>NC_137463.1:38138550-38738550 GCF_964235325.1 Thermobia domestica | reverse complement strand
GTTAGAAATTACCAAGACCTGACAACAGTGCATTCAGACTCCATAAATAATAGGGAACAAGAGTAAATGAAAATTTTATGTTAATTAAAATATTTATATATTTTACTACTTATTTTGAAACGCTCTTGAAACTTTTAAGTTAATAGACAATAAACAGTGTAATTTTGTAATATACAAACATCGACAGGAGAAAATAGTTTGACGTACTTTACAATAGCATCAGATTAACTGTTACCAACCCAATATGAAGTTGTATTTTTCAAATAGTACTGTCAGATTATTAAATATTTCAAATCTACATATTAAATAGAAACTTATAACACCATATATACTATTCACTGTTATGAACTAAAGATGTTAAATGGTTGATAAAATTCGTGAATAGAATGTCGATAGATGTGTAATACTCTCAGGAATAGTGCAGAATATGTGGCAGCAGACGCTCAACAGTATACCATTACAATACAAGCATCAAATTTTAGAGAAACAATCTGTGTCGTGTATATATAGTGAAACAGCTAGGCAAGGGGATTCCACTAATACAAACCTTATGTTTTTAATTATATATAATAAAATAAACAAAAGAGTAAATTTGTTTCTTTCTTAAATATATCATAAAATATTTTTGAGTGAAATATTATAGAAAATATTATAGCAAAGAAAAATATTTAAGAAAATATTCTGTAAATTACGAGCCAGATTATGTAACTACAGTATTTATTGGGTTGATTTATTTGTTGGTACCTTACGGAACCAATGGAGGATACATTTTTATTTGAAATCAAACAAATCAGACATAGGATTACAGATGCACTCCTCCGCATTGTTCACAATCTGTTCCCAATGTTTAGGCAGTTATTGAATGCCTTTACAAAAAAGAAATAAAAAGAACTTGGTAATTTGAGTTGATGTGAGTTTAATGTCCCTTTCAGCAGCGAGGCCATATGAGACGTGGACCTAGTGATTAACATGAAATCCGAACTTCGCGTACGCTAAGCACTTAGCCACAAAAGAGCTTCCTGATAATTTGAATGCATAGAAGTTATCAATAAAACTTTACATGTGTACATCGTTTTCAAAGAATGTGCCACAGAGTGCATTCGACAGGGAACGGAAAAGATGGTAATCTGTACGATATCTGATGAATCCATATATCCTACCGAAACTGCTAAATGTCAGCGGTTGTCATGTATGATACATATACTCTACTGTTGTCCCTGTGGATAATAATACAATGCCGTTTATTTGGCTTGTTTCTTGTAGTGCTTCATGTACACCTTGGAGTTGATCACAGTATACAACAGCATTCATTACTGGGTAGAAGTTCACTGTGGATAATCTCTTCCATGTCCCACCAGACAAACACTATTGTCTTCTTGGGATGCAAATCCTGCTCGGCATGTGATGTTATATTTCTGTTTGTGCTGACCCATTCCTTCTTCTGCTTAAAGTTCACGTAAAGGTACGATTCTTCATATCTGGTAACAATACGTGAGAGAAAGGGCTGATGTTAGCGACAGGATTTACGATAACAGATAAGCAAAGAACCACATATGGCAACACGCTGGGTCTCGTTGTTTACACTGTGTAAACGAGGCAACCACGAAATCAGTTTTTGAACCTTTTTCATACATTGAAGTGACGCACAATAGTTGCCTATCCTCTGCCAATGTTCGTAGTTAATTCCCGGGTCTTTTGACGTGAGTCACAATGGATCAACTCATTCAAATGAGCTTCAGCAATGTATAATCGGCAGTCAAAACGTGGGGGATTGCTAAGGTGAAAATTTCAACTTCGGAATTTGTCAAACCACTTCCGGGTGATCCTTTTAGCAATAGCGTTATCTCCATACACTGCACAGGTTTGTCTGGATTCCTCTGTGGTACTAGAACCTTTGTTGAACTTATGCAGGAGAATATGTCGGAGATGACCCTTGCTTTCAACTTGATACTCCATGCTTCAAACCCTGAATAAATAAATAAATAAATAAATAAAAAGTAAAAAGAAAAATTGATTAGGTCCAAGAAAACCTACAGATAGTGCTACAAATTACTGATAACATAGCTACTCTAGTATATTCCACAGCACTGCCATTATCATTCATGCCTGGGGAAAAAACAATCTTAAAAATGAAAGGAATCAATGAATCAACCCAATACTTGATAATATATGATTCAAACATGGATTCCGTACATTTTTCCTTCGTAAATAATTGATTGGTTTTGTTTTTCTCCATGTAATATTTTAAAACCTATTGTTGACTGCCAAATATCAATTATGGATCATGAACGCATGTGGTTATATTTCACCCAATCTGTATGGTAAATTACTTTTTGACTGCACATAGTAGTAGCAACTTTTTTTTCTTTTCTTTTTAACATTTGTCATTAGACTGTCTTTACTATTATCAAACATGTGTAATTAGAGAGAAGTCATATATTTGATCTGTATATTTTAAACAAGGGAAAGTTATTTTGAACATATTCTATAAATTTCCCTAATTATTGGATTCATAAAATATTCTGTATATGTCATCTTAAAGAAGATTGTTTTCTTCCACAACAGGAGTGAATATTGTACTCACAATATTAGAATTATTACTATTAAGGAAATTATATTTAGGGTAGTAACGCCAATTTTAATTGTGTCACTATGTAGACTGAAGCACTATCCTTCTTATGCATCACATCTATTTTCACCTGATCTTTTACCTGTGTTCTATCACTGCCGTTATCATACAAAATATTAAGTATTCATTTATTACTGGAAGCATTTCAGGTTAAGAAGTTCACTTTTATTTAGATCTACTAATGGTTTCTTTGTGCAGTCATTACCAATAATCTTATCTTTCCCAAGGTCTTGGATGGCAAGCTACCCACAGCCAATGGAACCAACTCCTGAGCAAAGAATCAAAGCTGCTCAACTTCCTAAGTCGTTTGATTGGAGAAATGTAAGCGGTGTCAACTATATATCACCTGTGAGGTTTGTGATATTTTTATTTAAATTCTTTAAATAAGGAATATTTTTAAATTCTACTTTACATATATTTAACCGTGTTATTTGAACTTGTAACTTCCTCAGTAAATGGAAAATTACAAAAAGTTTGTGTCATTCCTATACCTAGTAATGATAAAGATATTCGAAATTATAGATCTAAATCAATATTGAGTGTTTTTGTAGAAGTGTTTGAGCCAATTCTGTTTAAACGGATTGAAAATCATATAAAAATTTCAATTTCAGAATAGAAGCACGGTTTCGTCTAGGGTATTTCGACAGTGACAAATCTCAGTATTGTTAACAATTTCGTAGCAAGTACACTAGATCAAGATGGTCAAATCAATGCTATTTATACAGATTTCGCGAAAACAGTTGATAGAATGAATCACAAAGTATTATTGGAGAAACTTCGTCAATTTAATTTGTCCGCACAGTTACTTGATCTTTTTGCATTATAGTTGAGGCACCGAAGGCAGCTCGTTCTAGCTTATACAAGGATATAAATCCGCCCAATACTTGCAACTATCTACACAAGGGTCAAATATGGAACCTCCACTTTTTGTAATATTTATAAACAATCTTGCTGACTGCATAACATATTCTAAAAAATTGTTATAAGCCGATGATCTTAAACTTTTTAGATACATCAAATCAATAAGCGACTGCAATAAACTTCAACAAGATATAAATGCAGTATTCAAATGTTGCCAAAGTAAGTTACTAAATATAAATATTAATAAATGTAAAATTATACGTTTTACAAAACGTAAGAAACTGGTGCAATTTCAATATAAATAAATTAAACTGAACTATCCAATATAAATACTAAATGATTTAGGTGTAATATACAATACGAAATATACTTTTGACACATATTGGTAGAAATGGCGTACATATTGTTCGCTTGGTATTTTATTTACAAGCAAACAAATATTTTTCCAAGAACTGAAAACTATTATTCAGTAAATAGGATTTTTTTTTCAAAACTATAACTCTTCAGCAAAGAAGAACATTACATGGAATAGTATTCTTGTAGAAAATACTTAGTAATAAGCTAGGCTGCAACGATATGCTTACGAGTTTCCAAATAAACGGAACAAATAGAGCAACATACATAGAAAACTACAATTTCTTTTATTGTACAAATGCAAGAACAAATATGCTAAGTAAGTCACCAACATAGAGAATGAGTACAATCTACAGTAGACTTACAAAATTAATATGTAATATAGATATTTATGCTGATTGCCTTACAAGGTTTAGAAGTGAAATTGTGAAAATATCATAAAGTTTGAGCTTGAGTATAATACTTGTTGTGTTCAGCTTCAATAAATAAATAAACAAATAAATATACCATATCTATGTTCAGTTCTTATTTAATTACTTCAGACATTTTTAAAAATATTATTATATATAAATGTTAAGTAATCTATAAATTAATTTTCGTAAGAGAAATGTTCGGTAAATAAATAATTTCAATTTTGCTTTCTTTTAGAACCAACAAAATCATTATTCTCATCGGGGATTTTGCTACAGTGTGATTATGATATAGCCAAGACTTAAAATAGTATACTGAATAATCTTAACTTTCGTATTTAGTTACAATGTTTCAACAATTTATTTTGTAGATATTCAATAGTTATATCTATTTTTATCACGTAACTCAAAGCTCCTTTTTGGAATTTTATACTATGTAGGTTAGATCTTTTAGTACTTCTGTTTTATTTTCAGTTAAAATTCAATATAGCTTTAATTTAGAAGACAACAATTTACGGTGCATAAGAGCAAACAAGAGCTAACAAAACAGTAATTAAGAAAGAATCTGCATACAACTCAAAAATAACAAGTTTACAGGGATTTGAAATGCAACATATTAATCAATAAAATAAATTCATTCAATCATAGAAAAATCCGGATGATTGAACTTACAAACATTGAAAATTGCATGCATCTTAACTGCCAATAATATATGGGCTAAGTAAAGTGAGTGAGCTGTATTAAGTCCAATCATATTGGACAAGAATAACAGTTTTTTCTCCATTCAAAATACTTAGGCCAGTATTTTAAAGCAAAAGGAGTTGTGAAGTTTATAACGCACTGCAGACCAAGGCAAAGTAAACACCAAACTTAGGAGCCACTTTTCATTATCCTTTTCCTTCTTGAGCCGATGGTTTGCTGAATTTGTGTAAGTCATACATACATTCTTATAAATCTTTGTTCTATTCTAAATATTTTGCTTCTTGTTACACGAGTTTAGAACATTTGACAGTAAGTATATGAAATTTGCATTTTCTAAAAATCAACATGGTAGAACTTCCTTACCTAGTAACCAACAGGTTTAAGGAAATATTTTCATAGTTAAAAATCAAGTCACAATTCAGGTATATTATAATGGCCAGCTACACTCTTCCTGTTTCGCATGGATTTTTTTTTAAGGAAAGGAACAAATTATATACATTTTTTTTCACTGTCTGCCATTTGATTATCGCTAGTTTAAACCATTCACAAATGCAGTGGCTACATTAAACAATAAAAGTATAGTAACTCTTTTCGGGCTATCCAAAGTTTTGAATGCAGACATCGCATTTATCTTCAGGGATTGTAATGGAGAGACCGGAGACGTGAGCATGTTGTAATGATTTTGTAGGGGCAGAGCTATGAATGGGAGCTTGTGATTGGCTGATGCAGGCCCGGACTGGCTACGTAGAGGGCCCCTGGCGCTGATAGGTGCTTGTTCCCCCAAACTGTTTGTAAGTTCATCTTACATTTAAATTTAAATCACTGTTAGGAAAATGCAAATGAGCTATTAACTTTCTGTAGTAATCCATTTCCGTATTACCACTAAAACCAGATTTAGAACCAAAGTTTAAAATGTTATATTTAAAATAAGTTTTCTTACACATCAAAGATATCATACATACGCAAAATATAAATGTGATATTGTATTCAGCCTATTAATTGATTATAGTTACACAGCACAAGCTATATTTCCATAACTGCAAGTTTTACAAGGTAAGATACACATTTTCTAGAAACACAAAACTGATCAAGAGTCAATACAATATTAGAAAATAATAATTTTCACGTTAGAGTACTTATTTTAATAACTTCAATTTCAGTTCGTCGCTTGATTTATCTAATTCATCAATTACCAGATCTTTGCCAATATTTGAAAACAAGTCCCTTTCAACTGCAATAAGCATTAGAGGAGAGAGCATCTCGTTGTTCATAGAAGACTTTAAGCGATACTTCTAAATTTTTAGTTTGGAAAAAAACCCTCTCGAAAGTTAGTTGCATACTGGACTAAGTCTATATATTTTAATGTTGAATACAAATTTGAAAAGAGACCTGACTGCGAAGAAAGCTCATACACAATTTTTAATGCACACGATTGACATTTTGAGCCCTTCTCTTAGCTGTGGTATTCATATAGAAGTTCATCACATTGTTCAGTGTTATCATCTTCTTCACTGTTTTCGTCATCTCTCTTTGCCTTTTAGAAGTTTTCAGTTCGTAGGAATGTGGAGTAACATACGGGAAACTGCTTCACTTCCTTATAAGTTTCGCGTGAGTGCGCAAACTTTCTGAAATACATTTTCAGGGATTTCTTCGTTGGTTAGAATCTCATCATATTTTTTAGGGTCTAACCAAGAGCAGTGAATCAAAATATCCTTGTTTGGAGCAAATCTGTCAGAAATGTTGTTTACAGCCGAATCTAAAATATTGAAATATATTGTTTTCAATTTTAGAATCGGAGAAATCCGCGCCTACTATCATCTTCAGGGAGTTCACAACTCAGTTTTTTTTTTTTTTTTTTGTGGGATTCTTTTTTCTCGAAGAGAAGTTTCTGTTTCCATTTTGACTCCTCGTTTAAAAAATAACTTTGAATTAACGTAATGTACTTTCCCAATTTCTGTAGCAAGTTTGCAATATTGTCTTCATTTTTCTTTTGCTTACATGTCTCAACAAAATATTTACGAAATGCCATGCTTTTGAGTAATCTAGTGTTTTGTTTTGCAGAAACACTGACACAGGTGACGTCAGAAAAAAAAAAAAAAGATCCAACAAAACCAATGCTACAAAAAAATTTCAAATTTCCTCCATTTCCAAATCAAATTTCAGTCTGAAAATTTAGTTTTGCAATAAAATTTCCATTTATCAGTTTCAATAAAACTGAAAAGAAGTTTGCAAGCTTTCTTGACTGAAATTAGTCTTGTTGTAAATCAAAATCAACAATGGCTTGAAGGGCCTTACTTTTGCTCCACCATCATATAGCACCTATCATCTGTAATCTATACAATTTTTCTGACCGTGCTTGACGCTTCTTTGTTTCTCTTTCTCATACAAATATCTTTTTGTGTGAATGGTTCAAGAAAGTTGCAGATCCCTCTACAAGGCCAAACAAATTTTCTGCTTCAGGACAATTGCTAGTTCAGTCAGCCACTACTAAATTTAAAACATGACCCATACAATGAGTGTAAATTGTATTAGGATTATTAGCTTTCAGATGGGCCTTAAGTCCCTTGTAACGTCCTTTCATATCTTCTGCACCGTCGAAAGAGCAATCAATAATATTTGATGTGGAAACTCCGTGCTTTTCCAGTTTACTTACGACTTCATTGTAAATGTCTTCTCCACTTGAATCCTGTATGGGACACAATTCCAGAAGTTTTTCATAGATTTTCCCTTCAAAAACGTATCTATCACAAAAAAACTAACTGACTGCTGTATTACTGAAATGTCTTGAGTACTGTCTACCATAAAACTAAACCAAACACTCTCATTAAGATCTCTTAAAATAAGGTTTCCCCTTGTGACACTACAATTTTCACCATTTTATTAATAAATGTTTTCGACAAAAAAGTTAGAAGAAATCCTATTCCTATCCGACGCCTTCCTAATTTGCCCGCATTTCATGTTTATTCAAAGAAGACAACATTTTTTTTTTTTACTTTCCGCAGTGCATTTGTCAACATGAGATTTTAAAATGGCATCACATCCTGACACTAATAAGACTCAACTGTAGGAAATTTCCATGGTTGTTGTCAGAATCCAGAGAATAAGCTCCTTTATTTTTTCAATCCTGTATATTAATTCGTGCCTATCCAATAAACACAATAATATCTATCAACCTTCTTAGAACTAATCTACGGGTTTCTACTTCATGTTCCCTTTATGTCATTTGATTTACGTTAATGAGGGTGTCAATGTCACCTTCTCAAATCCTTTCAAGTATAATTGATTTTTTTTTAATATACCACTTTATTTCTATGTTCAGCATTCGGCGTTATTCACTTTTTTTTTTCAGTACTGGGAACCCCCGGGCTCGGGTGCCCCTGGCGATTGCCAGGTAGGCGGCTTGGCCAGTCCGGACCTGGGCTGCTGGATGCTGGTTCCTGATTGACTGTTGTTCTGGCTACGAGAAATGGAATGTTGAATATCTGCTTCTGATCCTGAAAAGGGCCGATCAGATAGGGTTGAGTTGAAACAGACATTCAACAAAGCCATTCTCGTAGCCAGAACAACAGCCAATCAGGAACCAGCATCCTTCATCCAATCAGAAGTCAGCATTTCCTTCAGCCAATTACAAACTCGCATTCATAGCTCTGCCCCTAAATAGCCACTATATGTACATTACGGGGGGCCGAATTTCAACTTTTTTCGAAAATCGGTTCGGCGAAGCGGTTAAAAGATGTCTTTTAATGGGCAAAGTGTGCTATTTTTTTCAAAATTTTTATTCAACGCCTTCATGTGCCGCATCGAGGTTTTATGGAAAATGTATGAAACACACACTACACGGTACCGTATCTCACTTTTTTGCCATGTAAAATACATATATTCTTGTTTCTTTTAGATTCAGTCTTGGGGCCAGCTTGAACTACACGTAATTCATCTTCCCAAAGCTCACTTATGTGCAGTTTTTCGCTTAAATTGGCCAAATTTTAACGCTTAAGGCAAGAATGTTGCGTTTTTTTTATATGTATGTATAAAACATGGATTTATTTTTGCTTAGCCTAAGAGTATTTTACTTATTTATTATTATTATTATTATTATTATTATTATTATTATTATTATTATTATTATTATTATTATTATTATTATTATTTACTGTAACGCAATTCATTATCAAAATATTCGATCATTTATTCTTTGGACAAAATAACACAAAACTCACCAAGAGGAGGTGACTACACTTCCAGATCCACACACTTTTAGTTCCGCCCTACTTCTTTGTTTAATTTTCAGCCTTGCTTGGTTCCTCACTTACTTGCTTTACTTTGCTAAATGGAATAGTCTATTTTCGACCGAAATGTTGGCATTTCCTTGCTAGAAATCAAGGCACAGCGTTTGAATCCGTTGCGACTTGCCGGCCTAGACACAGATTGAGAAGCTTGCGTCACCAAAGGCACCATTCGCTCAACTGCTTGGGTATGTCATGGAAACGCAGTTATTTCTTCTCCGGGCAGTTGCACTAATTGCTAGTGCAACACTTTAAGATGCAGGAGTCTTTTCAAAGGTGCACAAACACCTTGTTATTGATAAAAAATAAGATCAAGAGGGAAAAAAGAAAATTCAGCGTAGCTGTTCAAGAAAATGACGACATAGCTGAAAAATTTGTTAGAGGAATCTTCTTCGATGGAAGAAAAGACCAGACCCTAACGCAAGCGAAAAAAGGAAAAAGGCAAATCGAAGAAGAACACTTAACAATAGTCGAAAAACCAGTTTCAGCATATTTGGGCAACGTCGTGTCGAAGTCTGGTAGTGGAGAGGACATCGCCTCATTCGTGTACGAATTTTTGGATGAAAACGGAACTATCTGCAAACGTTGGTAGCAGCTGGTTTTGACGGTACACCAATCAAAACGGGAAGATTTAACGGGGCTCTACTTTGTTTGAGATAAAAATGACTAAATCGAGAACTTCAATGGATAGTTTACCCTCTTCACGCAAATGAACTACCGCTTCGTTACTTAAGAAGACATCTCGACAGGGGAACATGGGGTTCAGAAACTTTCGGGACCCTTCGGAAGGAAACTCGACAAGTGCGAGGAAGTGCCCTTGGTAAAATACCAACCAATAAATCTTGACTGGTTGGATAAATTCGCAAAGGTGAAAGATCTCAGTGCGGACCAACAATATTTACTAGCAATGTGAAGAGCAATTCATTTAGGATACTGTTCTTCAAACTTGGCGAACAAGAAACCCGGTCCAGTGGTCCAGTCACGTCGGCTCACCACGGCATGTCGCACTCTTCGTTTCTACATTAGCACAATGAGACTTTGCGAGGCATTGGTGTGTCTTGTACAATACATCGTCATGGTTGTCGCCCGGGTCTGATTTGCCATCCAGGAAAAGCGATCGTGCTGTGAAAGACCACGGCATTTATGGAATTTGGGACAACTAGCCCAATTTCATCCCACGGAACCTAAGCAGACAGTATACTCTTTATTTTCCGAGAATTCACAGTTCCTAAAACAATTTTGACGCAAACGATTACTACGACATGGTGAAGTGAATGACCTTGTCCCCAACAGAAACTCTACTCATGAAGATGCTCTCCGACGACGGGATTGAAGAAAATATTAAGTCAGCTGCAATACCCAAAGAAGAAATAACAGCGTTTCCGTGGCATACCCAAGCAGTAGAGTGAATGGTCCCTTTGGTGACGCAAACTTCTAAATCCGTGTCTGGGCCGGCAGTGCCTTGATTTCTAGCAAAGAAATGCCAATATTTGTGTCGAAAAAAGACTACTCCATCTAGGAAAAGTAAAACAAGAAGTGAGGACTCAAGCAAGTAAAACTGAAAATTAAACAGAGCCGGAAGGCGGAACTAAAAGTGGACGGAACTCGAAGTGCAGCCACCTCCTCTTAGTGAGTTCTGTGTTATTTTGTCCAAGCAATAAATGATCGAGAATGTTGATAATGAATTGCATTACAGTAAAATAAAAATAATAACAAAAATAAATAAGTAAACTCTACTCTTAGGTTAAACAAAAATAAATCCATTTTTATACATACATATAAAAAACGCAACATTGTTGCTTTAAGCGTTGAAATTTGGCCTATTTAAGCGAAGAACTGCACACAAGTGTGCTTTGGGAAGGTAAATTACGTGTAGTTCAAGCTACCCCTAATACTGAATGTTTTAAAAAAAACGAGAATATATGTATTTTACACTGCAAAAAACGTGAGATACGGTACCGTGTAGTGCATGTTTCATACATTTTCCGTAAAGCCTCGATGCTGTACATAAAGGCGTTGAATAAAAATTCTGAAAAAAAGAAAAAATGGCACACTTTGCCCACTAAAAGACACCCTTTAACCGCTTCGCCGAACCGATTTTTCAAAGAGGTTCAAATTCGGCCCACCCTAATATATATACACTATAGTGACTATTTAGGGGCAGAACTATGAATGGGAGCTTGTAATTGGCTGAAGGAAATGCTGACTTCTGATTGGATGAAGGATGCTGGTTCCTGATTGGCTGTTGTTCTGGCTACGAGAATGGCTTTGTTGAATGTTTGTTTCAACTCAACTCTATATGGTCGGCCCTTTTCAGGAACAGAAGCAGATATTCAACATTTCATTTCTCGTAGCCAGAACAACAACCAATCAGGAACCAGTATCCATCAGCCAATCACAAGCCCCCATTCATAGCTCTGCCCCTAAAAAGTCATTATAGCATGCTCACGTCTCTGGTCTCTTCATCACATTCCCTGAAGATGATTGCGATGTCTGCATTCGAAACGTCGGATGTCAATACATTCACCTGGCTCATATCCCGAGAAGACTTGCTAAAGTCACGTCGCCAGGAAAAATTCAATTCTTTCTTCAATAAAAGTAGAGGTTACATTTTTGGCCAATATAGATTACAAGAAGTTAGTGTCTTTAGAAGTAGAATGTATACCATGATTCCCTTACCTTAGGCCATAAACTGTTCCCGAGTTGTATTTTTAATTCAGCAACAACAATAATAACGACAACAAAAGCGTGATTTTCATTACTGAAATCAAATAATCAAATAAATAAATAAATAGGGCTGTCTACCGCCCGGGAAGAACGTGCTCCCTCGGGCAAGCCTGGGATTCCAAATTTGGGTTAGACTCTGCCAGACTGTGATCATACCGAGGGATTCGGTAGTCTATATGAGCGTATTCAAGGAATCTGGGCAACGACGAGCATAGGAAAGAGGTAATCTTGCCTTTCAACGCTCAGGTACCACGCTTGCAGAGTATGGTAGGCTTTGACTCGCAAACAAGGCCACCTCTACCAGTAGGTAACTAGTAGGCACTCAGGACTTTGATCTGGGTGGTAGTGGGTGTATCCCACTACCTTAGAGAATACAGGTACATCACTAATAGGAATCAAGATTGAGGGCAAATATTGAAAGTAAACAAGGACATTTCGTTCACATACAGAGGAACAACAGCCTGGATGAATCTAGCAGAGCAGGTCCACACAGATAGACTAAAGATCGCAGCTCGCAGTGAGTGACAAGCGGAGTAAAAATTGATGGTAGATCACTTTCGTATTAAGAAAAAAAAAACAAAAAAAAAAAACTTCTTTACATTGAGAATTATCCCGTGTCACCGGTCTTCTATTGACATATATTGTATCGGGGTTTCTAGCGGGCCGAGGTCATGTTTCGGCCCTTAATTCCGACCGACCACGTGTCGCAGAGGGCTGTTGAGCACATCGTCGGAAGTTGAAATTTGCACCAGCTTTACTAACGATTAAAACCTCTTCTTTGCACCTTTTTACTATTGTTGAAGGGCTATAGGTGGCGGTGGAAAGTCCACAACTGAACGCCTCCCAGAAAGTCTTCTACTTCACCTTCATTGTCCCATGGATTGTGCAAAACTAAAACCGCCATTAAGTACAGGCACCAGGGTAGCCATCAATATATCGAGACATAATGGCAATTAAATGCTTCATTCGGTAGTGGCAGCGAAACTTGATAATTTTATCGAGGGCAACTTTGTGCAACTAAAAAAACTGAAGATGACAAGAGTATAAATTAGTATAAAGTGCCTGGACTTGATGCATGTATAGGAAATTACACAAATTTCACAAGGTATACCACAAAGAAACAATAAGCATCTAAATACATACACACAAATTCGGGACATTCAAAGTTAAGGAAACTTAACACTTTTTAAACACGTGTTTGTTTCGCAACCCATCAATTACATATACTGTTTTTGAGGCTCCTAGTATCAAAATTTGCTATATCTATCTAGTTTTGTTTCGAGTAATTTGCAAAAACGTGTAGTGAATCTTCATATATACACGTACAAAGTCCTATATTTCAACTAGTTTTTTAGTATGATATATCAAACTTTCAAACAAAATACTGCTTCCATGGAATTCCTTTAGATCAAACATATAACAAACGATATATAACCAAACTTCTATTTAAAGAATGGATTTGGCGGCTTTTAATACGAAGTGCTTCATTTATTTTCATCCTTTTCATGTTCATTGTTCATAGAATGAATGTATAAATTGGACGCGTCAGAAGAAATGTAAATGTACAAGTTTATATATTCAAATCTTCCATACCATATTTAATATTTATTTAGAAACTAAGTTTTTTATAATTCCAATTTTGAAATAAAAATATATAGCACACATCTTGTGAAGAGTAACTTATATGCTATTACACTATAGTTTTTAGTCTAATAAACTACGGACATTTTTATGATTTAATAATACTATTGCTCACGAACTTCAGAGATATTCTCCCACAGAGTAGAAGAGTGCTTAAGTAGAGAGTACTTCACTGACCAATGGAAACAAGATGTTTTATGTTCCAGTAGCAAAAGCAGAATAAGTGATAATTACATTTTATTGAACATTAGGAACAAAAGAGAATTACAATAGTGATAATTTTAAAAAAAATAGTTACATCAAATTCGGAGAGAGCTCAAAAGTGGCAAGAGTGAAAGGAAAGATAATACTAACAAATAAATAAGGTATGTTTTTATTTCATTCGGCTTCAAACAAAGTACAAAATGTTTTGAGAAAGCTTAATTTTAACACAGTATTAAGGAGCTCAAAGAATATAGAGAAAAACTTAACAGGATATAAGTATTTCTTCACTAATTCGTTGGATTTCGCAGGTGACTGTCAAGTTTCATGCATAGAAGAGCAATGCATATGTCGGACTGAAAGAATAGATTCGTGATGTCAAACACAATAGTACTCCAACAAGTTCCAAAACATTAAGTGATATAAAACACAATAGTAACAAAGTTTAAAAAGAAATCTTGGTAGTCCATAGAAAGACAGAGAGATCTTTCTCATTCGAATAAGAAATCAAAGTTCATTTTCGACATAGGCACTCTGGACAAAAGTGGAATAATGTCATTGTTATATTTACTGTTATACGAATGACGAAAGAAAAAGCACAGTTTTACCGTGAAAGCCCGCACTGAAAGCCTTAAGATGTTTGTATTCACAAGTGTTAGTATGCAGTTGTGTTATCTGCGCAAGTGATTTCCATCTACCCTGTTTAGTTTACGCTCACTTCTTTTTTTAAAAAAAATTTTTCTTCCTTCCCTTACCTACGTCTTGGCATTGTCAGTGAAGTTTTTACACTTTTTTTTTTTTTTTTTCAAAAAAACTTAGCAAATCCATTCGAGGATACGAAAGTGCAATGCAAGCACTTTTTCAGCTTTCTCATGGCTATATTGCTAGCGTGTTCGTGTTCAGCGTGGGAGCTCATCTGGTTGTAACGTCCTGGGCGGAACCACCATCTACAATGTAACGTATATATATATATATATATATATATATATATATATATATATGAATCACCATTTAAAATGTAAATATTTATTTATATTTTACGTTACATTCCAGCCCACAGTCCGTATAATACTTAAAATATATAAAAACGATCAAATCACATTAAATCAGGCACGACAAATTATATCAATATTACCTTTATTCTCCGAAACTTAATTAATTATACTTTTCTTTTTCGGTTGTCATAGCAACGTTTTAAACAAGTAACTATCTGCTGTTATGATAACTATAAATGCAGATTACACCTATAAAACCAACATACACTTTCAGCTGCTAAGATTAAATCTTATTTCTTTCTCTTTAGAATAAACAACATATATATTCTTCTTTTTTTTGTTACTACACGACAGATTGTATACTTCTATGCACCGTTGCCCAAAATCAAGATATAAAAATAGAAGAAATTACAAAATAGATATGCAATATCGTTGTATGGTTCGGTTTCCATGTTAACTGTAAGTCCACGTATCATTAGCTCGGTGCTGAAAGGGATGCTAAATTTTAATTCAAGCAACCAACCAACCATTTTTTGAGCTTATTTATAGAATAGCTCTTCAAGCGGTTTAACTTAGTAATGACAGTGACATAAGAATGACAGCTCAAGCTGTGACAAATTAGAGGTGGTTAAGGACTTATCCAGTTGCAATGATGGGAACAGACTTTGGGGGAGATGGTTGAAATTCAGCTTAAATGTAGAAGAAACTATGTAGATTCTATATTCCAAAAGTAAATTGTCCTAAAATGGATGAAACATAGTCAAAAAGTACGAAAGATGGAAAATCAATGTCAATGGAAAATGAATGAAAAACATGAAATCGTCCACATATCTCAAAACCTATAATAAGGAGATGGCTAATTGAAAGCTTGTTGCAAACACATAATGAACAGCTTAACAACGATGTATAGCACGCAAGGTGAATATGGATAGAACATTTTCAAAAGTCAAGTTGTTTGACTAAAATCAATAATAATGATAAAGTATATGCGAATTACCTAGGTCGCCTCAAGTGGATGTTACCTGCTTGAAATATCTCACATCTGAATTTGGAATCTCCAGACTCGATTTAGCACGCAACGTGACTTTTGACCTGATCACGTGATACAGGGTGGTCCTTATTGAACACATCACAATTGATACATGTAAAACTCTATGCGTTTCTGGACCCTAATAAACAATCGGAGAAATAGTTCTCGCATACCGACAGAACCGACCTACAAAAATGCTTGTATAAATGAAGAAGACAGGGCAAAGGTCTTTAATGAATATTTTGCTAGCAGCTTTGCTTCTTTCCTTCCCCTACCCTCTTCAACCTGTTTGTTCTGAGTCTTTGTCTTCTATCAGTACCACACCGACTGAAGTAGTCTCTCTTCTCTTGTCATTGCCCCAACAGCGCGCCTTAGGGCCAGATAATATCTATACTTGCTTCCTACGTAGTGTTGCGAGTTCGCTTTCTCAACTCCTTTCGGTTTCACTAAATCGTTTTTTCGAAGAAGGTGTCTTTCCCACAAGTTGGAAGAGAGCTAATATCACTCCTGTTCATAAGTCTGGTAAAAATAAAAATCTGACCTCCTCCTATGTGTCCTCCTATCGACTTATTTCCTTATTATCTCCACTCTCACTTGTTTGTGAGAAGATAATTAAAAACAGATTCTTTCAATTTGTTGCTTCATTCATAAACTCCTCACAACACGGATTTTTGCCAGGAAAATCTTGTCTTACTAATTTATCAGTTCTTCTGTTCGGTGCTGTGGACAGCATCTCAGAAAATTCCCAACTCGACATTTTGCATTTGGAGCTGCCTAAGGCTTTCGATTCTGTTCCATACCATCTTCTTCTATACAAACTCGGTTGTAGATTCAATATACATGGTAAATTACTTAGTCTTCTAGAAACATATCTCAGTAATAGGACACAACGAGTTTCAGTTTCAGTTTACTTTTCTGACTTTATTCCCGTAACTTCTGGAGTTCCTTAAGGCAGTGTTCTGGGTCCACTTCTATTTTTATTATACATGGACGATCTGCCTTCTTTGTTCACATACAGCTCTACCAACATTTTTCTATTTGCTGATGATTGCAAACTCTACAAACAATTAAATCAGAGTACGATGCTCTTGCTCTTCAGCATGATGCTTCAATTCTTCTCAACTGGTGTAACTCTTGGAAACTTAGTTTAAACATCGAAAAATGTGCTTATCGTACGATTTCTCTTAAAAAGGAAGCTATAAACCATATCTACAAAATTGGTCATCAGAACATAAATCCTGTCACCTCTTTCATAGATCTTGGTGTTATCATTGACAGTAAGCTGCCTTTTGCGGATCATATAAGCACAATATCTTGTTCTGCTATGAGAAAACTGGGACTCCTTTATCGCTTCACTGACATAAAAAATCCTAATTCCTTAAGCTTGTTCTATAAGTCATATGTTGCTCCCACTATTGAGTACTGTTCTCCTATCTGGTCTATGGCCTGCCCTACTCATCTGAAAAAATTAAATTCTGTATTTAATTTCGTTTTAGCCATTGTATCCTACCGAGTACCTCACCTCCGAACACTTTCAAAAATGAAGTTTTAACATTTATCAAAATCAAACCTCCCCTAGTAAGAAACAAAATTTCTGACCTAATATTTTTGCATAAAATTGTAAATGACCTTATATCATGTGAACAGTTGTTAAGTCAGATCAATTTTCGTGTACCCGCTAGAACAACGCGGTCTAGTGATCTCTTTTACATTCGAACTGCGAGAGTTAATATTGTCCAAAGGTCCCTTCTAAGCCGAATTGTTAGCACGTATAATCAGTTCCCAGAAACTGGAGACGCTTTTTCAATTGAGCATACCTTCAGATCATCTATAAATAAACTATTTGTGTAATGTTGCCATTGTACTGTACCATCTTGATTTCAAATTGTTATTCTATTATTATGTTACAAATTATTAAAATGTTTCAGCGTAAAATGGCCTAGTGCTGTATCTGAAACCTATTATAAATAAATAACTAAATAACAACTAAATATTTTAATAATATTTGGCACAGAAAGTGGAGATGTTACTATTGTTAAGAATAGAACGTTTCTCTAGGATTATAACACTATGAATTCTGCCTGTGCCTTTTTGATAAATTTGCTTTGATAATTTATTCTTACTACAGTATGTTTACTACTTAATTTTTCAAAAAATAATCTATTAAAAGAGAAGAAAACCAAAGTTTGTCCCGAATATTTTCACACTCTTCACAGAAACTTTGAAGTTTTGTGAAACTGTTTGACACTTTCAATTACGAATCGGAGTAAGACTACAAAGGATATTTGGAAGTAGTGCTATTACAATAACAAGATAATTTAATTATAAATCTAAAGGTTAGCAATAAATGACCTGTAATATATTCTTCATGTTAATTTTCTTCGAACTTCTTTTGGAAATATGAAGATGTTGCATTTAATGAAACAATAAAATATATGCAGGGTGTCCCACATAAAACCGGTACTACTCATTGTCTACCTACCTTCCACGCAAAAGACATTTTAAATTACTTCATATATAAATATTGCAGAGTTACAGACTTAAAAAAAGCATGTGTCGCTATATTGTTACATCTTACTTAAACTGCTTAATTAAAGCTTTTGGTTTATAGCAAATGCATTCGGCTTATATCGGACGCTTATTCTTCATCACATTCCTAACAGATCCTGTAGTTCTCCATTTCTTGTACAGATCTTGAATTCTGCTGGTTGAGGGAGGCTTGATACCAAAGTATTTCACCACAAACATTTCTTTAGTCTCTTCAGTGAAGCCTGTTTTTGTGTAAAATTCCGCGATACCAGTTCAGCGTTCAATTGCTAATTACACTATTTCTCCACGACGATTACTTTTACACTGTTGAACTCAACTCAACAATTACGTCTCCCTAGAAGTAATGAGATATTTCAGTGTAGCCAACTATATGAGCCTAATAAGCAATGAGCCCAACACCTATGTATTTGTAAATACCAGAGTGGTAGTAAGGCGTACTGATTTTAAGTGTCAATATTAGTAATAATATAAGCCTAATACTTCCCTGAAGCATCTTACTTTTGTTTTTCCCTTATTTTTTAAAATACGTATTTTGCGAATAAGAGGTGGGAAACGATTCAGTATGTTCGTGCAGAAATAGTAACCTTAATAAGGAGGAAAAAAAGTAGAACAATATTTTTCAGTATGGGAAAAATTATGAGTTACTCACTTTCTTTGACGCATTAATTATTTTTTCTACGTAATCATCAACCATAACATTTGAGTTGTTACTATATTACAAGCTGTTACATGCATACCATTTACGACTAAAATGGGATCGGTTTAATAATTTTAGTGCACAATATATCTATGGGAGGATAATATTAAGATGGATCTCGCAGAGATAGGAATACAAAGTAGAAACTGGATGCAATTAGCTAAGGATAGAAGTCAGTGGAGAGCTTTTGTGAACGCGGCACTGAACCTCCGGGTTCCATAGGCCATAGAGTTAGTTAGTTAGTTAGTTATATATCTATGTCTAGATGCTACTACAGGATTCCTACTGGTCACGGAAGTAAGGAAAACTCCGGAAAAAATGGTGCAGGTCAGGGAAGCTCAGGGAAAAAGACTGGAAATAAGGGAAAGTCAGGGAAATTTTATAAGAAATATTAATTGTACACCAATTTCAGCTTAGCCTATCATTATATTACCTATTTGGTAAGATACGTAGAAGGTACACTCATGTCTAAAATGATTGTCGCATATCTATAACTGTCTTCTTGTAAGAATATAATTTGATAATGATTTTGCAGGGCACTTTTAATACTGATACTATGTGTATAATCGGGAAATGTATATTTGTGGTAAATTTCATAGGAAGAGAATTATAAATACAAAATTTAGAATGAGTAAAACAAAATGTTGCTAAATGAACAAGAAAGTTTTATTTTCGATTTATTGTTCTTATTTACTGCTCCTTTTGACATGAAATTTGCCATATCATGTCTTTGCCAATTATACACATACTAACATTATAATAAATACCAAGCGAATTTGTTATCAAATTTTTTTCCTACAACAACATATTTATAGACATGCGACATTAATTTTGGACATGAGTGTACATATGAGAAATTGGTTACTATTTGTCTCTATAGAATAAACGTTCTCATATATTAATATTCACTGTTATTTGTTCCTTATTTATATGTCAACGTCATCCAAAACCTGTTATGAAAGTCAGGGAATGTCTTGACAAAGGTTAGGGAGAAGTCAGGGAAATAGATTTCTTCAGATCGGTAGGAACCCTGTACTAATAGAAAGATAACTCCAGTTAGAAAGCAAGGACATCTAAGAAAAAAATGTTTATCAACCAACAAACATTTGTACTAGGAAGAAGATTCTACGAAACTATATTGTTTTCGAACAACGAAATTTTTTTACTAAAAGAACACACTGGCGATTCTGCAGATATATCGCTGGCATTGTTTGCTGTTAGTTTTTACTTAGATCCTTTCGATGTGTGTTGAAATCTAGATATTAATATGAAGATGTTTCAGTTCTGCAAAATCTTAATTGATCTAGCTATCGAAAGTTGAAACTAAGTGCATTTTGAAACTTAATGAAAATCACTAATTTAAACTATAATAATAATAATAATAATAATAATAATAATAATAATAATAATAATAATAATAATAATAATAATAATAATAATAATAATAATATGTTGCTGCTATTTTTGTAGGAATCAAGGATATTGCGGCAGCTGTTATGCATTTACTACCCTTGGAATGTTAGAGGCTCGTCTTCGGATTCTTACTAAGAATATGGCAAAGAATGTATTTTCTCCTCAAGATATTGTCAGCTGTGGTCAATACTCTCAAGGATGCAAAGGTGGATTTAATTATTTAGCCGGAAAGTACGGAATGGTAAGAATCTTATTTGTAATTCTTAATGTAATGTAAATTTATTGCGGAGTAGCAAAAAATCCATAATTTTATTTTTAAATGTAAAATGTTTTAACTTGTTAGAGAATCATGAACATGGAATAGGAACAGAATTTTAAACAGTTTAATCAGGTGTGTAATATTTACATTGTATGCTTCTTGGAAAAAAAAAAATTAAAATGTTTTTAAATTTGTGCTCAAACGCAACAAAATGCTACTTCCTTAAGCACAGAAACAATGACTTTTCTTTCCTAGAATCAGCAGTTATATTCGAAATTTTTAGTTCTTTAGTTCCGTATGATTCACTGCTAGTGTATATATCTTTCTTTCAAATCACAAATGACCTTAAAGAAAATGAGTGCAGTGATTACCATAAGTAAATGGATCACTTGTTTCTTCAAAATTGTATTGTGCACGTTAGTTGTATTGTTACTATTATTACTTCTGCGTCCGCCAAGGAAGTAATGTTTTTGACGGAGTATATGTTTATAGTTTCTTTTTCTTCCACTGACATTGTACAGAAAATATACGAATTTCACAGACTGCATACAAAGGTTGTCCTGCTTTTATTTAGATTATATTGTTTTCTTTTCTTCTATTTCATAACCCGTGGCACAGATTTGCACTCTCTAAATGTTTATTATTGTTATTATTATTATTATTATTATTATTATTATTATTATTATTATTATTATTATTATTATTATTATTATTATTATTATTATTATTATTATTATTATATTTTTTAATGTGGGGCTCTTTTAGGGATCCTTGTTCAGTTCCACCATTCACAATATTATACCATACGGCTCATGGACCATGGTAAATTCTGCTATGAAAAGTTTCTTGTGCCCCCTTTGCTTGATGCCCTAAGCACGTACTTATTTTGCTTAACAGTCAATCCATCCATGTTTTTATCTCCTTAAAAGAAACTCTTATGAAATTCGTTTGTCAATAACTTTAGAACAAATCGTAAGGTGTTGTTTGACATATACAGAGAAGACAACACGCCGTGTAGGTTATCGGAAACCCTACTCAAACTTGTCAACTTCATCTAAAATTGTTGATGAAGTAACATGGTGACTCACTTGAGTGATACGATGGTTTGGAAATTCAATCAACTGCCATATTGACCTGTAGTGTACACGTTTGTGTTCGTTAGTCTCTTTGAGGTTTTTCTCTTTCTTCACCTTTGTCATTCTACCAAATTTTCCATCATGATTCATTTTCATCTAATGGGGTAGTGAAACGCATACTATAACTTACAAAAAGTAAAAACGTAACTGGCTGGACCTTTACTCGAACCCAGGACGTCCGGCATACCGACGATGCGTTAACCACTACGACATCCAGTCCAGTTCCAGAACAGCCGTTCACTTTCTCAGTTTCAAGGTCGGCGCTCTCATTCTGGACCACGTGGGGTTGTACCACAGACCCTGCTGTGTTTGGACAATCCTTGTGTCCATATATATTGAGCACCTATGACGGTTGTAATTTCGTATATATATATATATATATCGATGAAAAAGGAAACAGCCAATTTTTAACACACACCAGATCCAGTGTATATATGAATTCTATAATTTACAAACAGTGAAAAAGTGACTGACTGGACCGAGAATCGAACTCGGGTCCTCCGGCATACCATGCGGATGCGTTAACCACTATACCACCCAGTCCGCTTCTCATGCATATTACTTAATCAGAAAAAGTGCTCACCAAAGCATTCATATAGCAATTTGATGCATACGTTTCAACGAACTACTGTTGTCATCCTTAGTGCGCATTCCTAAACAAATCACGCTGTTTACACAACTACATATTCTGATTAGTTTCCTTCATTGTATAATTGGCGCAATGATTCTATGGGATATCTATGCTGATTCTTCATATCAAGTGAAGTGATATTTGCAAGTTAGCACAGCAAAAAATGTATAATTTACAGGTATCTTTAACCTGACAATGAAATTTAAAGGCGGTAATTCAAAATCCTTTAATACTATTTCTACAATGGAGGTAGAATATGTAATCCTATAAGCAGCGTGATTTTTTAAGGAACACACATGAGGATGGATCAATAGGTCATTGAAACTATACGTCGGATTGTATAAGGGTACTCTTATGAGTACTCTTTAATTTACAAGGGATATACGTCTAATTTCACAGGCAATTATTTAGAGGGAGGTCCAGGAAGTCTGGACCCTAAATTATTCCAACTTGGCCCTTCTGTCACCATTAGACATACTGATAAGTTGCAGGCCATTTATTTTGTGTATATATCACAATTTCAGTAGGGTAATTTGAGAGGAAAGATGGAAGAGAGAGATCTCCTCTAATGCTTGAATTTAAATGTGTATGGTGAAGTAAATTTTCAAGAATCAGCCTCAGTTACTATCCCATGTTAATCGATTAAAAAGCACAAGTTGTATAATCTGAAAATATGTTTAATTTATAATGAAATGGCGCATAATTCAAACCTATGTTGCAATTGTGGAAGGAGCGAAAGGTTGCAACGGTTTTATGGGTGTTAATTGCGCATGTTGCTTATCAATATCGTGTATTGGTTCAAAATTTGTGAAAATAAAAGAGTAATAGTAAGTGTGTGACTAAAGATAGTCTATGGATTTTCAGAATTAAAGGTGAAATAATAACAGTCACAATTGTTTTATTTTAATTAAGATATATAATTTTAGAGTTGATTAGGTTTTAGAAAGCTTTGAGGAATTATTATCAAGAAGTAGAAAACCATTCTATTAGAAGAATTACTGAATTTTCTTTTTACAGGATTTTGGTGTAGTGGATGAGAGTTGTAATGTATATTTAGATAGCGATCATGTCTGCACTACTAACAAAACTTGTCTGCGGCATTATGTGTATAAATACGAGTACATAGGAGGTAAGAATTTTGTAAATTATTGTATTAATAAGTTTAGTAACAAATAAAACACAGTTCTGACCAGAGCAGAATGAAATATATTAAAAACTATACTTACAATTTGTTACAGTTTCAAGGACCTAACGTCCTCTTCATCAGACACAAACACTGAAACTGTAACAAATTGTAAGTATAGTTTTTAATATATTTCATTCTGCTCTGGTCAGAACTGTGTTTTATTTGTTACTCTACTTATCCAGAGCCATGGAGTTTGTTCATAATAAGTTTAGTGTATCAATTATAGACATAATTGGAAATTTTCTTTAAAATAATGACTGATTTTTTTTTTTTTAAACAGAAATCGACTTAAAATAAGGTTTACAAAATCCAATACCTAGTTACAATAACTAATTTGTAATACGTCCGAGAATCCTAAGCTTACGATATTCTAGAAAATAGTAAATCTTTCCCAAAATGAGTTTCCTACATTCATTCTAGAAGGACTTTTCTCAAACTCTAGATAGCTAAATCCTTTTTTTTTTTTTATTACTTGTAAAGTTAACTTGAAACGCTTTGTTATTTGTCTCTGCCCCACATCACAAAAAAAGGGTCTTCCAAAAATCTCTTAATCGCCTCCAAATGAGATTTCTCAAGCTCAATATTTAGCCAAATTACTTTCTCGGCTCGAAAATGGTGAATTACGGCATTTTATGACACCACGAAAGATCCTCGCCTAAAACGATTTTCTAAGTCACCCGTAAATGATTTTCTTTTCTTCTTTCTTTTCCTTTCCTTCTTTTCTTTTTTTAATCAAGGTTTTGCTAAACTGCATTGTTGTGCTTGAATCTTATATATTTATCCTATGGAAGTACGAAAACTGAAGTCTTTTCGTCAGTAAACACTCCCGGAAAGTGGGAAAATTCAGGGAGCATGTAATGATTTTGGCCATATGTGTATTAAGTAACAGATACTTGAAGGTTTCAGGCATATTGTTGCAAAGTTTGATCGGTTTCCATTCGTAAATAAGGAAAGTACATGGTAAAAAGTATATGTGAGTTCCATGGTGCCTATGGGAATGCATGGTGAATTATTTGCTAAATAAATATGGTGATATAAGACAGTGTTAGTGATAACCAAGGTTTGCATATTACACTATAGTGCTTGAACTACATCTGGTACAAACGGTTCGTAAATATGGTTAAGAAATAAAAACGTTACAAGTAAAGACATGTCTCTAATAAAGCATGTTGCTTATTTCGTAATTAATACATTGAGTGAAATTAATGTACCCGTTTCAAAATTTCTGTAAAAGTGTCAGAGGATATTACAATACTGTTGTGTAATGTAAAGCCTAAGCTTTTATTTTTACTAAAATTTCAAAATCGGCAAATTAAAATCGGTGCAGCAATAAGAAAAATACAGCCATTTTAATTGGAATGTGGCATCTACTGGAAAATAATATTTGTCTACATTTTGAACGGCAAATCTGTGCAAATTAACCACCTACGGTGCATTGTAGTGTGCTGCCTCTTCAAAGTAAACGGAACAGCGGATTTAAGTAAATAGCAAATTGTCTTTAGGATCATTACAAAATCATCGAAGCGCATTATCTGAAAGAAACTTTTTGAATTATCGATTATGATGACAGTTCCTTCTTGGTACACACTTGAACTAGTCAATATTATTTGGGATCATTTGGGTAATATCAAAGGAGATGGTGATACTCAGAACTACCTTACGCGTGGAAAAGATAACTTATCTACTGGGTATTACAGAACATCTTCATATGGAAAAACACATATGTATATAGGCGTAAAACTGTTTAATAAGCTCACAGAAAGAGTTCGTTTTTCAACTCAGTGCACAACCTGGTATTAAATAACACATTTTATACAGTTAAAACAAGAGCATTGCATTTATTCTAGGTATTGTATCTGTTTCAAATTCTAACGAATTCTATACCATTTTGTATAAGTGTACATACTGCAGATTGATTAATAAATCAAATCAAATCTATTTCACAAAAACCATTCAACACCTTTAAAAATGAATTTTGTACAGGTGTCTTCAAATGAATTCTCCAAAAATTGCTCCTAGATTAGTTATATCAAAACTGTCTCTAAATACCCAGGAAAATTTTTCTAAATTAGCTTACCTAAATAGTTTCCTCACACCCGAATGTCGATAATTTGTCCCATACCATGAGAATCACCCCAAAATGGAACACGAATGACTTTCCTGGAGTCAACCTTAATAATGTCATTATTTTTTTTCAAAACCTCTGTCTAATGACGCTATCGATCGGGATCTAGATTTCTCGTATCTGGGATTGGTTTGCTATAAATTATTACTCTTTAACATGAGCCTCCCTGCAGAGCCTTCAAAATCAGTTTTGCCGAAGCTAACACATGGGTAAATCCATTTCTTGATCGAATATTATAGATTGATTAATCATGTAAGAAGCATGAGTTCCGAATACATTAAGTTTACTCCATTTTATCTATCCATCTATAAAATAAGGCACCTGCAGTGAGTTTCATCAAAGTCAAAAGTTGGTTTGATAACTTTTTCTATTCAAGAAAAACTTTAGAGTTATTATCAAGGTAAACTTTAGAGCCAATATTCAAACATTCAAACCAGCAATTGTCTGTTTGGAGTACAAGATATTAGAATTATATAACATTAGCTTCTATTATTCTGGATATTTAGCAATGCGATCAAAGAATCATTCCTGTTAGTGCTGTAGTTGGAAACATCTTAAATTTTGTATGCACAAAACATGGTAATAGTGACAAATGAGCAGACCCTTCTTAATTCTGACAAACCCTTTATGACTTGAAAGCTAAGTTTAAAAAAATCAGAATGAACATGTATCAAAAATGCTTTTTTTGATATATATATCTATATATATCTATCTATCTATATCTATCTATCTATCTATCTATCTATCTATCTATCTATCTATCTATCTATCTATCTATCTATCTATATATATATATATATATATATATATATATATATATATATATATATATATATATATATATATATAAGTTACCAAAAATAAAATATGAGAGACAGAATGAGTAAAGACATAATAAAAGAACATAACCAACAAACTATGACATCTAGCAAAGGCGGATTTCTCATACATTAGGCAGTTTTTATCTATGAAACTATTTTTTAAGCTATTTTCATTCGGTCGGAACTTTTCGATTTTTTTTTTTTTTTTTTTTTTTTTTTTTTTTTTTTTTTGTGGCCAACTAGGAGATAGAATACTTCAGTACGTCAGTTTTAGATTCAAGGGTACATCTTCACACCATTGTATAATTACATAGTCATAAGCACTAAACTGTTTGGTCAATTCTAGAAGGATGAGATCTTCATAATTTTTTGAATATGTCTAGTACTTCTTGCAGGTGTACTTCCGGAGAAGGAGGGGGCGTTTTGATCCCCAGGAATATTACTCTTATACAGGTCATTTCATTTAGCAAATACACACCGAATCTAGTGCCCCAACAGCCTTTTCATGTTTTAATCCTCTAACACCCGCGGACAAAACTTTCTGAAAGCAAGCTTGTATAGGTCTCTTGTTATACTGTTCTTAAACTACTACATTTTCGGCTCAAGAAACATTATCTACAGTCATCAAAAATATTTAAAATTAGTGCGAAATTGCATAGAAATTGTTGTTGGAAAGAGTCATTAGGGGAATTAAGTTTATCCCAATACAAATCCTTGACTATTTGCTACATGTGATTTCCAATGTTATCGCTTGGCGACACTATGTGCACTGATTGACGTTGTGCATGTGGCGAGCACTGTTTCAACACGCCAGCACTTACATTCAAGAAGCCACCTACAGCGTACACATAGCTGTCTTGTTGATCTTATTGCTAGTACACTTGTAGGCCAGTACCATATTGATGATATCATGCGTGGAAAAATCATCGGACAACTGGAGAAGGATTTGACCCAGTTGTAAGTGTCGCATGAGCTCGATATGCCACAAACTGTCATCTCAAAGGTCAGTGAATATTCCAACAGGACGAAAACGTCCCTCGGAGGTTTCATGGAGGCTGTCCAAGGAATACCAATGCTTTATACAGTATTATCACTTATTATGCTTATGTTCTTAAATGTTCGCGATTTACTTAACTGATAATGGACTGTCTTCTAACAATGGAAACTTCCAATACTTGTTTTTAGTTTTTATTGTACCTTACTAATCGCTGGTTTTTAACTAACACTTAAAATAAACCACAAAGTACATATAATAACTGCACTGTGTTCATTGCACTTAAATAACAAACTTAACTTTAAAATTATGGAAGAAATGTTCTGCCTCGTGCCTTATGCACCGTCTCTCTTCAACACTTTCCATCTTGAATAACAAATGAAATCTAAATTTCGTAGAAACAGTGTTTCCAGTTCTTAAAAATATTACTACATAATATAAGACTTAACATGCCGCCCGCCAAAAAAGGGCTAGTTACCTTTTTTTTTTTAAAAAAAAAGAAAACAAACTTCACATAACAACAAATAAAATAGACTAAAACCGGAAATAAATATACTTTAACATGAATGACATTACGATTCATCATTATTTGGTAAAACATAAAGTCCTCTAATTGAGCGTTTATATAAACCATTGTAAGTTTTAACAGTAGCCACTCGAACCAAACCGTCAGGTCCAGAATGCACTTCAGTGATGACTGCCAATTTCCACGATAGAGGAGGTAGCTTATCTTCTTTGAGAACCACCAATTGACCTGGCTGTATGTTGGCACAGGTTCTCTTCCACTTATTTCTTCCTTGTAGTTGTGACAAATATTCCATATACCATCTTCTCCAAAACTGTTGAAATTGTTGTTGGATCCTTTGCCATCTTTGAGTTGAACTAATCGTCTCCTGATGTAAGTCACGTTCTGGTAGTGCTGTCAATGGTTAACCAATAAGAAAATGACCAGGAGTTAATGCTACTGGATCATTAGGACCATTGGATAATGCTACAAGAGGTCTCGAAATTAAGCAAGCTTCTATTTGTGTGATTAATGTTGTTAATTCTTCAAACGTGAGATATGACATTCCCATGACCTTAAGTGGTATTTAAAGGACTTCACTGCACCCTCCCAAAGACCACCGAAGTTGGACGAATATGGCGGAATAAAATGCCATTGGATTCCTTCAGTAGTTGCAAAATTCTTAATTCTTCCTTGATGGTCAGCTGTATGCAACAACTTTGCGACTTCTTGAAGTTCCTTGTTGGCACCAATGAACGTAGTTCCATTGTCGCTATAGATATGCTTGCATTTACTTCGACGAGATATGAATCTTCTCAAAGCAGCTAAAAATGCCTGACTAGTAAGATCACTCACAACTTCGAGATGGATAGCCTTTTGTTGCTAAACACACAAATACTGCAATGTAGCACTTCACCTTTGTTTTTGACTTTCTGTTACCAGTTTTGATGTAGATAGGACCGGTAAAGTCAATTCCAGAATTTGTGAAAGATCTTGTTAGTTCTACTCTGTTTTGGTAGTTGTCCCTTAATTGTTCTGGTCCAGACGCCTTTAAACTTTGACATGTAATACACCTTCTAATAACTTTCTTGATGGCATTTTTACCATTAAGTATCCAATACCTTTGCCTTAGTGATGCTAGCATTAACTGACATCCAGAATGTAGCAATCGCCTGTGTTCATGTTCTATAATTAGTCTTGTTAGGTGATGATTTGGTGGTAGAATAATTTGATGTTTAGCATCAAATTCAAGTTCAGACATCTTTAATCTTCCACCAACTCTTAGTAATTGTTGATCACGTATGAAAGGATTGAGAGACAAAAGTTTGCTCTTATTGCTAACTCTTCCACTTTCTTTAAGATCAGCCATTTCCTTAGCATAAACTGAATTTTGAACTTCTTGTGTTACTCTGATTAAAACTTCTTCAATTTCTTCCAAAGTAAGAGCGTCTATATTTCTTCTTGATGCTTCTACTTTAGCATTCTTGGAAAACCGCATGCAATAAGCCAAGACTGTCTGAAGTTTGTTCAAAGTAGAGAATCTTTCGATTATACTATTATCTTGAGTTGTCACTAAGTAAATTGATTTTAATTTCTTCTGTTCAGGAATCTCTCTGAGTGGGGCAGGCTCTGTCTTAGGCCAATTAAGTGAAGAACACTGTAACCATTGAGGACCGTTCCACCACAAATTATTATGTATTAACTTGTCAGGACTTGTTCCTCTTGATATAATGTCAGCAGGATTGTCACTTGAAGCGACGTGTCTCCATTCTCCTCCCACTTCTTGTACCTCAGCAACTCGATTGCCAACAAATGTTTTCCATCTATTTGGACTTGCTCTTAACCATGCTAAGACCACCATAGAATCTGTCCACATATATACCTGGGATATTCGTTGTTTTAATGCCTTAGTTACCTTCTTGACAAGTTTTGAAGATAACACTGCTGCACATAACTCTAAGCGAGGCAGGGAAATCTTCTTTATGGGCGCCACTTTGGACTTAGCACATAATAGCTTCGAAGTAACTTGACCATCCTTGTTGACGGATCTTAAATACACACATGTTCCATAAGCCTTTTCTGAAGCGTCTGAGAAAGCGTGAACTTGAATGTCTATCAAGGTACCCGACTGAAGAACCATTCTGTCTACACTGATATCTGATAATGAAGGAATAAATTCAAGTACTGTCTTGCATCTTTGCTGTAGTTCTTTAGGAAGTGTTTCATCGCACTCGAATCCTGCTTGCCACAGATCTTGAAGAATTATCTTACTTACGATTGTTATTGGACTAACAATTCCCAACGGATCAAAGATTGAAGCAATAATTCCCAACATCTTGCGTTTTGTTAAATTATTATTGGACCTTTGATTTAGAGTAAATCCATTCATCACTTGTAGTTGATCAGTTGCTAGATGCCAAAGTAATCCTAATGTTTTAACTTGACCCTTATCGTCTAAGCGTAATGGAAGTTGTGTTTCTCTCAATTCTTCAGAGATGGATTCCAATAACTCAGTACTGTTGGAACACCACTTTCTTAGCAAAAACACACCCTTTTGTAGCATTTGTATTAATTCGTCCTTTAACTTTAAAGCTTCCTCCAAACTTTCAACCCCTGAAATACAATCGTCAATATAGAAGTCATTCTTGAGAATTTGTGCTGCCTTCGGAATTCACAAGCTTCTTCTGCACTTAATTGCTGGAGACAGTGAGTAGCAAGGAAAGGCGCTGAGGCTGTTCCGTATGTGACAGTCTTTAATTCATATACCTTAATGGGTTCTTCTTCTGATCTTCTCCACAAGATCTTCTGGAATTTACAGTCACGCTCATGAATCAAAATCTGTCGATACATCTTCTCTATATCTGCAGTAAAAGCTATAGGGTAGGTGCGAAATCTTAATATAATTAACTGCAAATCGTCTTGCACAGTTGGACCAACTTTGAGAACATCGTTCAGTGAAATGCCACTAGTTGAGCATGTGGATGCATCAAATACTACTCTAGTCTTCGTAGTGGTACTAGCTTCCTTAATAACTGGATGATGAGGCAAGTAATATCCTTGAGTAATATTAGAGCTGCCTTCCACTTCCTTCATATGTTCCAAAGCTTCATACTCTTCAAGGAATGCCACATAATCTGTGCGTAACTTGGGGCATCTATTTAACCTTTTTTCTAGTTGTTGTAAACGCTGAACAGCTGTCTTATAAAAATCACCTATCTGGATCACTTCTTGTTTGAATGGCAGTCTCACTATAAAGCGTCCTGTTAAATGTCTTCTAGTGTTTGCGATAAAATGTTCTTCGCACTCCCTTTCTTCTTTGGATAGAGGTGGCTTAAATCATCGTTGTTGTGCAAAAAGAATGTTCGATGTTCTGGCGTGAAGTTGTTGTGCTTTGGCATCTGCTATTGTCCTGAAACTATCCATCCTAACTCTGTATTTTGGAGAACTGGAAATGCTCCTGGACGCACCTGTTGTCCTGCTTTGAGTAGACTAAAGAAAATTCCAGCACCTAACAACAAATCAATCTTACCAGACTTGTTGAAATTAGGATCCGCTAACTGTAAATTCGGTGGAAAGTTCCATTCTTTAATGTCAATATCAGCATCAGGTAAATTTCCCGCTATTTTGGGCAATACAAAACACTCAACATCTACACTAAAATCACTTACAGCAGAGAATACTTGTAACTTACTTCCGTATTTAACGTTGCAACTTACATTATTAATACCTTGTACAGGAACATTGATAGGAAATTTCTTTAATTTTAACCTTTGAATGAGAGATTCTGTCGCAAAATGAGATTGGGAACAACTATCAAGCAAAGCCCTAACCATATGTAATTTACCATTGCAATCTTTAACTTGAACAACTGCAGTTGAAAGTAAAACACGCACATTACTTTTAGGCTTCACAGAGCAATAAGTACTAGTATTAACAACTTCCTGCCCTTGAGACATTGACTTTTCCCCTACAGGTTCCGTAACAGAATCATTTTCAACACTGGCAGCATGATTAGGCTGTGATTTCTTAAAATCACTATGCAATAACGTGTGATGCTTGAGATTACATTTTTTGCATGCACTTAGCGAACAATCTTTCGCTACATGGTTGACAACTTTCAAACAATTAAAACAAAGTTTGTTCTTTTTCGCAAAACTTAATCTTTTGGATACACTTAATTTCTGAAACTCATTACACTTGTGTAACGCATGACTTCGTTGACAAAACGAACACAAAACATTAGTACTCACATAAGATTGTCTAGCATTTTTTACTTCCTTGACAACATTAGATTTACTGAGATGCGACTTTGATTGCGTAGACTTTACCAATTCTAAGGCCTGGCATTTATTTTCTGAAAAGACATGAAGTTCTTTTAAACTAGCAAACTGTTCCCTATTTGTTTGATTTTCAAAGTCTTTACGTGTTTGTTCATCTAGCTTTTCCAAAGCTAGGTGCGATAACAATATATCCTCCAAAGAAGTATCTAACTCTAACGCCTTAAGTGCATTTACGTTACTTATAGTTTGATTTAATAATGTCCTTAAGTCCGCCACTGAATTTTTACTGATAGTCGGTAATGAAAACAATGCCTTTATATGAGCAGTTGCTATTAGCTTTGGATTATTATACCTTTTGCATATCATTTCCCAAGCAAGTTTGAAATTTTCACCTGTCACTGGTATATTCTCAACTAATTTGCTTGCTTCACCTGATAATGAGGACAACAAGTAATGAAACATTTGAATATCATCTAAACTTTGATTGTTTACAACCAAACTACTGAAAGTATCATGAAAATGTCTGAAATCTATAACTTGACCTTTAAATGTTGGTAGCTTTATGACTGGTAAGTTTAAACACCCTGTATTCGCGGTTGAATCACCTGACGAACTTGTATTGCTACTACTAGCCTTCTCAGTTGTTTCAGCAATTGACGTCATTTTTGCAAGAGTATCGTAATAAGTAACTTCAAATAAATCTCTATCCAGTGTGTATTCATTGTTTTCGTCCTTTAATTCAAGCTGTTTTTGCACTTCATCATATTCTTTGAATATATTGGGTAAACGTGCACACCTAACTTTAATTTGCATTACATCACCGTCTGCTCCAAATTGTTCAACAAATGTTTTCATTCTTGTAAGGGAAGCTTTAGCTAGGCCTCTTGCCTTTATAAGAGAATTGGTATTTGAATTCATTGCTTGTGATATTTCTACCTGAAGTCCTTATAACAACAGACCTTTACACAAGAAAAAAGAAACAAAAAAATATACTTAGCTACGTGACTGCTATATGACTCCTTTGTTTTTCTTCAGATTGCAATGCACAGCTGAATGCGTAGGCGCTTACGTGATAAGTCCACTAGGTCAATTTTGCTTCTGATTCGTAACACTCACTGTTTTTACACACACATAGTTAATATGAATGTTTGAATGATTCACTTATTCTTTTTCTTGGCACAACACTTCCTCCATTCGGCACTGGAGGACCAAAAAAACTTGTTTGTGCTTATGTTCTTAAATGTTCGCGATTTACTTAACTGATAATGGACTGTCTTCTAACAATGGAAACTTCCAATACTTGTTTTTAGTTTTTATTGTACCTTACTAATCGCTGGTTTTTAACTAACACTTAAAATAAACCACAAAGTACATATAATAACTGCACTGTGTTCATTGCACTTAAATAACAAACTTAACTTTAAAATTATGGAAGAAATGTTCGTGCCTCGTGCCTTATGCACTGTCTCTCTTCAACACTTTCCATCTTGAATAACAAATGAAATCTAAATTTCGTAGAAACAGTGTTTCCAGTTCTTAAAAAATATTACTACATAATATAAGACTTAGCACCAGGCGCAATAGACACAACATTGCTCAGATTTCAGTAAGGATCTTGCAATTGTTACAACTGCTACAGGAATCACCGTTTTAAAGTTTACAATGTATAAACTGTTAGCAGCAAGATGTGTTCGATTTATCCTACTGTAAAGAGAAACCCTTTGATTTGGCATAGAAAACATTACGCATGGATCCAGTTAGAATGGAGTCATGTCCTGTTTACAGATGAATTCCGTTTTAGTCTCACCAGTGATTATCGACGTAAACTCATCTGGATTCAGCCTGAAACATAGTTCCTTCCAGCTAACAGTAGTGAGCTTAACCATAACACGGAAGGAGGAATCATAGGGTAGAGTGGAATAATCCTGAAGTTTCGTGCGTCCTTGCACATCTTTGTGTGAGGTATCATCACAGATATAGGATTTGGAATGATATTTTGGATCAGTATGTTCGTCTGTTTCAGAGTGTAGTGGGTCTTTATTTCATTGCAATGGGTGATAATACCTGTCCCCATTGAACTGACATAATGAGTAAGCTGAGACTTAGGATATTGGACGATTCGATTGGGCCAGCCGATCAACTAACATCTTGCAACAGAATCCATTAGAGCATGTGAGGTGTATCCTTCATAGGCGAATTTCACGTCGTTATATAGCTCCAAGATCCGTTGCCGAGCCCACGTTGGCAATGACCCAACAATAGCAAGCCACACCCCAGCCAATTACTGATAATTTCATCCTCTGCATACCACCACGTTGTGCTGCATGTCTTACGGTATAAGAAAATCACATCCACTGCTGATATCTCTGTACGTAACCCTTTTTCATTTAATACTACATACGTACATTTCCTGATTTTCACACCGCTGTGCTAGCCTATTATGTAATTTTTTTAAAACACTGTTTTCAGTCTGTTACCATAAGGAATTTTATACTGTTTTCAGTCTGTTACAATAAGGAATTTTATCTCCTTTAAATATATGAGTGGCTCTCCGTTTTCTTCGTATGATTTATCCTACAACCACATTATCATTAACTTTAGAACATAAAAGTCCAAACGATTAGTTACGCGTAAAAATGTCTTTATTTTTAACAAAATAATATAGCAATTTAGGGGAACAAAGTACAGTTATAGTGTGAAAAAAAAAATGTAAATTCAAACCTCTAGACCACATTAAATATTCCATTGTATAAATAGGTTATTCATGAACTATGCAATTATGTATTGACTTCAAGAAGGTTGGGGATGAAATCAGAGTCTAATAGCGAATATTCCATAATTGCACCTCTGACGAGTATATATATGTTTAGTTTCCTGCAGTTTCTCTCTGCCTTGTTTTTTTACAACTCTGATGCTTAAATAAAGCTAAATTATTAATGTCTTTGCAATTTTCTTACGCAGGTTACTTCGGTGCTTGTAACGAAGAAGCTATGAGAATTGCTCTTGTTGAAAACGGCCCAATTGCTGTGTCTTTGGCACTAAGCTACGACTTCTTGTATTATAAAAGTGGAATTTATTCCGAAACTGGTCTGGTTGGATTCAACCCGTATGTCGTAAGTATACTTACAGGACTGTTTATACTGTTCTACAGCAGTATTATATCTTATTTTCTTGTTTTCAAATTAAGAGATAGGATTTTCGGTATTATTGTGAGCCATTTGAGGTGTTATTTGAATTAAAAAGTAGGGCTAAGGTATAGAAAAAAAAAGTAATGGATACTGATATGCTTACCATACTTAATCGAAAACTGTCTGGTAGATCATAGTTTTTCGGGGACGCTTATTTTTACATGTATTTCAAACTCTTCAAAATTAAAAATTTAGACTTTAGATTGTAAACTTTGGAGAAGGTTATAAAATGTATGGTTTATAACCCATTATCGTGACACAAATGATGACGTGCAATGTTCTTTTTCACAAACAATCATTCATGAGATATGTCCTTCTTGTATCCTTCAAATCTGTTACAATGTATAGAGTACTTTGGTAACTATCAAAACAAGTGAGTTCACTCCTTTTGGAAATTATGGATAATATATTTACTTTATGAGATGAAAGGATAAAGATCGTATTATACGAATTTTGAGTGACGTCAAGTTGATTGGAATCCATCCTTGTGGACGATAAATAATTCATTTTCTATATGGGAACATTTTACGAATAATCTGGTCGGTCAGTAAATTCGATAACAACGTAAAAATATGCAGATTACTTCGCAGTAGATTTTTAACATTATCTAATCTATTACGACTGGTACATGGAGCAAATAATGAGGAATTAGAAGAAAGAAGTACTTTACTAAGAGGAATTTCTAACTTACTACAATCTTGTAATATAGAAAATTTAAAATGAGTGTAAAGATGTCATGAATTGTCAATAGACAACAGCAACCTTCTCTTATCTTTTCAATTTATGTCTTATGGAGTGACAACATTAACAATAGTTCAATCTGTTTCATGAGATTAATGTTGAAACTTTACTCAAAGAAGACTGAGTCAATTAACATATAGTAATTGGTGCTTTTTTGATACTTTGTTTCCTTTAGTATTGAGAACTTTTGGGAAGTTAAAGCTTTGATTTTATTTGAGATTAGCGTCGCTTTCAGCAGCGAGGCTATATGAGTCGTGAACCTACAGCTTAACGTAAAATCCGAACCATATGAGCTCCTTCTGGGAACCAAACCCGGATTCAAAGGCGCACTAAAGGAAACCAAAGGCACATAACCTAACCATATATCCACAAGGACGTTCAAGCACTAAAATAATGTTGCTGATTAGTTAAAGTATAATCAACGATAAATGTAACAAAATAAAATGTTTACAGGTTATCCTCTAATTATTGGTTCAACTTATCTTTGGACAAAGTTTTCAATGTCTCATATATTAACTTTAACTGAATTATTGTGGATAATGAGATTCCGTAATAAGTAATTGAAAAGATTGAAGAAAATTTACTTTCATGTGTTGTGTCACTTTAGAACAACATATGGTAGTAAATTTGATATATTAGCTATAGAAAATCTCTTACCTGACTGTCCTCTTTATTAGCTTACGTACTAAGGAATTATTTCGAATCAAAAGTTTTACAAAAATAAGGACCAAATATGTTATCCATGATTTCCAAAAGGAGTGAACTCACTTGTTTGATAGCCACTAAAGTTCTGTCTACATTATAACAGATTTGAAGAATGTAGATGGGTGATTGTTTGTAAGAAAAAAAAAATTGGACATCGTCATTTGTTATGATGATAGGTTATAAACCATACACTTTATAACCTTCTCTATAGTTAATTATAAAAAATCGATGAGATAAGGTAAACTCGGTTTAAGGTTTTTTTTTTTTCTTTTTTTTAAAGAAACGAAGTTGTCGATTTACATTTGTGAACACAAACAACAAATCTATGATAACTTCTTCACAAATTTAAATTTTAATTAAGTTATGAAAACTAAAAATAATTAAAAATAGAACACAAAAGTTAAGAAATTATATATATATATATATATATAAGTAACAAGTAACAAGGAAGTAACAAAAGTAACAATACCCTTTCTCTTTCTCTCTCTCTCTCTCTCTCTCTCTCTCTCTCTCTCTCTCTCTCTCTCTCTCTCTATATATATATATATATATATATATATATATATATATAGATAGATAGATAGATAGATAGATAGAAAAAAGGAAGTTCTGTTCAACTATTCATGTTTGATTTTTGTGACTTACACCTTCTAGTTTCATCCTTCACCTGTAGCATATAATCTACTCTTGTGAATCTCTTGGATATGTAGCAAAATCAGAATTTCAAATTAAGTTCATATATAATTCTAACTGCATCTGTAGAAAAGTTAGAAAAATAAGATACTTTTTCAAAATCTAATTCAGACATCTGCAACTTGGAAAGAATGCAAAATTACTTTTTCTTAGACAGAATGAGAAAGATTCAGCTTGTTCCAGAATCCATTGATATATCCCATAAGATCAGAAACTAATTGGCCTCTTTGCTGTAGTTCAATGTTCACTTCAGTATAGATGTCGTGCTAATATCTCTCAAAAGTGTCAAATGTCAATCCCCGCTATCAAATGACTATCCTCTTTTTATTAGCTTACGTACTAAGGAATCATTTCGAGTCAAAAATTTTACAAAAGTAATTATCAAAATATATTAAATATTACTATTTTGGAATATAATAATTTTTTAGTTCATAGAAGTGGTAAAAACTACAGTTTCTTCTTACAGACTTAAATAATGTTTATTCAAAATTAAATTCACATTTGAAATAGAAAGTAACGATTCTTTGAGCTATGTAAATTTGTCTTTCCGTAGAAGGCACAACAATTGATTATATCCATTTACAACAAACATACCTCTAGCTATGTATAACATCCATGAAAATTCCATAAAGACTCTGCTCATTCAAGTATTATAAAATCTAATACTTGATGAACTTATCCACAATAGCATACAAATCATTATCTGACGAAGAGGGTTTATCAAATAGAATTAATACGACTTTCAAATTGGAGCAAATAGATGCGCACTTTGAAAAAGATGGAAACAACTGTTCAAAAGTCGTCTAAAGCAGATTGAAAAATTTGAGAACTCAAAAGTATCAAAAATGAATCTCAATTTTCCTATATTTAAAATAATATATTGTCAACAAGAGAGTCACATAAAAATATAACTTATAAACTAAGTTTCAAATCCCCTACGTGTAAACCTTAAGTGATTCTAAACAATACAGTAGAAATGAAAAAATGAAACCTTTAAGTTTTACGTCCCACGATTATGCTGGTTAGGCTAAAGGAGATGGTGATGAGAGATGAGGGAAATGGTGGAATGAAGAAAGTGGGAGAAAACGGGAGAACCCTGAGAAAACCCACGAGCACGGTGTTTGTCCATTACAAAGTCCACACGGCGCGAGCTGGGATCAAACCAGGGACCACAAGCACAGGAGGTGAACGTTCTACCACTGAGCCACCGCGTCCCCCAACAATACAATATAGTTTTGTTTAATCAACTTAAACCGGAATAAAGTTTTTTTTTTTTTTTCAATATACATTCACTAAATACAACGTCACGAAACTAATGATCACTTAACAGAAAGATATCAGCCGCTCCGAATTGAATTCAAATCTTAACTGGCAGGTGTCTCTTGATCTTTACAGTACAGTATAGTACGTGTACAAAAAAAAAAAAAAAAAAAAAAAAAAAAAAAAAAAAAAAAAAAAAAAAAAAAAAAAAAAAAAAAGTGAGTGACAGAATACAGCTACCGTGTCGTAGCAATGAATTTACTGTGATAAATAACGGTCAGATCAAAACAAATATTGTACTAATTGTTAGCATTTTTATATGAAAGTCTCAGACGAGTAACGGTTAGTTAGGAAATTTGATTAATGGAAATTGAGTTAAACGGAATTGTAGTGTACTTTGTAAACTACGATTCTGATCCTGAAGCGAGCTCTCCGGTACACGTATGTTTGGTGCACGGTTTCCCGAATACAATTTTCGGTAGGAGAGTATTGAACGCTTTACGGTGGTTCATATTGTACGTTAACTATAGGTGCACGTCTCGTATATCCTTGATGCCAAAAAGGGACGCTAGAACTCTAATAAATAAACAAATAATTATTTTGGAGTGTATGATATGAAATGTGAATATGATACCAAGTGTATGGACATTGGTAAAAGTGATATAAAAGCCAAAGTTAAAAGAAAAATTTATATCAGAAATTCATTAGAAAAAAATACAGTGCATTAAATTTATGCAAGTTTTTATTTTCACATATTCACACTATGAAGGACATACGTATTTTATAAAAATCAAGTTCACAAATAGAAAGTAATTGGTACATTTGAGTTCCTATGTACACAGAAAAAATCCAGAACTTAAGATAGATAAAGGAAATTTTCATAAGGATTCAGACGTAACTGTGAACACGTTTATTAATAAAACATACAATTTGCAATTTTACAAACATGATTTTATCATAAATTTATTTACCAGTTCTATATTCCTGCAGGATTATTCGATTGTAAGGTTTACTTAAAATAATAATAATAATAATAATAATAATAATAATAATAATAATAATAATAATAATAATAATAATAATAATAATAATAATAATAATAATACGCAATGTTCAATTACGAAAACGTTCAGTTTCGTTTACAATTGCTCATAATTAATAACAACATGATTAACATTGAATAATTTGCTGTCAGGGCCCACTCTACCATATGTGCAACACGTGCATTTGCACGGAGCGACGAGTTTCAACGGGGGAAAAAAATCTGTCATAATTATATGATTCAAAATAAATATTTCTTACTGGAAACAGATTTCATGATGATGGTAGTTAAATTTACTAAGCTGACTTTCTATTTGAAATCATGTTTAAGTCTCATTAGTTTAAGGTCACATGGACAGTGCTAAAGCAAATGGTCAAACAAATCCCAGCATGAATTGCTTGATTGTTGTCAAATGCAGAACTAAATTCTCGAACAGCAGCAAACACTTATTTCATTTAGCTAGTTATCATAGTTTTGATATGAAAACTAGTCTTGTCTTTGTCACAAACAAGTTCCTTATCATTGAAGATGGAAACAAGTTTTATTGTTTTTTGAATAAATCAACAGATATAGAAGGAAAATTAAGAAATAAAGATAAAAGAGCTAGTTGAACTGGAATTGCAAATCAATATATTGAGATTGAAGCATGATATTGAATTCTATATAAAAAGGATTACCATCTTTCCTTTGCAGGTGTGTTTACTTTATCTGTTTCTAACGTAATAGTATTTTTTTTTTTAAAAAACATACTCAACTAGATTGTATTTGTAGTGCTCAGGCCTTTCTGAGTGTGAGTTCACTTTCCTTCTCTTTCGTTGTTCATAATAGAGCAGCGGACTTAAAATCGTGGGTTTTAATAAGAATTGTTCTTTCTGTAGAAAGGGGGCGGTGGCGGCAAATGATGCCAACAGGGGGAGGAAAATTGCCTATGACCGGCTTTGTTTACTATGCAGTTATTTGTTTAATTAACACTTATCCGGGCAAGGTAAGTAACGTAGACGGGCAACGGGGGCCTGTCAGACCCAGGTTGTCACATACTCTTCCAACTAATCTAGAATATATATTTTACGCACGTGTTCAATATATAATTATGTGACCATTTGATCTTATAGTTCGCAGGAATGCATTAGAGTTACAAGGGTCTTCCAAGGCTCCGGTTGCCTGGTTACGTCAGGAAAAGGTTTTCATTTTTTTAAAATCCATTAGCTTTACCAACTCGATATGTTCATGATTTTAACTTCGACTAAGGATAGAAGAATTCAGAATTTTATGTCATCGAAATATGTATGGCTACTGAGAAATTAGAAAAAATTGAAGCTACTGGGCCTTTACCCAGATAAGGGTTAAGTGAAAAAATATTACTGTTTTAAAAGAGAAATTTACTCTCTTTATTCTTAAAGAAAGTAACTTTTCTGCTTGTAATCCCTTCAACTTCAGACCAAGATTGTAGTATACAAAGTTGAAAGAATGGATTAAAATTCAAAGATCAGGAACACAAACTAGTAATAGAAAAACCTAGTTTCTGAAATGTATTTCTTCCGCATGATTCAAAATATATATCTCAAATGTGTTCCTTTCGTGTGATTTCAAAATATATCTCAAATGTGTTCCTTCCGTATGATTTCAAAATATTTCTCAAATGTGTTCCTTCCGTTTGATTTCAAAATATATCTCAAATGTGTTCCTTCCACATGATTTCAATATATATCTCAATGTGTTCCTCCCTCATGATTGCAAAATATATCTCAAATGTTTTCTTTCCTCATGATTTCAAAATATATCTCAAATGTATTCCTTCCTCATGATTTCAAAATATATCTCAAATGTATTCCTTCCACATGATTTCAAACAATGCCTCAAATGTGTTCCTTCGTCATGATTTCAAAATATATCTCAAATGTTTTCCTTCCTCATGATTTCAAAATATATCTCAAATGTATTCCTTCCACATGATTTCAAACTATGCCTCAAATGTGTTCCTTTCTCTCATGATTTCAAAATATATCTCAAATGTTTTCTTTCCTCATGATTTCAAAATATATCTCAAATGTATTCCTTCCTCATGATTTCGAAATATATCTCAAATGTATTCCTTCCACATGATTTCAAACTATGCCTCAAATGTGTTCTATCCTCATGATTTCAAAATATGTCTCAAATGTTTTCCTTCCTCATGATTTCAAAATATATCTCAAATGTATTCCTTCCACATGATTTCAAACTATACCTCAAATATGTTCCTTCCTCATGATTTCAAAATATATCTCAAATGTTTTCCTTTCTCATGATTTCAAGATATATCTTAAATGTTTTCCTTTCTCATGATTTCAAAATATATCTCAAATGTTTTCCTTCCTCATGATTTCAAAATATATCTAAAACGTGTTCCTTCCACATGATTTCAAACTAAATAGCTGCCTAATTTTATTGTTTATCGTGACGATTCCATCCTTGAAAATGTCGCTTTTAATACTGATAATATATAGATCAGATTTTTGTTTAATCTTGGTTTAATACACCACATACAGAATTTATTGGTAACTTGTAAAGTGAATATTCTACTTTTGGTATATTACAAGGCATGTGGCACATGCCTTGGTACATTCTTATGTATTAAAGTATACCGATTTCTAATAAAATTATTTACGTACATTCTAAAATACGATATATACAGAAAATAGTAGAAAGTGCAATAAAGCCAATATATTTCATAAAATATAGAATGCCTTGTAGTAGTACATACTTGTGAAGTACTTTTGAAATTACAAGTCATAGTATTGTTTTCTCATTTTTCTTAACTCTCGGACAAAAAAAAAAAAAAATAAAAAAGGAATTTCATGTTTCAACCTAGAGACTAATAATTGAGGTAAATATGTAGTTATATGCATTGTTATTATTAATAGTGTGATTTACTAATACAGAAGTACGATCTACGTAGTGCGGTTATGCTATGAATTATCTATGATTAACATTGAACGGGACGTACGCGAGAGACATCATAGTAATAGCAATAACCACATTTTTTGTAGAACTCTAGACATCGATAATTTCTACACCAATTTTCATAAACATTCTGTTTTTGTTGAAATGAAAGAATAGAATTTCAAGGGAATCTTGTTAATGCATGTAATTTATATTTATTCTTATCTGTTGAGATGTTCCAGCTACTGCATCATGACTAGACATTGACGAATATGAAGTGAGTACATACCTCTACAGGGCTTAATATATGTTGGTCTAATAGAAGTCCTGTAGATAATGCACTTCAGTATAAATTTATAATATTCAGGTCGGATCAACGGTTGGATATGGAATCCTCTTCTTTCAATCGTTAAGCGTTGCAATGCCACGAATCCAAATCGTTTTGTTCTTTCACTAGTGCTTAGGTCATGTACTTACTGTACTCGTGGTGAAATAATAGGTATCTGTACCTACAAGAATGTACTTGTATTATCATGTTTGTCAATGTATGAACTTACACGATAGTTCGTGTAAGATAGTTGACTTCGGTGCATGGAAACAAATTCAAAGGCTGAATTACAAAGCAGTTTTTCATAGATAAAGAATTCTTAAGCTAATCATAGAATGAGTTTTGAAATACTCAAAGTTTCCTTTCACTGTCCTTTGCAAATCATATTGAAGAGTAATGAACTAAAAGCATAATCACGGACAAAAGTTTAATAATTGAGTTATACGTAATCTGTGACAATAATACTCCATTGGTAAAAAGTATCTTTTGTTATCATTGGAACACTTATCTGTAAATTTCTATAAAATAATACATATTCTAGTAGTTTCATAAACTTCTCGATCGCTTAAGCCTGAATTAACCCACCAGAGCGTACAAAACTTCATGTGCCAAAACATACTTTGAATTTTCGTTTATTAAGAAACAAAAGTTGCATTTCCTAAGTAAAACAGCTTCACGAACACGTATACTCACACCAAAAATCCACTTATACAGTTAGGATAAACAATTTCTTAATTTCTTATTAAGGAGTGAATGTTGAATTCTAAGAATTCTGTATCAATGAAAAATTAAGTGTAGGGAAGAACAGCGCTATATGGCACAATTAGGCTCATGTTCTCCTAATGCAGTACGATACCTCCTACCAACAGCATCACTATTACAAATATTCCGCTAGAGAACAGCATCAGTATAACAAATAGAAATACATTACTGATCGAAACATTACATTCATTCTGTGGAATAAGATTTATTTGCAAGTTTCTGTAAGCATCGCATAATGTACTGCTTATGATGTTGGAGAGGTTGTTTTAATTAGTTATAGACTGAAACCAGAGTATGCCTAATTTGTAAGCAGGAGAGATTTTACAGTGCATGGTTTGAGGATCATCCTACAACTAAGATGAATTAAAGTTTAGTTTAATTGTAGCTATACCTAGGTACATTCCTTAAGGTGCACAATACTCAAAAATGTTCTTTGGCAAAACATTGTAACTAATCATATGTGGAAACGGTAATTTCATTCGATAAGTTACCAAAAACTTGAAGCTTTGGAGCTACTGACATATGCAAAGTAGAATTTAACAAGGGAAGACTGCAGGTTTCCAGATGAAATCAACTTTAACTATTTTAATTTTGATAGAATGACGAATTTACTTCTACTCATTTGCGACTTGATATAGGACAAACTTCCTTGCAATTTTCTTCATTGTAATTTCTAAAGGAAAATTTTGTTTGTGCTAGCATACTTCTGTATTTGGGGCAGAAATCATTGTGATAACATAACACAGAAAGATAAATATTTTCTAAAAGAATATATATGTTTATCTTCATTCTACTACGTTTAGCGACAATTAGGCACTTAGTGACATTTAGAACTAGTTCTATGATTTTTTTTGTAAGTACCAATAAGTTTAGCAAGGAACAAATTGGCATTGTAAATCAACGTTTATCATGCGAGATATCACTTCACGTTTTCAATCCATTTTCTTCATACGAAGAAGTTTCATTTTGACACAGACTTTTATCTAATTAGCTATAAATGCTACTTTTTTTGCTTTTTTCCTGGGTTATTATTGTTTATAAAAATTGCCTTTTTCTTTGATTTATTTTTTAAATAATCTTTACTTTATCCCACTTGAATTGGAATTACATCTATCTATCTATCTATCTATCTATCTATCTATCTATCTATCTATCTATCTATCTATCTATCTATCTATCTATCTATCTATCTATCTATCTATCTATCTATCTATCTATCACTATTTCATCACTATTTCTTCATTTTATTTAGCTTTTATTTCTAGCTTTCTATGTAGCTAAGATATAGCTATAGAAAGTTAAACTTTATTTACCTCATAGCGATAATAATCAATATATCTGCTTCTTATGTACATTTCTGACGACTTCTGACTTCTGTCTTCTGTAGTTTCATCATTCTTACTTCAGCGTATCATCTGAGTTAGCTGCGTTAACCTGTAACACGACATTAAGAAATTCAATTAATAAAAGGATACGACGAGATATAAATAAATAAATAAAGGAATAGATACATATATGTAAATAAGTACGGCAAAGATATGTAAAATAAAATTTATAATAAATGAGTCGATAAAAGTAAAATAATAGAATATAAATAAAAGAAAGGATATAAATGGTAATAAATAAAAAATATTTACAAGTCGTGGTTAAACAGCATAGTATGTTGAGGATGGGATACCTAAAACGAAGATGAGATTTATAACAAATGTGGTTACAAATATATAATATTCGACAGAAGATACTATATTTACTGTTAATTGTACATAAACTACGTGAAGCATCTAACATTACTATATACTTAATATCCTACGCTACTCTGCAAATATGCGTTAACATACTATAGATAAATCTAAGCACATTAAATAAAGAAAGGTACTACCGTATGCCAAAGCTCACAATCTATTCTACTTAACTACAATACTTACTTTGTTGAACATGATATTAATCTTGTGTGTTTTATGTTTTATTATGTTCATGAATAATCGAAGGCAATATAAAATTACATAAAATTCAGAGTCATATATTATTTTAATGGTAATTGTATGTTTACTCTTTTACTTTTGAATTAATTAGTTAATAAATAATATATGATAAGTTTATCTGTATGAAGTAATCCAAATATGTTCACTGTCGGCATTTATCTTTGCAACTAAGTTCCTGGACAACATATTTTTAATTATCCGTAGCGACTGCTGCGGTGGCGACTAAGAACATTGGGCCAAATTAGATTAGTTTCACCTTAAGTTCACGGTATGGACAGGTAAACTGAAAGAAAATAAAAGGTCAAAGTTGCGCGGGAATATAAGGTTTTAGTACACCTATGGTCTTGGCTTTGTTACATTTCTAATTTCTCAGTAAAAATTACTTTACTTCCTCTGAAAACAGTATTCTTCCTTCAAATGCACTATGGCGGGCATCTGTTACTCAACTTTATTTTAATCATACCAAATGATAATCATGTTTCTCCACATACTTCGCTATGGTCCCCTATGATTCACAACCGTTTTATACATGGGGTTAATCGTGATTTGCCTAGGTTCATCACGAGTAGAGTTACATGTACTATATGTAAAAACTTAATCGTAGAGGCACCAGCACACTAGTTTGCCTAGAGCCATAATGGCATTACTATGCACTACTGTGGCCTTTGCGGCCGTGGTGGCTGTGGTAGAACGTTCACCTCTGGTGCTAGGGTATTCCGGGTTCGAACCCAGCCAGCAAAATTTGTGGTGGAGAAACACCGTGCACGCGGGTTTTCTCGGGGTTCTCCCGTTTCCTCCCACTTTCTTCATTCCACCATTTCATTTATCTCTCATCATCACCGCCTCCTTTAGCCTAGCCGGCATAACCGTGGGACGTAAAACTCAATAATATCATTTCATTTTTACTGTGGCCTTTCTAAATTCACAGTGCGTGGGACTTCTGGTTCGATTCCCAACCAAGTAAATTCCTGGTGGACAATATCGTGACCCTGGGTTTTCTCAGAGTACTCTAGTATCTTTCTTAGGTTCTACGTAACATAAATATAATTAAATAAAATCACTTTGACATTGGACTCAGACTAACAGCATTTAAAATATTTTTTTCAGCCTGTAACTCATGGTGTTGTCCTAGTTGGTTACGGGGAAGATGAGAAAACCAAGAAGAAATACTGGATTGCCAAAAACAGTTGGGGTACCGACTGGGGGCAAAATGGCTATGTGAACCTTGAAAGAGGAATCAACTTGCGATACGTCGAATCTATGGGAGTTGAAGCAATGATAATACCTTGATCATACGATCTGGGCATGCAGTCATAGTGTCATCGAACATCATTTTTCTAGCATAATTTTCATTAACTGGTTAGCATATGTATGATAATGAAAAAAGGAAACAAATAAGCTGATAATCTATCAAAATGTTCAATTGCATTTATTTTTCTAATTGTGTACGCAACTTAATGCTGCAAATAATGAAATGTGAGATATACGGTACTAATATAGAAATAGTAAATGTAATCTGACTCGTTGTTTATGTAAGATTATTCTTATGAAAGAATAGATGTTTTTTTTACATAGTATTAAAGATAAAGAAAATATATAGCTTTGCTTTCCATCTTGAACTGATTTACATAGATTTATATACAAAGTCCGCCAGAAAAATGTATACACTCTTTGTCGTCCTGTATCAAGATAATTGTTCCGAAATTTAAGTATGTTGTAGTATGGTTCTTCGCCCAACAGATGTCGGCATAGTCAATTGTTTTCAATTAAACTTATGTTGTAATACGTTTTTTCGCTCAACAGATGTCGGTACTGTCAGCACAGTTAGGGCCTAATGAGATAAATGGCAGGAGCACGCGTGACGTTCGAGCAGCTTAAGTACGTTTTGAATGCCATTGAAGTGCAGCGTCAGTAGAGAGGGGAGTTTGGTACTGAACCACCAACCCCTCTAACAATCAAAAGCATTTTCTAGAAGTTTGAGACGCATGGAACGATTCCCAAAGGAAAATTGGGAAGAACGCCTATAGGAACAAGTCCTGCTTGACAGCACCGTCATATGTTGAATGAAAAACTACTACAACATAATTGTCACTGAAAACAGTGAGAATGCCGACATCTGTTGGGTGGAAACGATACTACAACATACTTAAATTTCAGAACAATTGTCAATGCCAGCATCCTGATATAGGATGACAAAGAGTGTATACATTTTTCTGGCTCACTCTGTATAATAAATGTCGTCATGAATTGTTGAAGTAAATTTGTATTATTAAATAAACTATTTTTTGTATTCTTACCGTGGTTTATTTATTTTAGCATACATTTCAAATTCACGATCATTGTGAAAGTTTTACTAATATGAGGAATTGTTGTACAATTATTGTAGTATAATTTTAACTGTCAGAATTTTACATTTGAAATTTAACAATCAAATATTGTTATAATTTACGGTTTCATTAAAATTTATAATATAACTGTAATTTTATATTATTATTATTATTATTATTATTATTATTATTATTATTATTATTATTATTATTATTATTATTATTATTATTATTATTATTATTATCGTTTTTTATGTTATTATTATTACTGTATCAAAACATTCCAAATATTACTCAGTTTCAAACCTTCCCCTTTGTTCAATATACTATCACGTAATTTTATTTCAATTGCTTCACTTATTATAAATCATAAATTTGAATAATGTAATTTTATTTAAGACTTATTGGAATATAAAATTTATAAAATTTTAATTGGAATATATTGTATTATATACAAATGGTGATCAGAAAAATGGAAACACCTCAACGAAATTGAAATTTATCAGATTAATATGTTGTCGGGCCACCTTCCGCCTTCAGAACAGCCTTGATGCGACGTAGGATGGAGGCATAGAGATCGTGAATGGTAGTAAGTGGAATTTTACACCATTCCTCGTTCAGGGCATCGGCCAGTTCTGTGAGAGAGAATGGAGGTGGACATCGTTGCCGGAGTCGTGTTTCCAAAACGGACCACAGATGTTCAATTATGTTGAGATCTGGGGATTGGGTGGGCCAGGGGAAGTGTTGAACTTCATCCCGATGTTCCTCAAACCACGCTGGAACAACACAAGCTGTGTGAATAGGTGCATTATCATCCTGGAAGAGGCGTCATTGTCCGGGAACAACATCCGGACCATAGGATGCAAGTGGTCTCCTAAAATTGCGACATAATCGTTGGCAGTGATTCGTCCGCTAAGTGTGACCACAGGACCCAATGAAAACCATGATATGGCGGCCCACAGCATCACCGAGCCGCCGCCATGTTTCACAGTTGGGCGGAGACACTGCAGATCATAAGCTTCTTTGGGCGTTCTCCACACATAAACACGACCCGTGGTTGGGAATAGAGTGAAGGATGACTCATCCGACCATATCACACGTTTCCAGTCCTCAACAGTCCAAGTTGCATGGTCGCGGCACCATTTGCGGCGTGCGAAAGCGTTATGGTCCCTGATGAGCGGTTTGGCCCGTGCAATACGACCCCGTAAGTTCATGTCATGTAATTCGCGGCGGACTGTGATTGTCGAAACAGGGTGGGGGAGGTGCTGATTGAGTTCCTCCGTCACTTGCTCCGCAGTGGCACGACGGTTCTGCGTGACAATGCGCTTTACCCGGCGTGACCTGTCACTCAGGATTTTCTTCCGCCCACTGTTCCGCTTCCCCGATGTGGTTTTCTCGTGTGTTGTATAGGCCCTCATCACCTTCGACACTGTCCCACGCGACACACCTAACACAGTAGCCACTGCCGTCACACTCATTCCACATAACTGCGCACCAACAATTTGCCCTCTTTGAAAATCTGAGAGGTTTCCCATTTTACACTACCTCCGTCTGCTGCAGTCACTGGACACTGCTGTTCCACTGCGCTTGACGTAGTATGGAGACCGACCTAACACACCACCACCAGCGGTCCGGCGCTGCAGGCGCCACGACACCACTGCCAACCTATACATCTGACGTGTTGCCAACTACAGGTGTTTCCATTTTTCTGATCACCATCTGTACATTACACACTATATTTTTTCAAAATATAACTTTCTTAAAACATAACAAATCTTACAAAAAGCAGGGGGTAAAAGTGCGGGAGAACGCGGGGGGACGCCGTCCCCCACCTGCTAAAGATATGTATGGCTTCCCTCCAGTTCCTAAGAAATTACAATGGGCAAAGGTAGGCAGGAGGACGGCGTGACTAAATGCCGCTACCTACCGTCCCTCTACCTTTTCAGATCTACTTTTACTCCTGCCTAAAAGTAAACAATAACTCTGTACGAAGAACAATTTCTTCAGCGATATTACCAAATCCCATATGAACAGCACTAATCAACGCAAAATATTACAAGAAAAGTTTCAAAAGGCATGAAATTAAATTAAATGTCTATTCTTAGTACAAAACAAACAATTCCGTTCGTTTCCACCTGGAAAAGTGCCAAGGAAAGACGGGATGTTACCACGTTGGGTAGAAACAGTTATGCACTGTATTAGATAAGATGTGGAGCGAAAGTCTACGGAAACAAGAAATGCGTCTTCCTACCTCCCTAATGAATTGAAGATTTCTTGCACCCCAAGCGCCACTAGTCTTAATAGCAATTAGAGTGAAAACAAAATTTTCGAGTTTTTTGCTTTTCAGCTTCTCTGCGATTAGCAACAGCTTCAGCGTTCATTACAGACAGAGGGAGACTTGAAAGAGCGTATGTATCAGCGCATATAATGTCCCATAATAAGAAAATGTAAATTATAACAATATTTGATTGTTAAATTTGAAATGTAAAATTGTAACAAAATTATACTACAATAATTGTACAACAGTTTCCCAAATTAGTAAATCTCTAATACACCTTCTGACTACCAACCAACCATCCCTGATTATTCCAATGAGGGTTATTGTCACTCCAGTAACGGTGGTTTTTGTTTGTTTATTACCCCGTTGACGTAAAAGTTCTCCTCGTCAGAGAACAGCACTTTCAAGGGAAAATCTGGATTGGTTGCCAGTTGTGCTGTTGCCCATTCTGCAAACTGTACGCGACGGTCTGAATCGTCCTCTGTTACGTGGTGGTGAAGTTGGAGTTTGTATGGGTGCCACTTGTTAGTGGAAAGTATCTTCCGATTGGACGTGCGACTAACTCCACATTCCTGTGATGAATGCGATGTGTTACGTTGGGGTCTTTTACTGTAGGATGCGAGGACAAAGACTGTGGTTTCCTCATTTGTAGATGTTTTGGACGACTACTACGATGTATGTCGTCTACAGAACCCGTCTCCCGGATTGTGCTGACGGGCTTGGCCACACCATTGTGGGATATGGGTTTCCTTTAAACTCCACAGCCACTACACACGAGCTTCTATTTCCACACATCAGGGTGATCACAATACGTCCGTGGGTCGTCAGCACCATTGGCTAGTCACTGGAATTTGCAAAGATAAAACAAGCTACAACGGTTAGTGATATGACAAAATGGATAGCAGTATTGCTTTCCTGATCAAAACATAATCTTAACACATGTGCTATATGATTCCATTTGAAATATATTTGGTCTAGGAATTAATTCGTGCGGTTGGTACGCACACATTGAAGCTGTAGTACAAACACAAAATACATAAATACCTTAAGAAAAATATTGTCCATCGCTAGCCACCACTTTCGCCCATCTGTCAGGCAATGTACGGATTCCGTGGCGAAAGAAGTCCTCATCCTTGGAAGCGATCCAGTCAGAGACCCATGTTTTGATATCTTCTGAAGAAGTAAACCGCTGTCCAATCAAATCGTTGTTCATGCAATCGAACAAGTAGTAGTCCGAAGGAGCAACGTCTGGTGAATACGGCGGGTGGGGTAAAATTCCCATCCGACATTTTCTAAATAGGTTTTGACCGGTTTTGCGACATGTGGGCGAGCGTTATCATGTTGAACAATAAGTTTATTATGTCTGTTCTCCCATTCTGGTCGTGTTCTGGCCAGAGCTTGCTTCAAACGCATTAATTGTCGTCAATAACGTTCTCCATTCATAGTTTCACCCGGTTGCAGCAGCTCATGGTACACCACACCTTTCATATCCCACCATATGCACAGCATAACCTTTGCACAGTGAATATCTCGTTTTGGTTGTGATGGACCTGGTTCACCTGGTTTCACCCAGGCCTTATTTCGTTTAGGGTTCTCGTAATGGATCCATTTCTCATCACCCGTAATAATTCGATGCAGAAACCCCTTTCTGCTCTGTCGTTGAAGCAGCAATTCGCAAATGGTTTTTCGTCTTTCAACGTCTCTGTCTTTCAATTCATGTGGAACCCAATGTGACATCTTTTGAATCATTCCCATGGCTTTCAAGCGTTTGGAGACTGTTGTTTGATCAACGCCTAATGCTGCTGCAAGTTGTTCCTGCGTTTGACACGAATCCTGCTCGAGCAACGCTGTCAATTCTTCGTCTTGAAATTTTTTTTGGCTGTCCAGCTCGCTCTTGGTCTGCCAAGCCGAAATCACCACTTCTAAACCGTGCAAACCACTTCTGACACGTTCGCTCAGCTAGAGCATGGTCACCATACACTTCCACCAAAATACGATGACTTTCAGTCGCACTTTTCTGCATGTTAAAGTAATGCAGCAGGACATCCCGCAAAAACACTTTATCAGGCACAAATTGCGCCATGTTCACTTAACTACAAACTGGTGTTGTTGACGCTTTAATCCACTACCCTATACTACGAACGATACGCGATGACAGGGTTTGCAACACATGTGTGGATACACGGAACTGTGGGACGCTCCGTTCGTTGCGCCATCTCTTGTCCACCCGCACGAATTAATTCCTAGACCAAATATATATATATATATATATATATATATATATATATATATATATATATATATATATATATATATATATATATATAACAGATTTCAAAATGACGAATTTCAAGATGGCGGAGGAGGTTCGTGATCTACTCTCTCCATTCTACTTTTGCAAATGTGTGAAACTACCAGCGCATGCATTGTCTATCTTTCACTATTTTTACAATTCAACAGTTTATTTGATGTATTTCTATTATATAGCATAGTCTTTCTACCACCAACTTTGACTCCCTTCCCCTCTGTTTCTTATGGCGCTCAGCCACTATAACTTTGCACATACACATATTTTCACACAGTGGCGGCGTCGGGGCAGGGTGAGCGGTGCCTTCGCCCCGGGCCCTGCTTTCTGGGGACTCCCGGCGGTAGGTAGGAAAATAATTACTAAGGAACTTTGTTAGCATGAGCCGTACAAGGGGTGTCAAGGTTTATAATCCACACCTTCCCTAAAAGGAAACGCAATTAGCTCTCAATCAATATTGCACCAAATGACGGATGAAACAACAGAAATATCTGTCTAATAAAGCTAATCAGTGCGGGATTTCCGTATACGCTATACAAGCTATAAACTTCGGGCCTCACTCTCTTGGAGACTCGAAAGAAATTTAAAGAAAAGAAACTGAATGTAGATTAAAAATAAGTAAAATAAAAGTTTTATTATCTTGGAGGCTCCCAAAGAAATTCAAAGGAAAAAGCTCTGCATATAGGTGAAAAATAAAGCAAATATTTCACTTTCTTGGGACCCCCAAGAAAATCAAAGGAAAAAGTTGAATGTAGGTGAAAAATAAATAAAATAAAAGTTTTACTCTCTTGGGACCCCAAAGAAATTTAAAGGAAAAATTATGTGGATTAAAATATGAATACAATAAAAGTTTCACTTTGTTCATTAACCTCAGAGAAATTTAAAGGAAAAAGCTGTGTAGATTAAATATAATAAAAGAAAGTCAAAGTATATTGTGTTGTTTACATTCGAAGGTCTTATGACGCAAGTAATGGGGCCCCATCTGCTACCCTGCTTCCTGAAACATCACTGTTTATTTATTTATTCACATATGAGTTCAAGAGAAGGGTAGAAAGAAGGGATGAACGTAATGCTTTATTAGGGTACTAGCATTCTGTTGCTAACTGAAAGCTCTTTGCTGCAAATACTATAGTCGCAGATTCACTTGTTTTTCTTCTCTCTTTTTCTTTTGTCCTTTACAAGTCGAATCTTGAGTAGTGGTGGGTAAATTCCCGGGAAGATATTTTTCGGGAAGATTTCCGGGAAGATTCCCAAAATGGGAATCTTTCCTTGAATTTATGTATATACAATCACAAAGAAAATTGTATTCTATTACTATATTATGATTTCAAAGTTAAATTCGTTTTTATGTCACAGTATATTATTACAGTTGTCTTCATAGGATTCTTTAAAATGTACATTCTGAACGGTAGGGCCTACTATGTTACTTTATTAAAATTTTATTATATTTAGAGAGTACGCATAAATGTATATTTACTTACAATATGTTCTATGAAATATGTGGAAAAAATGGTATAGTAAGTGAACATATTTTCACGTATTTTTACACCGCTAAACAGTTTAAATCTATACTGATATTATAAACATATTAAGTTTTTAAATGTTGTAAACAAATTACATTGGGTAACTGCCAGAAGATACATGTCTCAAAAGTTTGTCAACATTTGCGCATACATATTTATGTTCAAAATATTTGCAAGATACTGACTTATCTTTATAATTTTTTACGTAACATTGCCACACATAACCTTTCTTCCTATCTATTTTTTGAAGCTTCATGCGTTAATTCACATGTAAGAGAAGTCCGAGTACCTCTTCAGAAATTCGAGTCAGAGACAGGAGACAGACCGACGTTTATTGCTAACGATGGTTCGGGGTGTAGTAATTGTGCTTCATCTCTACTTCTGCATAATTTTTACATTACTGTACGAACTGGTTCCTTTTCATCATTTGTAAATTAGTACTTTGCTACTTTTTAGTGCAAATGGAAATGGAACTAATTAATCATATGATTAGTTATATAAAGTACAGTCAACGAATTTTGTTTTTTTAACCTCCAAATTAGTTAAAGCCTAGAAGTAAATCATAATAAATGAAAATAAAGTAATTAGTCATACGGTTCTTACAATTTGGAAGATAAAATAAAGAAACGGAAATAAATTCCTTCCCGGGAATTTATATGCCAGGGAAAAACCCGGGAATATTCCCATTTTTTACTTTCCTTCCCACCGGGAATATTCCCACTGCCCATCACTAATCTTGAGCGAGCGAAACCCTTTTGCTTAGCTGGTTTCCTCATTTCTGCTCTTGTGTTTTGGCGTATGAATTTACATTTCAGCCCACAAATTTAGAGTGAAGAAAATGTTCAATAAGAAAACAAGTGTCCAAATATTCAAAATACTTCAGCATTATATTTAATTCAACTCCTGATTGTTCTCATGTGGAACAGTTATCACAAATCATTCGATTTGTTGACATACAACGTGATTCTGTTCAAGTTCGGGAAGCATTTATTGATTTTATCTCTGTCAAAGGAAAGACTGCTGAGAATATTTCTGCTGAAATACTGAAACAACTACAACGTGATAGGCTTGATATTAAGATTGCAGAGGCCAATCTTTGATAAAATCAGCCTACAATGACCGGGCAATATTCTGGAGTTCAAACTTCGATACGGAATGTAAGTCCTTTGGCCATTTTCGTTCCTTGTAGCAATAATTCGTTGAACTTTGTGGCTTATATGCTGCGCACGTTAACGTCCTGGTGAACACTTTGGAGCAATGGAACGCCTTTGGTATTCTTCTCTAGTTATACTCACCTATGGAATGTGCTGCAAAATCACGTAAAGATTGGTCTGAAACGTAAAACTGATACTAGATTGAGTTCAAAAGCAGAAGCTTTGAAGGCACTTTCTAGTCAATTGGATGAAGTAATTGATCTGTTGGAAGATATGCGTGACACTTCGACTGAAACACTTGATACTAGATGAGATGTTGGTTTTCTTCTTGCAAGCATCCAGTCATTTAACTTCATCGCTTTACTATATGGTCTGCAGATCTCTTATATATTGATCGTATCCAAAAATTCCTTCAATCTCAGGATGAGAGTTTCAATCAAACATTATTCAGTTACAGAGCCTGGTTGACACCATTGATACCTGGAGACTTGAGCTGGGCAAGGAAATCATATCTGCAGCTGAAGGAAGTTGCAGGGCATGGAACATAACTGTGGATACACACAGGAGAAAGAAATGCATCACTGAGCCACCGCAGCCCCTGGTGAGAACCGAACAAAGAATTCTAGAAAACATAGAGCTTACATGTAGAAATGGCATCGGTTATATTATTACACTGTTCAACAAATTTTGATCGAAAGTATGTAAATTCTTTGAAATTGCGATTTTTACATTCATTTAAGCATAATATGAAAGGAAATGATAATAGAAAATTTTTCTTAGCTCAGGTTGTGAAAAAAACGCCCTTGTACAACAGTAGCTGTATATATACAAATGTATTAATATTTATAGAACATTTAAGCAAAATCCTTGTAAGAACCTACATTTCACTTTTTTTTTTATCTATTTCACTGTGATGTGATAAGCTGGGGAGTTAAGAAGTACCCTAACCTATAGCTTTCTATACCCTTGTACTTCCTTTTTCAAAATTGCGCAAATACCAGTTTCACAGCAATACAGAAAATAAAGTAACCGTGGTCAAGTTAAACATTAACAATTCCGTAATAAGAATCAGTATTAACATCAAAACATGAAAAATATGTACAAATACCTTTATGTGCAAGAACTACACTGCAATGTAGACAAAAGTTTCAAGTGATCATTTCTACAGGATTATGTTTATTTTATTTTGAGCGTCTTCGCTTGGCTTGCCTTTTGTAGGTTACATCTGGAGCATCCCTTGCAATAGTCCAACAGTAGTCGGCCAATATGTTAGAACTCCACTTTCCCTCATATCTCATCTCCATGGCTGCAATATCTTGATGGAAACGCTCACCATGTTCGTCACTTACTGCTCCACAATCTTCGGGAAAGAAGTCTAGATGTGAATGAAGAAAGTGGAGTTTCAGAGACATATTGCAACCAAGATTTTCGTAGCACAATAACAACTTTGCTACCAGTTGTTTGTAATTTGTTGCTTGGTGTCTTCCCAAGAACTGTGAACAAACACTCTTCAAGCTTTCCCACGCAGCTTTCTCCTCACCTTGGAGAATTTCGTTGAACTTGTGATCTTTGAATAGTTGCCTAATCTGTGGCCCTATGAAAACAACCTCTTTAACTTTGGCATCACTTAATCGAGGGAATTGTCCTCTTAGGTACTTATGGGCCTCATCCTCTTGGTTCATGCTCTTAACAAAACTTTTCATAAGACCTAATTTAATATGTAGAGGGGGAAGCAAAATTCGGTTACGATCTACCAGTGGTTCATGCTGCACATTTTTCACTCCCGGCTGAAAAGTTTCTCTGGTACTCCAATCACTTTTGCGGTAATGAGATCCACGATCTCTACTGTCCCATTCACATATAAAGCAACAATACTTTGTATACCCTAACTGCATACCTAGCAACAGTGCTATTACTTTAAGGTCACCACAAATGAGCCACTGAAAATCGTAATATTTAATGGCTTGAAGTAAACGTTTCAAGTTTTTATAAGATTCCTTCATATGAACTGCATAACCTACAGGAATTGAAGAAAGTTCATTTCCAATATGTAAAAGCACTGCCTTTAAACTCACCTTGGACGAATCTATAAAGAGCCTCCCCTCCGTAGGTTCGTAATTAATTTTAAGTGCCCTCATGAGACCATTTACATCTGCACATGCCACAAGTGTGTCTTCCATAGTAAAAAATGAAGTGAACATCTTCTCCCTATTCCGATACACTGAAATATTTACTTTTTCCTGCAATAAATTCCATTACTTTAAGCGTGACGCTAAAATTTCGGCTTTGCTTTTCGAGAGGTCCAAGTCTCTGATTAGATCACTTAGTTTCTCTTGAGTAAGTCTATGTGGTTTACATGGAGGTTCTTCTACAACAAACGTAGGGTCCTTCGAAGTACTTGATTCAGGAGCTTCAACTTCTTGATCATCATCAGAAAAAAGATCGTATTCTTTAGGTGGGTCAGGAACAGGTAGTGCTTCTCCATGTGGAACAGGGCGCATTGCAGAAGGAATGTTAGGATAGATCAAGGCTCGCTTCTTCTTCGTGGAAATTCCCTTCTTGACGGAAGGAACCATACAAAAATAACAGTCTCTGATGTGGTCGCTTGGCTCCCTCCAAATCATGGGCACTGCAAAAGGCATTGAGCGCCCCTTCCCATTAATCCAATTTCTTAGATTGCTGGCACAAGTGTTACACACAATGTGGGGTGCCCAAGATTTATCTTGGTCTCCAATTTTACAACCAAAGTAATATTGATAGGCTTTTCTTATTATTGGTGTTATAGTCTGCTTTTGTGAGGAAAATGTCACCTCCCCACACACGTAGCAGAAGCTATCCGCACTGTTTACACATTTTCGCGGCATTTTTGTTTATTTAAATCCTCAAAATGTCACTTGAAATAGTTCCGACAACTACTTAAAAATATACATTCGAAATACCAGTATTTTTGCGTACTTGTAGTTGTATTTTTATGTCCTGCACTACACAAACGTCACACCCAAAACGCTGATAACTGTACTCAGTGGCGTATTTACGATTTTGTTTCGGGAGAGGCTTTGCTAGCTTTCGGGTGGGCTTTGCCTGGAAATGTGAAAATTCTGCAAGATATTTCATTTACTTTACTCTACTAAGTAAGATTTCGGGGGGGAGGGGCTTAAGCCCGGAAGCCACCCCCCTAAATACGCCACTGACTGCACTAAACCTGTCTCTTCTAACAATAGCAGAACACTCAAAGCGTTCATATAGTTTCTCCAGTGTTGCCGGATCAGTGTAACATTTTACCCCAAACGAAGCGAATATATTTATGTTTAAAGCGTTATTATTAGACATGCCTGTAAAACGAAAAGTAGAGCTAATATTCGAAAATAACTTTCAAATTCGTGATCAGCACCACAAAATCAATAAGAATTAGCTGATTTTGTTCAATTTACATTTTCGTTGTTGAACAGTGTTATTTGCAATTTTTGCAATATCAGCTCATTGTTACATTTTGTAGGTAAATTTGTCTCTAAATGTATTATTAGGAGCATTAGTTCACTATTCCATCTAATTACAGTACGCGTTGATACTAGGATAGTATAGGTGTAGGATAAATTCTGGATTCTTGATTGTTAAGTTTTTTTTTTTTTTTTTTTTTTTTTTTTTTTGTTCTTAAGATTGTGTTATTTCTGTCGTGGGTTGTAGTTTCAGTTAAACTTGTACCCCTAATCCTTTTTCTATCGTGTCCTTTGTTTAAAAATGAATAATCAGAAAACAATATGCAATGATAGTCCTGGTCCAGTTTTAATTTTACATGCCAGCCTGAAGGCGGTTCTAAGTGTTAAAAAAATAGACAGGGATGCAGAATGTCACCCCATTTGTTTAATATATATATATATATATATATGTGTGTGTGTGTGTGTGTGTGTGTCTGTGTGTCTGTGTGTGTGTGTGTGTGTGTGTATCAGATTAAACTGATCAACGGAAAGGGGCGGGGAGTGGACAGAAAAAAATGATTATGTAAATTAATGTCAAAAATAGGAGTGTATAAATCACGATTATTCGAAAAGGGGCCACGAACTACTTCACTGGCCCCGGACCCCAGCTTGCCTTACGCCGCCACTGTTTTCGCATCTTCTATCAGACGCACTATGTCTCATCCCGCAACTTGATTCATTCATTTCGACCCTTTATTTGTCAGCTCTAAGTCAAACTAAAACCTGTTTCATTACGAATAAATCAATATATCGCTTTCAGCATAATAATACAGTATGTCACAGCCAGTTGATGCAGAAATGGAGTTTTAACTCAAGCCTCCCTATCAAGATGAGATAATCAATAAGCTGAGACCGGAGAAAATGTGGGCTAGAAGAGAGAAAAAATACTTCAACGTTAAATGAATCAGTGGCGTAGGTAATGGGAATTTAGGGGTTTTAACTTCCCTTCACTAACATGATAATTCAAAAATAAATATCTACCGCACCATATTGAGATATTTATTATACAAACACCTGAAATTATATGAACTTAGAAGCTTGAAGCTCCTTTGATGAACGTCTGCGTACTTCTGGTTACATGCTTTCCAAAATTTTGATCCTTCTAACATTGGGTTTCGAAACTAAGGTTGCCAATATTAAAAAAAAATCTTCAATTAATTGTTCTGCTGCTATGTCTTAAAGCATGGGCGCCCGAAGGGGAGGGCAGAGGGGGGCCCGGGCCCCCTCTAGTTTTCGAAAATGTACTAAATTTCTCAAGATTTTCTTATTTTAAAACATCTTAAATACAAATAAAAAACACCAAACGTAATATAGCAACTAGGGAGATGAGCCCCCTCCTGGAAAATTTTCTTCACGCGCCCATGTCTTAAAGAGTTGGGTTTTAGTTTAGTGTGACATGGGTTTCTTGTACAAAATATTAAATAACAAATTAAATAGCAGAGTTGATTTGATTTTGAGTTTAACGTCCCTGCTCAGCAGCGAGGCTATATGATACGTGGACCTACTGATTAACGTGCAATTCGAAACACACGAGCTCTCGCCGGGAATCGAACCCGGCTCTCCCACGCCAATGCCGCGTACGTTAACCGCTTAGCCACGAGGGAGCTCCTATGTCTTAAAGAAAATAAATGATTATGAAACGAATTAAAGTAATTTGATAGTATAAAAATGTGGGAGGAAATAGGAGAACCCAAGAAAAAATCCGATAACAATGTTGTCCACAACAAATTCTCATGCTGTGGGTTCGCACTAGGAGTGACACGTTGAACCATACTAATGATTAGTTCAACCGAAAAAAGACATCATGGTTGAACTCTAACCGCCATTCGGAAGTGGCAGGTAGCAGTAAAAACAACAACAACAACAAATGCGATACTTTTGTTTTGAGTTACTGAGAACAGATAAAGAATTTAACAAATGAATTAAAGAAGTGAGGTATAACAGTGATAGAGCATACTGTACACGTTGTAAAATGTATTTCAGAGCCCAAAACTTACTTAAGCAAACACATATCCTTGGAAATCAGAAAGGTATATTTTATACTACCACAGTCTGTCCACTTCCTTGCGCACTGCAATTCTACTGATCCTGACGCAGTATAGAGTTTGCCCTAACATACCACTGACAACATTCCGGAATTGCGGTCGGCCTCCGACCGTTGCCAACCCAGACATATGACGTATTTCCAACTTCAAGTATATCCTATATATATATATATATATATATATATATATATATATATATATATATATATATATATATATATAATGTGTGTGTGATTAGTAAAAGTGTATATTAAAAAAAAGAAAACAATCATTTTTATGTTTGGGCTACAAATAGTTCAAACTCGTTACTTTTCGAGCACAGCTCTTTACTTTTAATCTTGAAGTCTGGCAACACTGCTCAGGTGCATGGCAGAGTTACTCCTTGAGGGATGCCCATCAATCAACTTTCATTTTTTACATTTCTCAAACTACTATGGAAATCAAAACAATAACTTTTGTTTTCGTACTTTATTGTCCCACGCTTTAACATCAAGACTAAGGGAGACGATAATGAGATAGATGATAATAATGGAATGACGAAAGTGGGGTAATCCAGAAGATAAACCTACGCACATAGTGTTTGTTCATCACACAGTTCGCTGGGCGGGAGCTGAGATCGAACCAAGAACTCCACACCCCAATAGTGAGCGCTCTATCATAGCCACCGTGACCCAACATCAACATTTCTGTGAAATTCTTTATCATTTAGAAAATAGAAAATAGTACTTAGTAACGTATTCTATGTTGTCGAAAAGGGCGTGTAAAAGTTATTTCACAACCACTAATAGCAAACAATACAACGTTGCTAGACTTAGGAAACACCGAAACGGTAAACAAGATAAGAATGCATTGTTTTATTGTCCGGAGAACTAAACTATAGAATTTTTTACATAAGTAATTTACTTTGTATGTATCCATAACATTTTAATGCTTGTATCCAGACGTCTCTAGTCCGTGGATTTTTCTCGAGGTTCCCTGTTTTCTCCCACTTTCTTCATTCCAATATTTCTTTCATTACCAACACCACCACGTCCTTCAGACTCAGAGCATAAACGTGGAAAGTTAAGTAAACTGTGTCCAGACATGTTTGTTTTGTTTTTGAAATTGTACACAATAAAGTAAAAGTAAAACAGCATTATTACAATAATTTTAAAACACAATTTTAAAGTTAGTTAGTTAGTAACATGGCTCGAACCATGGTGTGGACAGCGGAAGCGACCTTCCCACAAAGACTACATTTTTATAGAACTATATAAAATATTGGACTATTTTGTTCTGATTTGATGTAGAGCTCTGTATTTTAAATCTACATTATTCGTCTCTCCCCAAGGGTGCTGATCATGTGGGCCCCCTATTGTATTTACGAATATACAATATTTGGCATAATTTGAGTAGAATTTGTCTTAAAATCTTCATATATATATATATATATATATATATATATATATATATATATATATATATATATATATATATATATATATATATATATATATATACTTTCTGCATCTGAATGCCCCCCAAGTTTACAGAGAAATCGGCGCCCTTGTGTCTCCCCCAAATGACACTTCTGAATCCACTAGTGTGTAAATCCATCATTCATAGACCGACTGTTTACAGCATATACTGTAATCAATGTGTATCCCCTGTCGAGGTAATATTTTTTTTCACCTTATTATAATCAGTGATGATTTGAAGGATTTTCCCGGGTAGGCTTACCATACGTCCGGGATTTGCCCGGCCACTCAGGAATTCAAGTCTGTGTCCTGAAAATTGTCTGGAATTAAGTAATGTCTGGGATTTTCAGATTTGTCAATGGAAGGTCGGGAAATGTCGCTGTGTATGGGCAAACGGTTAGCTTGCAAAGTTGTCTTGTGTGGACATTTATGAAGAAATCAAGTGATAAGGTTCTTCGGAAAAATAATTCCCTCAGAAAGATAACATTTTAATCAGAAAATAATAATTTAGAAGATAGTTAAAACAATTGTAAAAAATGTATTTTTAAGTAAAGAAAATATGAAAAAACTTCTGGAATTTAAGGTTAGTTTCTTTTTTAACTTCCCAGAAACCCCACCAAATTCCTAAACATGTCCGCGATTTTTGCCCATAAAGTATGTTAAGTATACCCCGGGGAATTTTGAATATACTGAATGAAAGTAGTACTGAACAATTACTGGTAATCCACGGCGAGCACCATCAGAGATATGCCCCGGGGGGAACATCCTTCTTGGGCTACCCCCTGAAATCACCACTGATTTGATTACATTTATTTTACGAAAGACAAAAGTGGAAGGTTGCACCCAAAGCCCCACTTTATTTGGTTGCGGTAACGTGTGAACTAGTGGTCATTGAGAGATATAAAACATGACAGAAGATAACACTTCTGGTTCAAAAATAAAATTTTGCTACAAAATTTTATCAACACCGTTAATGATCCATACGGCTACGAAGTCGGGCCTTATATGGTACAAAACAGCAAAGTACCCTATTTGTACGTTCAAGATCGTATGTCTGGCAACACTGAAACAATACCTGGTCTGCAAATAACGAACAAGGGCTAGAATTCACGAAGAAATGAAACTTTTCATGTGTGTGTGTGTTTATCTCTTTCTGCATATTTTCCTCCACACAATACAACTTTGCAATAACTTATCTCTTGACAAAAGTTGTTTGACTACTTTGGCTGCAAGAAGAAATCACATTGGCAGTGGCGAAGCGTACTATGAGGCTCTGAGGCCGGGCCTACCCTGTTTTCTACCGTATATTTTTCTTTATCTTTGGTTTCATATAAAATAAAGTCAATACGTCAACATTTCGTTTTTTTTCGGTAACAAAATAGTGGGTTGGAAACATTTGAAGCTCTACCGTCTGAGCCTCACCAGCTCGCTAGACAGGCTTAAACCACATTGCCACGTTAAATAATCTTTTAGCTGTCATAAAAAAAAAAAAAACTTGCAACCCGATCTTTCTATTTACTGTTTAGACGTTACAACTTCCTGAAAGCAAGAAAGGTATCTCCACACATGAAGCACTGCACTCTAGTGGACAAACAGTGAACCTCCTCATTAAAAACGTGTATTTTGGCGCACTTCCCCTCCCTGTCCAAAAGAATCCGTTGTTTCGGAAGCGGCGAAACTGGTTTTTCCTTTATGTCAGCGGAAGGGCGATAGCAGGTAGCAAGCAAGACGTCCCAGAAAGTTGCACATGGTTCAACTCCTTGCAAGATGAAAAAAAAAAAAAAAAAGTTGTGTGTCCCTTTCAAGGCTATATTTACATGATGAAATATGGTAGGGTTTCAAGGTTTCAAGACTCTAATGACAGCAATGTGGTCTTACGGGCTATGCTGCTCAGGCATGGGCGGAGTTACGAGTTGTGTCCTGGGAGGGCAGACCTTTTGTCTGCTGGAGGGGCACAGTAAATACAAATGAGAACTAAAGGATCTTATAGGTGGCATTTTTATTTTTTGTCAAAAAGTTGGGGGGTCAATGTCACCTATGCCCCCGATAGCTCCGCCTATTGCTCCCCGAAGCAATTATCGTTGGGATTGCACGCATTGTTGAGAAGGTGCGAAGGCTCGCTTCGGGGAGCTTAATTTTAGCATTGAAGGCATCTTTCAATGCTTATATGTTATAAAATGATTTCCTTATCGCAGAGTAAGGAGTTTTTATATAAAATTATATGTTTCTATTACTGATAATTTGTTTAATTTAGGATACTCTCAAGAGTTGTTCCTAGTAGCTGTTTTTTTTCCTACATGGGTCGTGGACCAAAATATCTTGTAGAATATGACTGATACATTAACATATATATAAATTTACCAAACGCTACTCTACAGGATAAGATAATAGTATTTTGGTGTAATTTTAAAATTAAAATGTAATCTTTGAGATTTACGTCCTAGGTTATACCGGCTAGTCTAAAGGAGATGGTGATTATGAGAAACGAATGAAATAGTGGAATGAAGAAAGTGGGAGGAAACGGGAATACCCCGAGGAAACCCACGCACACGGTGCTTGTCCACCACAAAGTTCACTTGGCGTGAGCTGGGACCTAACCAGGGACCCCAGAGACGAAATGCTCTACCACTGAGCCACCGTGGCTCCCGTGTGTAATTTTAGTTGAATTTTCCATTTCATAGAATCAGTAGGGTTTTTACGATTTTGTTTCGGGAGGCTTTGCTTGTTCCGGAAAGGACTTTGCTAACTTCATTCCTGGAAGTGTGAAAACTCTGCAATATATATAAAACAATAAACTGTTGCGATAAAATTTCGGTGAGTCCTTAAGCCCAGAACCCACCCCGTTAAATATGTCACTGCATAGAATACAATATTAAATATCTGGCATTGATTCAAATGAAGTTTCTTCTGACCTTGTGAGCATTAACATTTCTAGTGAAGTCTTTTCCACATGATGCATTAATTAAATGCAATATTGTACTCACTTTAAAGTGAGAAATGCAAGTAAACAAACGTTTAACCCAAAAAATTAACTGTTAACTGTTAGAATGTACTTACTTTTTCTCTCACTCCATTTTTCAAATATGAAAACAGCAAGGGAGGAGGAAATTCCCCTCATCCCCCTGCAAATCCCAGACTGAAGAAAATATGAACTGCACTTCAAAATATTTGAAGTGGAGCTAAATGGGAATATTCCATTAATACACTTGCGTCTTTTCCTCAATGTAAATATTTGTTGAATAATAATGATAATAATAGACTACTTTCCGTCTAGTTTTCCTTATAAAGAGCGTTCAAAAAGTCTGTATACACCTGAAATCGTGGCAAGTCAAAGTCGCATTCAAAGTCACATGAAATAAAATTTTATGCGAAGGTTTGCAACACTGCTATATTATCGCCTTGCGTGTTCCTTTCTTAGATTCCAGTCGGCAAAGTGACGTTGAAGTGATTGTTGCATTTAGTTAGCGGTCTTTGAAACAATGGTGTTAACTTTGGAACAACGAATATTCCTGGTTGAACATGTGTTCCGTGAACAAGGTGAGTACAAACAGACAGTCAAAGATAAGTTTGCAACTAGGTTTCCGGATACACCTGTTCCGAATCGTCACACTGTAAGGGCACTGATCAATAAATTTAGAGACATTGGAACGGTAATGAACTATGATCGAAGTGGTAGACCGTCAGTGCTCGATGAAGGAAAAATGCTACACATATCGGATGCAATGCAACGTAGCCCCCATAAACACTAAGGAAGACGAAATTCATAATGCTTGGATACAACAAGATGGCGCTACAGCACATACAGCTCGCCAATCCATGAGATTACTGCAAGAGGTTTTTGGAGATCGAATAATTTCAAAGGGATTGTGGCCACCTCGGTCTCCTGACTTGTCTCCTCCGGATTTTTACTTCTGGGGTTATGCAAAGAATTCTGTTTATAAAGGGAGCCCCCACACGCTACAATAACTCGAAACAGCTATTCGAGATTTTGCTCATAGCATTCCACATGAACAACTTGTGAGAGTATTTGAGAACAAGAAGAAACGTGTGCAAGCATGTTTGGAGGCTCATGGGGGACATTTCCAACATTTGCTGTGAAAATGTGTGTTAAAATGTGTGTGTATATGCTAATCATATACATAGTGCTTTTATGCCATAAAATATAATACATTTTGAGTAAAATAATTTTCTCGTTGCTTTGAATATGTGACAGTTTAGGTGTATAGAGACTTTTTGAACGCTCTGTATAAATATTCATTCTTTCTTGTTAAACAAACAAACAAAACTCTTATATATACATGCACATAAATTTAACTAAACAGTGTTAGAAGTACAGATATGGAAGTTTTTTAAAATAAATAGATTTTGTAATTTTTAAAATGTTTATCTCAATAAGGAAAATAGAATTCTGACTATAACTTTAAACATTTTATGATACATTAAATGTTGCTTGCGTTACTAGTTTATCAGGCCTACCCAGCTTGTGGGATTACGCTTCGCCACTGCATATTGGAGAGATGTATGAGAACTCGAAATTATTCAATTCATCGGAATCAAAGGATGTGATCCAGAAGAAGGATCGAATCTGTGATTAGAGTAATCAGATTGGGAAACCAAGAAACTCGGAATCATATAATTTGCCGGAACCAAAGGATTCACTCCGGAGGAACGAATCCTTGTTTAGAATGGAGTTGAAAATAATCGATTCCTGAGAAAGAACCGAACTGCCCATTACTATCTGCGAATATATTGAAAAAGCCGTCGCAGACAGACTACAAGAAGTGTTATAAGAATTTGGGGGTTGGGCGTGAAACTAACAACCTCATCCTATATAAAAGTACACTTGTTCAGAAACATTCACAGAAGTCCCGGAACAGGACTGATAATATGGCACGACATCCAGCTAAGTAAAATGGATATGAGATTTTAATCTTGCAGAAATAGGAATACTACAGAGTGGAAACTGGGTCCATTTGACTAAGGACATAAGGCAATGGAGAGCTTTTGTGAACGCCATAGCCCATAGCGTTAGTTATATACGTATATCACGCTTTGCTCCATTCATTTATCAGCCCTCTGTTCTCACCGCTGTTATTACTGTATAAAAAGTAAATAACCACACGTTTTGGACACGTATATAATTATTATCCTGATTACTAACATTGTACAAAAACAGATTTTATCTCGCAGTCACATTTAATTCCACATCTTCCTACTTCCATTCCTCTTGGTCTCAGGTATCTTCATATTCTACGCTAAAGTCCTCTTCTGTAATATTTTGAAAATCTGGATTCACTATATATCCCCTCCACCGATGCCGTGACAGCTCGTTACATATTGCACGACTATCTTGGAGGATCAACTCCGCTAACTTATTTACTTTAATTGCCACATGAAGCTCCTGATCGTAATCCTCTTGATCAGCAAGTTTTAATTCTCTTGCCAACAGTTGGTTAAATTTACACCTTAGTCGCCTCATCTTCTTGAGTTGCGTGTGAATCCGAGCTTTGAAGCGTTTTAAGTACCTAGTTTCATACACTGCATGCCGGTTTGTTTTACACAGATCATCTATTTGCTTAAAAACACGACATATAAGTTCATAACCTTCATTAGTCCATAGAAGTGTCTTGCTATGCATTTCTTGAATACCTTCTATAACTAAATCACATTTATGATCCGGAGGATCTTTTTGTGCTCGTTGCGAAACACTTAACAGGCCAAGTATGTCTGTGATTTCTTTCATATTAACAGCAAGACCAACTAAAATAATACCTACAACCCAACCCATGTTTAAGTTCACTTTTGAAGCAACAAACCTGTAAACACGTTGTATCATCACAAGTAATACCATAGTATACGAGCGTTGACATTGATTCAAATCCAAGATGCAGCAGCAATCTGTTGGAAAATAAAATCGGACTATCACTCATTGCAAAGATGATAATAATATAAAATTATCGTAATTTTTCACGGTAGCAGTGATACTATTCTTGAATTTTGCTGTTAGCTTTGTCATGATATTATATATATATAAATTTTACTAATTAATTTGCTTTCCTAAACTCAAACTGTAAAAACAACATCATATTTATATTTTGAACACAGAATATTGCATGCAAGTAACAAATGAATTATCTACGGCAACCTTTATTGTTTTTGTAGTTTGATTGTTACGAAATACTATACCTAGGTAGAAGGCTACTTTGATTTTCTTTTAAATAAAGTATACAAGTTCTGTAAACTACCTGAAAAATCAGTTCTTTGACTATGAACCAATAGCAGATCAAGAACGGTCGTTTGGCGGAGCTGATCGTTTTCTAGATGATTAATGTAGGGCCTAGAGTTGAAATAAGGACTTTTACATCAATCCAGAATGAAGTAGTCCAATATTTTATATATAGGCCTACAAAAAGGCAGCCTTTGGGGTGGTGGTTTTAGTCCCTACTGCGCCTCCTGGATCCGCTAGTACCATGATTACAATTAGCAGTGCTAGCAACGGCATCACTAAAAATTTCCTGAGATTCGTGGGGTTAGGTTTCAAAGTTGGTCGTCCATTGGTAACAAAATTTTGAAAAATTACCGAGAAGAAATGGATAATTTGTTCGTTTGTGTGCTTGATAATATGTAAGTAGAACGAAAGTTGTGTTATTTCTATAAGTGGATAATCCTGGAACTATTTTTGGCAAGCGGCGAAAGGAAATACTTCGCGCAAGGTTACTGCATGGTTCGATTGTGGGAAAGTAGCGGGCGTGTGTATTCTGAATATGGCTGCAGGTGTACAGAGACGCTCCTCTGCCGAGACGAAAACTTACACACTATTAATTTCAACACAATGAATTTCCAAACTTCCCTAACCCTAAGCTAACCCTACCGTACCTTACCCTACTTATCCCTACCTTACTCTACTCTACCCTATCGTACTCTTCGGATCTTTTAAAGTAGTCCTAAAAATAGATGAATTTAAATTTTCGTAGCTGTTATTAGTTTTTTTTTTTTTTTTTTTTTTTTGAAAATCAAGCGGACAACCAACTTTGGACTCGTGTGTACAAAACAGCCAGAATTTCACCAGAAAATTTGGCCAAGTGTTTACTTTGTTTTGAACAAGAAAATGCAATAATGAAAAAGATATATTTTAGGTGAACGTGCCGCAGTTATACTCTTTATACTCCCACAGTTACACTAAGGGAGACGAATGATTAATGGAAAGTTAAAGATCATGGAAGAATAAGTGGATTGAGAGTGGGGGAGGAAACCCATGGATACGATAATGGCTATCATAAACTTACATTGCCTAGGACAAGCTTTTCCAACTTATTTGACATCACGACCAAGACTCTTTTATCTTATCCTCTTACTAGCAAACCCCTACAATTATTTAATTTTGGATTTGTGACAAGCTTTTTGATTATTGGTGCTTATCACCTACAGTTGTATATGTATGTGAGCATTACATACATACACAATTCTATAAAGATTAACAAACCCATGCTGGTAAACGTCGGTGGACCACCGATGGGCAACTAGCGACATCTCGCCAAAAATTGGCAGTCCCGCATCAGCGACGATCAGCGGTGTCCCATTTCCGTTTTGAAAATTATACCACCAGAAGCACTGACGCTACGAAACGCTACTGAACCAAAAATTGCTTCTCCAAAGTATGTTAAATCACCGTGATTTCTTTACTTTAAGGTAAGCCAAACATACACTAAAAGAAAGTACCCCGGGCTAGGCGCGAACCTTCAACCTTATAATTACTAGCCTCGTGTTTATCCGACTCCGGCAAGGAGGCGATGAAGGAAATGTCGCTTGTGGAGAGGTAAACCTTTGACGTCTTTTTAATTTGGCCAATTAGAGTGCTTCTTTATCCATGTACATTCGACAATAACCGTTTGGGATAAGATAAAATGTGTTCGCCATGTAATTTTATAACAAAATGACGAGGGTCTATTTAATTTATTTCATAGGTCTCCCATATTCACTTTCTAATGATCGGTGACAGTTGCCATCTAAATTCATACAATTATACGCACTCATTTCAAGATTTCTGATTTCATGATGTTGAGGCAGGGGTTACTCTTGACCCCCGGAGCTCATTTTAGGAACAATTTGTCAGGAAAAATATTATATAATAATAACCGCATGCACATGACTGGTGATAGTTTGTGTTGGTCTTTCGCAACGAATCGAAGGAGCGTGGGTCGAAATGAAGCCTTCGCTGCTGTGCGGTGGTAACTTCAACATTAGATATCTGTTTCGATTCGATAAAACCCTGCCGTCAGTGGCACACTAGCGGCAATCCTTTGATGTATCGCTATATCGAGTACCGATATTTACCGGAAAGTGGGCCACTAGACGTTGGCGACGTTTACGGTATGGGGAAGGGAACCCAAACGAAACCGATCTCTTTCCAACTACCGACGAAATAATTTCCCTATTATTGATTTATCAGTGAACACAACACAATAATTACGAAGTGGGGCTTAGACTTCGTATTTTCTCGGCACCGGCTAGAAAATAATCAGTTCATGAACGAACTGACTATTTTGAACAGCACATTCATCTGAGCCAGTAACGAACTAGTTTGTTCATTTTTAACTGCTTGTTTACCGCAACTTCAGCACGAAAGACAATTCCTCGCTCCTACGACCATTGTGGTACACCTTACACCAGCGCACATTACTCCGTCACCGAAATGGTCAATTAGCATCAGGGTTACTTTATCATCTTTTACCCGGACATGCCAACTTTCTAAAAAGTAAAATAAGCACCCAGGTGGATTTTCAGCTACAGTGAAATTGACGAGTTTACTATCAGTTAAAAAAAAAAAAAAAAAAAAGAGAGAGAGAGAAAATTTTTGAGTCAAGAGAAGGCATCACGCGGAAAGCGACAGCACGGTTACTCACCATTCCAAACATTGCTTTCCAGAAGTGTTTGCAAACAATGGCGGGAGCGCTGGGAGAAGTCTTTGTTCCTCTGAAGGGAGACTACTTTGAATGAGATGAGTTTTTCGGATTTCGAAATCAATAAATGTATTTTTGCCAACCAAAGGTTCAATACTTTTTGAACACACCTCGTATCTATAGAACGGCCATGCCCGTCTGTTCTATAAAGACTTCCGATTGCAGGGACGGATACAGGACGAACTTTTGGGGTGGGGCGGTGGGTTGTAATACTGCCACTTAGAGCTACTTTTAGCGTCTCAGGATTATCATTTTATTGTAAAAGAAAATAGTAGAAATGCTACTACTATTTTGTTAACTGTTCGGGAACAAAAAAATCAAGTCTAGTGGGTACAACGTTGCACTCACGTCCACGTGGTAATGGGTTCGATTCCCGGCCGGTGGTTCCCAATTTTAGGCGTCTACCCAGCGTCGTGAAGCAAACTGGAGGAATCACGTGAGAACAAGACTACTATAAATATACCACATTGACTTGATCCCTAGTCTTCCATTACAAGCGCTGCTATCGCGTGAAGAAATTCCACTCGCTTTCTCTCGCTTAGCAACTGCGAAACCCTTATTGGCTCAACGCGTGGGTGTGTGAGGGTGCGAGTTTTAGTTCGCATTTTTGCCACGGCTCAAGATATTTTGGCAGCACAATAGGTCTAGAAAGCTCCTAATGCTTCTGTTAGGGATAGGGCGTCGCCACACGCTCGCCGCTAGGTTTGACGTAGTTCAACCGTTCGCTAGCCGATGGCGCTGTAGCAGGCTTAGGCTCACCAAATTGACTGTTACGCCAAATGACTTTTTTTTAATTTTTTTTTTTTTTACACATTTACTTTTAATACATGAGGGAAGGTTCATTCATAATCACTGTTATTATATTAAAGATCAATACCAAATTTAATTTTGATTCAAACTTCCCTGATATTTACATTAATAATTTTAAAGTTGAATCTTTTTTTTTTTTTTTTTTTTTTTTATCAGTTTATCAGCCAATCACTCGTACTTCCAAGCCCCGAGACACTTCTGGTTCCAACTATTTGGCCTATCTTCCAGATACCTGTTTCATGCATAGGGGTCAATCTGAACCGTGATATCAATGCTGTATATGGCAATACATAGGACGTATTTTAACCCTTATAGTAGCGAGGGTTGTAAGCGCGTTGTACTGTGAACTAAGAGTGGTAGAAAGGATTAGTAAAAAGTTCAAAGAGAGCATCTACCAAAAACGTTGCATTTTGAAAGGTAAAATTTTATTATAATTAACAAATACATATTTTCGTACTTTATAGCTACTTGTTTACCTTACTTATTTTCCAGAAAAACAGAGTATAATGTTTGCTGCTTATTTTAATTTCAAAATGACTGTTATTATTATTATTATTATTATTATTATTATTATTATTATTATTATTATTTGTGACAGCAACACAACCCATTTGTGAAATTGTACAACAATTCAGCAAATGTCCTGCCACTCGTAACAGGAAAGGTGAAAAGTGTATACAGACATACATATGTTGGCTATTTATCAAGACTGTTGCCACTTAAAACATATAATATTGATAGGAAGTTATTTATGGTAACAATGGCTTACTTAAGAGGGGACTTCCGGGCTTAAGCCTCCCGAAATTTTATTTACTATTTTAAACTAAATGAAATATCTTGCAGAATTTTCATATTTCCAGGAATAAAGTTAACAAATCCCTCCGAAACAAAATCGTAAATACGCCACTATCTGGTAATTTGTTCTACAACAACAGAAAAACTATGTTTGATAAAAATGTATTTTACATTTGTACTGAGGCAAGATAAAATGTTGAGTAGTGGATCAGAAATAGTAGAGACATAATATTTCAAAAATGTTTAAAGTTTACAGTCTTTTTAAGGTAATCGAGTTAGCTAATTACCAGAAACTCATAACCTAACATGAAATACTCGTTTCTAAAAATCATTTGTTTGTCTCAGCACTAATGTAAGTACGGAATACAAGGTTGCTCATTAAATTCCCAGACTGACTGTGAATAACGGATGAGAAAACTTATCACCTATTCATGCTTGGTACGTTAAACTACATTCTTGCTGTACAAGTGTGAGCAAAATAAATGACGTGTCTCTTTAATCTGATGTTTTTCTTTTTTCTTTTGAAAATATCTTCGTTTTCTTTATATTTTTTTTTTCCTATGTTCGAAATTTTGAAGGTTTCCACAACAGGAAAAGATAATGACAAACATGTTTTCAATGTTTGTGTTTAATATTATTTTAAAGTAAAGAAATTAGAAGCAAAAAGACCTTAATTAGTTGGAAAATACGAAAATTATCAACTCTCTTGAAAATGGTATTTTTCTAGATCGGGAGGGAATTCTGTAGTTCAACGTACAACTGAGACCTCTACATGACTGACAATGAGAACAATGTGGATTCATATCCATAAACAAACCATTTGATCAAATATTTCTAACATTTCTTATATTCACGCAGACGTAAGAAATTAAAGGTATAAAGTGCGTTCAATGAAATGCCTACCCATTGCCTTCGAAAGAGCTTGACAAATTTCTTGGCATTCGTTTTCTTAACTTTTTCTAAATTTTGCAAAGCTGTACGACTTCAGAAGCTCTGAAGAGCCTTCAATCAAATGTCGACGCATAGCCTGCAAAAGAGCTTTAAAAATTTCTTGACATTTGTTTGTTTAATTTTTCTAACTTTTACGAAGCTGTAAGACTTCAGAAGCTCTGAAGAGCATTCAATCAAATGTCGACGCATAGCCTGCAAAAGAGCTTTACAAATTTCTTGACATTTGTTTGTTTAATTTTTCTAACTTTTACGAAGCTGTAAGACTTCAGAAGCTCTGAAGAGCCTTCAATCAAATGTCGACGCACAGCCTTCAAAAGAGCTTTACAAATTTCTTGGCATTTGTTTGTTTAATTTTCCTAAATTTTACAAAGCTGTACGACTTCAGAAGCTCTGAATAGCCTTCAATGAAATGTCGACGCACAGCCTTCAAAAGATCTTTACAAATTTCTTGGCATTTGTTTGTTTAATTTTCCTAAATTTTACAAAGCTGTACGACTTCAGAAGCTCTGAAGAGCCTTCGATGTAATGCCGACGACCCATAGCCTTCAAAAGAGCTTTACAAATTTCTTGGCATTTGTTTGTTTAATTTTCCTAAATTTTACAAAGCTGTACGACTTCAGAAGCTCTGAAGAGCCTTCAATGGAATGTCGATGCATATCCTTCAAATGAGCTTTACAAATTTCTTGGCATTTGTTTGTTTAATTTTCCTAAATTTTACAAAGCTGTACGACTTCAGAAGCTCTGAAGAGCCTTCAATCAAATGTCGACGCATAGCCTGCAAAAGAGCTTTACAAATTTCTTGGCATTTGTTTGTTTAATTTTCCTAAATTTTACAAAGCTGTACGACTTCAGAAGCTCTGAAGAGCCTTCAATGAAATGTCGAAGCATAGCCTTCAAAAGAGATTTACAAATTTCTTGGCATTTGTTTGTTTAATTTTCCTAAATTTTACAAAGCTGTACGACTTCAGAAGCTCTGAAGAGCCTTCAATGAAATGTCGACGCACAGCCTTCAAAAGAGCTTTACAAATTTCTTGGCATTTGTTTGTTTAATTTTCCTAAATTTTACAAAGCTGTACGACTTCAGAAGCTCTGAAGAGCCTTCAATGAAATGTCGACGCATAGCCTTCAAAAGAGATTTACAAATTTCTTGGCATTTGTTTGTTTAATTTTCCTAAATTTTACAAAGCTGTACAACTTCAGAAGCTCTAAAGAGCCTTCAATGAAATGTTGAAGCATAGCCTTCAAAAGAGATTTACAAATTTCTTGGCATTTGTTTGTTTAATTTTTCTAACTTTTACAAAGCTGTACGACTTCAGAAGCTCTGAATAGCCTCCAATGAAATGTCGATGCATAGCCTTCAAAAGAGCTTTACAAATTTCCTGGCATTTGTTTGTTTAATTTTCCTAAATTTTACAAAGCTGTACGACTTCAGAAGCTCTGAAGAGCCTTCAATGAAATGTCGAAGCATAGCCTTCAAAAGAGATTTACAAATTTCTTGGCATTTGTTTGTTTAATTTTCCTAAATTTTACAAAGCTGTACGACTTCAGAAGCTCTGAAGAGCCTTCAATCAAATGTCGACGCACAGCCTTCAAAAGAGCTTTACAAATTTCTTGGCATTTGTTTGTTTAATTTTCCTAAATTTTACAAAGCTGTACGACTTCAGAAGCTCTGAAGAGCCTTCAATGAAATGTCGACGCATAGCCTGCAAAAGAGCTTTACAAATTTCTTGGCATTTGTTTGTTTAATTTTCCTAAATTTTACAAAGCTGTACGACTTCAGAAGCTCTAAAGAGCCTTCAATGAAATGTTGAAGCATAGCCTTCAAAAGAGATTTACAAATTTCTTGGCATTTGTTTGTTTAATTTTTCTAACTTTTACAAAGCTGTACGACTTCAGAAGCTCTGAATAGCCTCCAATGAAATGTCGATGCATAGCCTTCAAAAGAGCTTTACAAATTTCTTGGCATTTGTTTGTTTAATTTTCCTAAATTTTACAAAGCTGTACGACTTCAGAAGCTCTGAAGAGCCTTCAATGAAATGTCGAAGCATAGCCTTCAAAAGAGATTTACAAATTTCTTGGCATTTGTTTGTTTAATTTTCCTAAATTTTACAAAGCTGTACGACTTCAGAAGCTCTGAATAGCCTTCAATGAAATGTCGATGCATAGCCTTCAAAAGAGCTTTACAAATTTCTTGACATTTGTTTGTTTAATTTTTCTAACTTTTACAAAGCTGTACGACTTCAGTAGCTCTGAAAAGAATTCAATGAAATGTTAACCGATAACCTTCAAAAGAGTTTTATAAATTTCTTGACATTTGTTTGTTTAATTTTTCTAACTTTTACGAAGCTGTACGGCTTCAGTAGCTCTGAAGAGCCTTCCAATGACCTTGATTATTCATTGGCATCTATTTATGGACTGCCCTATCAAGCTCATCTTACAAGAGATCGCTGGGCAGCAAACCCAGTAACTGTGGCGATTATTCCGTTTGTTCATGAACTAAGCAAGCGTCTTCTTTGCATTACAGAATAATTACTGTATAGCTTAAAACAATGGGATGGTAATCAAAGTTACTTCCCCACATCTGTGTTCCTAATGAAATTTCTACCTCACTTAGACGTTGTGAAACACTTTTTGTCCATTATTTCATTAATTCGATCTAAATTATCAAATTGTTAGTATAGAAAGCATCCTCAAACAGTGACACTATCGTCTCCAAGCTTTGCTGTAGGTATTACTTGGTCAAGATGAATGCGCCTTGTAAGATAGCGACACACAAACTTCTAACTTGGAAGACGAAAAGTTGTAATTTAGATTTGTACCCTCTTTCATTGTTCATCCTAACAGTTTTTATTTTATTTTAGTTTTGTAATGTTTTCTGCTTAAAAGAATAGTTTTTTTTTTTACTGCAATTTTACTCCCAAGACTATAGATATGAAGGTGCTGGGCTACCGTGCTACTGGATACCTAATGGAAATGGCTCTTCCACGGTTCTATTAGTTTGTCCAGAGTGGTTAATATATATATATCGTTCGCTTGTTTTTTTTTTTTAAAGTAAACTGAAAGACATTATAAATCTAAACATGCACGTGAATAATATGAAGCACTGGACGTCGAAGAAGAAAAATAAATGAAATCTTTGAATTTTACGTCCCACGATTATTCCGTGTATGCTAAAAGGGGCGGTGATGAGAAATAAATGGAGTAGTGAAATGAAGAAAAATGGGAGGAAGCGGGTGCAGTCGTTCTTTCAGAAAAAATGTTCCGGGGGGCACACAATAGTATTCCGGGGGGGGCACTGCTGGTACTATTCTATTTATTATTATATTATAGACGCATTTTGGTTTCCTCCGGGGAATTCTCAGAGCTCCGGGGACAGTGCCCCCAAAAACATATCTGGAAGGAACACTGAACGGGTGAACCCCAAGAAAACCCACGCTCACGTTATTTGTTACCACAAAGCCCACTTGGCGCGAGCTGGGATCGAACCAGTGACCGCACGCTCTACCTTTTTTTTAAAAGTTAACTGATTTACCAAACGTGCCTTAGTAACTTGATCACCTAATTACTACGTTTTTACTTCATTTTACTCATTTTACGTCGACTGAGCCACCACGGCCCCAATGACGAAGTACTTTTAAGGATTTTGAAAGACCTCAATACAAAGTTATATTGATAATTCAAAGTTTTGTCATCAAAATTACCAACAGTCGGATCAGTGAATACTATTACATATTTTATTTTATTAATATAATTAATAATAGCACTAATTATATCAATACTGCTGTTGTTTGATATTAATATTGGGACAAAGTTCTAGCACAATGAACCTCAAAAGTAACATATAATCAGTGCCGTAGTTAATGTGGGGGAGGACCAGGGGAGTCTAGTTCAACATAAAACTTTTCTACTTCATTTGATTATGATAAGAACATAAACGTATAAACAGGGGTGTAGCCACATGGGGGCATCGGGGCCAGGTCCCCCAAGTGATTTCCTGGTCCCCCTAATGACCACTTTTTAAAACATCATCGTGAGATTACCTCGCTTCAATCATTTCAAAATAACAAAGTTTACATATAATTAATAATTTACGGTAAAATAGTATTTTACCATACCGATCGAAAAATAGTATGGTATCTCTTCCTTATAGCGATCGGAAAATAGTAGATATGGTATGCTTTTTTGTGACAGCAGATTACACAATTTACGGCGATTTGTATTTGACAGTTTGAAGACAAACGTTTCAACAAGGTACTATAAATACTATCATAAAACAATGGTACTGAACTAAATTGTAAGTACATTATGTTATTTATATGCTGTAATTAGTGTTTTAAGAAAAACATTTTTTTATCACATGGAAAATTTGGTGAGAAACAACGTTATTATTCAGTTTTTCAGTTTGGATTTCATTGTTTCTTTTTTTATAATGCTACGTTAAATAGGAATAATAAGTGAGATATAGCTGTTAATAAAATAATTATTTTTTAGTCACGAATAATAAATATTTTTTTTTCAGAAAATCTTAAGAAAATTAAGTGCAATTTCAAAGAAAATCAGTCTTATGTATAAAGGTAACCAAGAAAGTTCTATCGTTTTTTCTGGAGTTCTGTGCTCAATTGACCCTTACACCGTGAGTTGAATGCGAGTGAAGATAAGGCAAACGTCAGTTGTTGGTGTTGGAATATCCAACATACTACCTTGTTCTGGCAGCCCAGTTACACCGTGAACTTGCGTAAGGACAGAGTGAATATGGAACCACCACAGAGCGTCATAAGGCGTGTATGCTGCACACGTTCAAACTGGGGTCAAAGATATGCCAGGGTGCAGTGGGGCAGAAGATATGCCAACCCTTTGGTGAGGGTGCCGTGACTACGCGGACAGTGCAGCGCTGATATAACAAGTTTAAGGACGATGTCGAAACACTCGAAGATGCACCATGTGCCGGAAGACCAACTAACTAACTAACTCTATGGCCTATGGAACCCGAAGTTTCAATTCCGCGTTCACAAAAGCTCTCTACTGACTTCTATCCTTAGCTAATTGCATCCAGTTTCTATTTTGTATTCCTATCTCTGCGAGATCCATCTTAATATTGTCCTCCCATCTGCACCTAGGTGTTCCTAATGGTCGTTTTCCGATTGGTCTTCCAGTCAAGACTTTGAAAGCGTTTCTACTTTCTTCCATTCTAGCTACATGACCTGCCCACCTAAGCCTCCTACACTTGACGACCCTAACAATATTTGGTAAACCGTATAAATTATGTAGTTCCTCGTTATGAAGTAACCGCCATTCCCCATTCCCGTTCCTCTTGGATCCGGGTATTCTTCTCAGATTCATGTTCTCAAGTACTTTCAGTCTATGTTCTCCCCTCAGAGTAAGCGACTATGTTTCACAACCACACAGAACAACAGGCATGATTATCGCTTAATATATTTTAGGCTTCTTCGACAGAATTCGCGACGACAAGAGATTTTGAACCGAATAGTAGCACGAATTCCCTGCTTTTAGTCGACATTTAATTTCTTCGTGAGTATGATTTTCCTTTCTTAATATTGATTCTAAATATTTGAAAGTATCCACTTTATCAAAAGTATTATTTAATATTTTAACGTATCCATAATTTACCGTATTACGGTCCCGACGCACTTCCATGTATGTAGTTTGCTCTGCATTTACTTCTAAACGCACTATCCTGCAAGCGTTTAATAATATCTCTGCATTTGTTTCTATTGTTTTCCTATCATCCCCTATTAAATTTACATCATCAGCATATGCCATAACCTGGTGAATACCATTCAACTCTAGGCCCTGGTTTCTATCTCTGATTTTCTTTATGGTGTATTCCAGCACAAAGTTAAATAATAATGGCGACAAGGCATCTTGTTTCAGGCCATTTTCGACGTGAAAGCTCGTGTACGAAAATTTTCCTACCCGGACTTTACTTTGGGATTCATTTAAACATATTTTAATTAATCTAATTAGCTTTCTCGGTATTCCAAGTTCTGTAAGAACGTCGTGTAATCTTTCTCTACTAACCGAGTCGTACGTCTTTCTAAAATCAATAAATAGTTGATGTACCGGGGTATTGTATTCCCACTTTTTTCGAGTATTTGGCGAATGGTAAATATTTGGTCGATAGTTGATCGATTTCGTCTAAACCCGCACTGATAATCTCCAATAATTTCATCTGCTTATGGGGTCAGTCTTGCTAATAGAATATTTGAATAGATGATGTTGACAGAAGAGAAATGCCTCGATAATTATTACAGTCAGTTTTGTCGTCTTTCTTGTGAATTGGAACGATGATTGATTCTTTCCACTCTTGTGGCAATTCTTCCTTGTTCCAGATAAGGAGGATGAGTTTGTGTATCTTGTTCCAAAATTTTTCGCCTCCAGCTAAAGTTAACTCAAACGGAATTTCATCTATACTCGGAGATTTGTGTTTCTTTAATTTCTTTATAGCGGTTTCTGCTCCTATTCGGTTGGATTCTGAAATATACGGTTCTGCGGTGTGTATCTCCTTTTCTCCACGCACATTAGTTTTTGGCTGCGTGTTAAGCAAATCGTCAAAGAAATCTTTCCATCTATTTAAGAGGCTATGTGTATCAGTGAGAACTGTTCCGCCAGCTTTCTTTAATATATACGCACTTGGTTGATAGCCTTTCTTCAATTCGTTGATCCCTTTATACATGTCCCAAATATTTTTATTTTTACTATTGTCTTCGAGTTCCTTAATTTTAGCTTTCAAAAAATCGCGTTTCTTTGTTCTAAAAATTTCGGAAGCTTCCCGTCTGATGTCTACGAAATTTTGTGTAGTTATTTCATTCGGATTTTGTGGTCAGCGTAATTTTGCCTCTTTTCTGTTAGTTTAATGGATTCCTGGCCGAACCATGGTGTGTTCCTACGTATTTCCGCGTGTCCCAATTTTTCTATTGCTGAATTTTTAATACTATCTCTAATTTCAATCCAAGTATCCTCAACACTAGTGCACTCCGAGTCTTCTAAAACCAAGAATCTATTCGAAACTTGAATCTGGTATTCCTCTCTTACTTGACTCTCTTCTAATTTCTTTAAATTAAATCTCTCCGTTTTCGCGGACATTGAATATTACCTTTATTGAAGATAATCTCTTTCGTATTATCTCTACTACCAGTAGTGATCAGTGTCTCAATCAGCTCCTCTAAACGACTGGTCATCAATTATGCTAGATTGCCTTATTCTATCTAATAAAACGTGATCAATTTGATTATGTGTCTTTCCCCCTGGTGATGTTCAAGTGTATTTATGAACGTCGCGATGTGGGAATTTTGTACTCTTCACGATTAGATTTTTGAAAGTTGCAAAGTTCACGAGTGTAACACCGTTGTCATTAGTTTCCTTATGCAGACTTTCGTTCACTATAATCGGTTTGAGAATATCCTCTCGTCCTACCTTCGCATTGAAATCCTCTAATAGAATGTTCATATGGTATCGCGGGAGTTGGTCAAATATCCGTTCCACTTCTTGCCGGAAGACCAACACATGTACAAAATGAAGATCTTCAGGCAGCAATTGAGGCGAACAGTGACCAGACAAATTCACTTTCATACTTTGTGAGTGAGTTCGGGCGTACTGTTTTCAAGAGACAGTTCTGTACTGTTTTGTAAGTTATGTAAAACTGTGCACTGAGAAAAATAAGCGGTAACCTAGTGAAGGTTAATGGACAATTTGGCTGCTAGAACCAGTTAATAATTTGCAACAACCCTTCTGAGACAAAAACGTTAATTTTACGAGGTCACCGGTAATCAATCGAAAAGGGTTACTGGAAAATGCGTAGAAACAATCCAGTGTTTGGTTATGATTAACCTATAAAATAGGTTAGAAGAAGGTTCACAATTCAAGAAGGTTAACTTAATTTACAACACTTTGTTGTTATCAACCAATTTTCATCCTCCAGAACTTGTTTACTAGTAACACTGCATTACTAGAAGCACAAACAGCAACGTCGCCATTTGCAATTTTAACATCGACAAGTTTTATCAATTATGAATACATCCGAAGGAATAGGAAAACAGTTATTAAAATATGTATTCTACATAATTAATAGAGAAATGTGAAGGAAAGTTTATTTACGGAAGTTTATGCATTTTCTGACATTTAAATGAAAATTATTTTGAGAAACATCTTTCTAGTACAAATAATCACACTAGATGGTAGCACTACTAACAGTGCAACTGCCGTCAAATAATTCATAGACTCGTAACAATAATTTCGCGATATTTACAGGATACGTTGTCCGTTGCTTTACAGTACTAATACCAAAAACCTTTTATAGCTTTGCTTATAGGAAAGAATAACACCCAAACAAATTTTCACTGTTAGTTTTTATATACTTCTGATATACGTGGGTTACAAGGGTAACACGTAAGGATAATAATACGTCGTTGTCTTTCCCAGCGAGGCATCAATTTATATCACTCCATACTTAAATGTATTCGCATTAAAAGTGATCATGGAGCCACGTACATGGTACGCGTTTTAACTAATCCACAAACTACCATTGATGACTTGTTAAGTTATGGCGCTCTCATTTATAAAAAGAAGCATAGAGTCGAGCCGTCCAAACCATCACCACCTTTACCATTGAGATGTGAACGCTGTCAGGCGTACAATTCTCATCCGACTTCAAAATGCACACAGCGTAGGAAATGTGGATACTGTAGTGGTGCCCACGATACCAAGACTTGCAGTAACTTAGCTAAGCCCGGTCAATGTTCTACATGTCCGGAGCAGCACCCGACTTACAGCTATCGCTGCAAAACACGGCCTACAGCTGAGCCTCTAAATCCGGAGCTAACTGTTCCGTTAAGACCTGTTTTACCACCAACTCAGCAAGCTCTACCACCACCAACTGACGAAGCTATTACTATCCAACAACTACTTTCATTTTTCACCATCGCTATGCAAAATATCCATTCTTTTCTTCGCCAACACATTCTCGGCATGGTCAACCATGCTACTCGCCTGATCTTTAAATGTTCCTTTCAAGCTACCTACTCTGGCCCACACGTATACTTTCATGTTACCCCACTCGAGGAACATGCATCACCCGAAATTTCCAACCCTCTGCTGCACCGTAATTATGGGTATTTCTCTATTATTTGTTAATATCAGGTCATCCGCCTCTCACTTTACCCTTATTGAGCAGCTTTTCTTATAGTGCAGGAGAAATACGTAGTAGTAAGAATATGAGGCGTCTGCGCCACTGACCCTGTACCCACTTTCTCGGTCCCGCCTGAAGCAGACAACGAGTTTCCCAGTGCCGCCTGACATACTATGCCGGGGGACATATGGGGGATACGAGAAATCGAGCACCGTGAACCGTCAACCCACGGTCTTTTACGACCTCCATTTTAGGGGTGAATTTGTTCCCTTTTATGACCACTTTTTAGGGGGTGTATTCGTTCCCTTTTACGAGCACATTTTAGGGGGTGAACTCGTTCCCTTTTATGAGCATATTTTTCAACCCCTATGTTAATTACGAACAGATAGAAGAGCACATAAAACTACGTAACATAACAAGGGTGTACTCGTTCTCTTTTACGACCTCCATTTTAGGGGGTGAACTCATTCCCTTTTATGAGCATATTTTTCAACCCATATTCTGAACATAGCAGATAACACACAGAAGAGAAGATAACACATAGCACTATTTTAACATAGCAGATAACATATAAGATTACGAACACATAACATAACAAGGGTGTATTCATTCTCTTTTATGAGCATATTTTCCAACCCCTATTCTGAACATAGCAGATAACACATAGAAGAGCAGATAACACATAGCACTATAAGAGCAGAAGACTACATAACATAGCAGGCCTCCATTTTAGGGGTGAACTCGTTCCCTTTTTCAACCCCTATTTTAACATAACAGAAATGACATAAGAATACGTAACTCATTCCAACCCTTATTTTAACATAACGAGCAAAGATTACAATCGAATACCCACGGTCTACATATAATCATTTTAGAGGGTGTATTCATTTATTCTCTTTGATGACCATTTTTTCCACCCCTAATTGAAATTACATAGCAGAGAAGATAATACATAAGATTCGTTCCCTTTTATGAGCACTTTTTAGGGGGTGTACTCGTTCCCTTTTATGATTACTTTTTCAACCCCTATTTGAACATTTTAACATAGCAGAAATGACACAAGCATGTCCCCAAACTACTGACCATCGTGAACAAAGGTCAAACTCAAAAACAAAACAACATATCGAGGTGCTGTTTCCACATTTAGTAATCGGCCATCAACTACTACAAGTTCCAAAATTAGTCGCCATCGAGGTCAAAGGTCAACATACTTAAAACCTAATATCTCGAAAACTGAGCCACATACTCAGGTGCTGTTTCCACATTGAGTAATAGGTCATCAGGTACCACAAGTTCCAAAATAATGACCATCGAGGTCAAAGGTCAACATACTTAAAACCTAATAACACGAAAACTGAGCCACGTATTGAGGTGCTGTTTCCACATTGAGCAATTGGTCATCAACCACTGCAAGTTTCAAAAATAATGACCATCGAGGTCAAAGGTCAAAACTCGAAAACGAAGCAACATATTGAGGTGCTGTTTCCAAATCTAGTAATAGGTCATCAACTAGTACATGTTAAAAATTACTGATCATCGAGGTCAAAGGTCAACATACTTAAAACCTAATAACTCGAAAACGAAGCAACATATTGAGGTGGTGTTTCCACATTTAGTAATTGTTCATCAACCACTGCAAGTTCCAAAATGATGACCATCGAGAGCTTGTAAACGGAGCAACGGATAAATTTTGTACAAAGCAGAAAAAGTGAAGGAGGAAAAATTTGAGTGGCCTATTCAATTTTGTACCAAGGAGAAATGTCATTTTAACTAGCTGAGAACTATATGTCTTCTTGTACTAATTAAACAAACGAAGGAATATTGTACCAATGAGAAATGTCATTTTTTCTAGGCCATGTTCTAATATTTAAACAAACGAAGGGGTGAATTTGAGTGACCTATTCAATTTTGCACCAACGAGAAATAATTGCGTATTTTAAACAAACAATCGAATAAATTTAACCGGCTCAGAAGTTCAATACTATTTTGTACTCTTGAGTGAGCTTTCCAATTTTGTAGCAAGAAGGACCATTTTTTAAACTAACTCAGAATTTCATTTCATTTTGTAATACTCAGTTTTGTACGAACTAGAAACATTTGATTGGATTATTTCCTTATGTACCAACTGGAAAAAGTGAAGGGCCATTATTCAAATAAACGAAGGAATAGCAGAAAAAAGAAGTGAAGTATGAATAAAATTTAGGTGGACTATTTTCTTTTGTACCAACTGGAAAAGAGAAGAAGAGCTACTTTAACTAGCTCATTATGTACTGTTTAAAGAAACGAAAATTGACTCAGAATTTATGTAAGAATAATTTCGATGTTCTACTTTTTATACCAACGAGAAAAAAAATGAACTAGCTGAATATTTAAATATACGAAAGAATAAATTTAAGTGACCTATTCAATTTTGTACCAATGAGAAATGGCATTTTTAACTGGTTCAGAATTTTACTACTCAAATAAACAATGGAATATTGTACCATTTTGGAGTATTCAAATTTGTGTCAACTTCAACAAACAAAAGGAAAAAGCAAAAAAGGATCATTTTAACTAGTCTAATAAACGAAGGCATAAATATGAGTGAGCTATTTAATTTTGTAGCTGAGTATTTTTAACGAAAGAACAAAATTGTACTAACCAGAAAAAACCGAAGAAGACACACTTTAACTAACTGAGAATTTCTGTACCTTTTTGTACTATTTAAACAAACGATGGAATAAATTTGAGTGGCCTGTTTTTTGTACTAACCAGAAAAAGCGAAGAAGGTCCAATTTAGCTAACAGTGTACTATTTAAACAAACGAAGGTCTCTTGAGTGAGATTTCCAATTTTGTAGCAAGAAGGACTATTTTCTAACTAACTCAGAATTTCATTTCATTTTGTAATACTCAAATTTGGATGGAGTGTTTAGTTTTGTTCGAACCAGAAACATTTGATTGGATTATTTTCTTAGGTACCAACTGGAAAAAGTGAAGGGCCATTATTCAAATAAACGAAGGAATACCAGAAAAAAATTAAGTGAAGAATGAATAAAATTTAGGTGGATTATTTTCTTTTGTACCAACTGGAAAAGAGAAGAAGAGCTACATTAACTAGCTCATTATGTACTGTTTAAACAAACGAAAATTGACCATTATGTAACTTTTGAAATACTGAAATATTCTATTTTTGTATCAATCAGAAAAACCCGAAGAAGGATAATTTTAACAAGTTGATAATTTCGATGTTCTACTTTTTATACCAACGAGAAAAAAAATGAACTAGCTGAATATACGAAAGAATAAATTTAAGTGACCTATTCAATTTTGTACCCATGAGAAATGGCTCAGCAAAAGGCGAAGAAGGACTATTTTAAAGAATGGAGTATTTAGTTTTGCACCATTTTGGAGTATTCAAATAAACAAAGGAATTATAATTTATGTCAACTCTAAAATCAATTAAACGAAGTAATGCATTTGAAAAACCGAAGTTGAGTATTTTATAGCATTTTGTATTATTTCAACAAACAAAGGAATAAGCAAAAAAAAAAAGGATCATTTTATATCATTTTAAACTAGTCTAATAAACGAAGGCATAAATATGAGTGAGCTATTTAATTTTGTAGCTGAGTATTTTAACGAAAGAACAAAATTGTACTAACCAGAAAAAACCGAAGAAGACCCATTTTAACTAACTGAGAATTTCTGTACCTTTTGTACTATTTAAACAAACGATGGGATAAATTTGAGTGACCTGTTTTTTGTACTAACCAGGAAAATCGAAGAAGGTACCTTTATACTAGCCCAATGAACGAAAGAGCAAATTTGGGTGTTCTATTTCTTTTTTTTACCAACGAGAACCATTTTTAACTGGCTTAGAATTTTATACCTTTTTGAAAAATTTGTATCAAATCGAAAAAAGCAAGGAAATACCATTTTTAAATAGCTCAGCATGTTATAACTTTTTGTGTTTTTGGTCTACCCAATTTCTTGACCATATTGTACTATTTAAACAAACAAAGGAATAAATTGGTGTGACCTATTCACTTTTGTTACAAGCAGAAAAAGGAAAGAATAAATTTCGGTGACCTAATCAGTTTTGTACTAAGCAGAAAAAAGCGAAGAAAGTAAAATTTAAATAGCTCAGTATTTATAACGAAGGAATAAATTTGGGTGTTCTACAGAAGAAAACGGGGAAGGGCCATTTTATTTAATTTTGTAGTACTCAAAATATACAAAGATATAAATTTGTGTGACCCATTCAGTTTTGTACTAAGCAGAAAATTTGTTGGTTTTTGTGCTCTACAAATAAACAGAGGAAAGGCAAAGAGAGACCATTTTATGTGTCTTTTGTAACGAAGAAACAATCCTGCTGCGAGTAGATCAATATGGTATTATTGCGACTTTCATTTTCGAATACATACGGATTAAGCCACTATGGCAAAAAATCCATATTGGAGTATACCTTTTATACAACAAAACAAGCTTCTTAGCCCCACTCCAGAAATTAGAAAACTTGCATTTTAGACCAAGGGCAGCAAGATTCGATTCTCTCGATCTTCTGCTTTATCCGGCAACTCCAATAAGCATCTGTAAATATTCTTTGATGTGTAAAATTGGATCCACTTATCAGTATAGTGGTTAAAGATAATTGCTTCCCATCTCGCAATACCCTGTAAACGCTTGTCTGAACAATGAAGAAAATCAATTATATAGTTGTAAATTTTAATGGAAGAATTACCTGTATTCTATCTAAGACAATCTACACCCACGGAATCATCGTTATTACAAATAGTGTTAATAGGCATGTTTGTAGATGTTCTGAAATTTTTCTATTGGCACATCCTAGTACTTCTTAATTATATCTTTCAAATACTGTACACCTCTTGCCCATTTAATTTAGCCTTAAATTCGAGAAATCATTATTGCTGGTAGACTACAATACACCTTTAAAACCTACTCTCATTCGAAAAATAAACTGCACTATTACAGACTATTATAAGTGCAGTACAATACCGCTATTAATTGGAAATTCTTACACAATGTATCGAAGTCTACTCCAACTAAGCATAAGGAGAAAGTAGAATTTTTTTTGTCATAATGGATTATTCTGTATGTATAGCTTTATTGTGAGAAAAACCATTTGTTATTCTTTTTCACTAAGTTTCCAAATACCGCGAGGTCCAACAGATAGGTATCAGGAGATACCGCAAAAAGGCCAGTTTTACCACATCGTGTAAAGCAACCAAGTAAATCTGCAATCTGGATACTTGGCCTGAACTCGCACACATGATTCCAAAACTTTAAAAACTCATCCAAAGTGTCCTGCGTTCCCCCATAGCAAAAGAAAGCTGTCACAGTATAACTATTACCCTTAGTTTTCATGGCAAAAAAGGTAGCTGATTGGAAAAGAGATCTGTGTGCAGTTAAACGAGTAACCAACGACAAAAAGTCTATCTTAATATCTACCTGCGATAAATGCTTAACAAATTCTATCATATACCATTTGTTATATCGACTATTAAACAAATATCTATCCATCAAATAATTGTCTACCACATCGTTATAGTGGGCATTGTGCTCAACAAACGTGGGTGTATACCATTATCCAATCGAAAATATCTAACTGTAGACCTAGAATAAGCTGGGCGACCATTACGTTGTACCACAGGGAAATGAAAAACTTCGGCCATTGTAATGCACACAACCAAGTATGTGTTAAAGGTTTTAGTCGTTAATACAAAATAAAGAAGCCAACAAAACTAAATATTCTACACCTTCTCGGTAGTACTAAATAGTACAAAATACTTAAATTCCCTGTTGGTACAAAATAAAATATTCCATTCAATTTTTTTCCCCGGTACTAAACTAAATTCCGTACATATGCCACTCAAATTCATTTATTCCTCCTTTTGACCTCTAAAATAATAATAATAATGATTTTTCACTCTCTCCTTATCTCTACTTAATTAAAAACTTTCGTTTCTACTAATACTGTATTTACCCATATGGAACTGTCTCAAAATTATCTATTCGTTTTCTTTTACTAGATGTGGATAATTTCCAAGTAAAGTTGCCGGATAAAGCAGAAGATCGAGAGAATCGAATCTTGCTGCCCTTGGTCTAAAATGCAAGTTTTCTAATTTCTGGAGTGGGGCTAAGAAGCTTGTTTTGTTGTATAAAAGGTATACTCCAATATGGATTTTTTTGCCATAGTGGCTTAATCCGTATGTATTCGAAAATGAAAGTCGCAATAATGCCATATTGATCTACTCGCAGCAGGATTGTTTCTTCGTTACAAAAGACACATAAAATGGTCTCTCTTTGCCTTTCCTCTGTTTATTTGTAGAGCACAAAAACCAACAAATTTTCTGCTTAGTACAAAACTGAATGGGTCACACAAATTTATATCTTTGTATATTTTGAGTACTACAAAATTAAATAAAATGGCCCTTCCCCGTTTTCTTCTGTAGAACACCCAAATTTATTCCTTCGTTATAAATACTGAGCTATTTAAATTTTACTTTCTTCGCTTTTTTCTGCTTAGTACAAAACTGATTAGGTCACCGAAATTTATTCTTTCCTTTTTCTGCTTGTAACAAAAGTGAATAGGTCACACCAATTTATTCCTTTGTTTGTTTAAATAGTACAATATGGTCAAGAAATTGGGTAGACCAAAAACACAAAAAGTTATAACATGCTGAGCTATTTAAAAATGGTATTTCCTTGCTTTTTTCGATTTGATACAAATTTTTCAAAAAGGTATAAAATTCTAAGCCAGTTAAAAATGGTTCTCGTTGGTAAAAAAAAGAAATAGAACACCCAAATTTGCTCTTTCGTTCATTGGGCTAGTATAAAGGTACCTTCTTCGATTTTCCTGGTTAGTACAAAAAACAGGTCACTCAAATTTATCCCATCGTTTGTTTAAATAGTACAAAAGGTACAGAAATTCTCAGTTAGTTAAAATGGGTCTTCTTCGGTTTTTTCTGGTTAGTACAATTTTGTTCTTTCGTTAAAATACTCAGCTACAAAATTAAATAGCTCACTCATATTTATGCCTTCGTTTATTAGACTAGTTTAAAATGATATAAAATGATCCTTTTTTTTTGCTTATTCCTTTGTTTGTTGAAATAATACAAAATGCTATAAAATACTCAACGTCGGTTTTTCAAATGCATTACTTCGTTTAATTGATTTTAGAGTTGACATAAATTATAATTCCTTTGTTTATTTGAATACTCCAAAATGGTGCAAAACTAAATACTCCATTCTTTAAAATAGTCCTTCTTCGCCTTTTGCTGAGCCATTTCTCATGGGTACAAAATTGAATAGGTCACTTAAATTTATTCTTTCGTATATTCAGCTAGTTCATTTTTTTTCTCGTTGGTATAAAAAGTAGAACATCGAAATTATCAACTTGTTAAAATTATCCTTCTTCGGGTTTTTCTGATTGATACAAAAATAGAATATTTCAGTATTTCAAAAGTTACATAATGGTCAATTTTCGTTTGTTTAAACAGTACATAATGAGCTAGTTAATGTAGCTCTTCTTCTCTTTTCCAGTTGGTACAAAAGAAAATAATCCACCTAAATTTTATTCATTCTTCACTTAATTTTTTTCTGGTATTCCTTCGTTTATTTGAATAATGGCCCTTCACTTTTTCCAGTTGGTACCTAAGAAAATAATCCAATCAAATGTTTCTGGTTCGAACAAAACTAAACACTCCATCCAAATTTGAGTATTACAAAATGAAATGAAATTCTGAGTTAGTTAGAAAATAGTCCTTCTTGCTACAAAATTGGAAATCTCACTCAAGGGACCTTGGTTTGTTTAAATAGTACACTGTTAGCTAAATTGGACCTTCTTCGCTTTTTCTGGTTAGTACAAAAAACAGGCCACTCAAATTTATTCCATCGTTTGTTTAAATAGTACAAAAAGGTACAGAAATTCTCAGTTAGTTAAAGTGTGTCTTCTTCGGTTTTTTCTGGTTAGTACAATTTTGTTCTTTCGTTAAAAATACTCAGCTACAAAATTAAATAGCTCACTCATATTTATGCCTTCGTTTATTAGACTAGTTAAAATGATCCTTTTTTGCTTTTTCCTTTTGTTTGTTGAAGTTGACACAAATTTGAATACTCCAAAATGGTACAATATTCCATTGTTTATTTGAGTAGTAAAATTCTGAACCAGTTAAAAATGCCATTTCTCATTGGTACAAAATTGAATAGGTCACTTAAATTTATTCTTTCGTATATTTAAATATTCAGCTAGTTCATTTTTTTTCTCGTTGGTATAAAAAGTAGAACATCGAAATTATTCTTACATAAATTCTGAGTCAATTTTCGTTTCTTTAAACAGTACATAATGAGCTAGTTAAAGTAGCTCTTCTTCTCTTTTCCAGTTGGTACAAAAGAAAATAGTCCACCTAAATTTTATTCATACTTCACTTCTTTTTTCTGCTATTCCTTCGTTTATTTGAATAATGGCCCTTCACTTTTTCCAGTTGGTACATAAGGAAATAATCCAATCAAATGTTTCTAGTTCGTACAAAACTGAGTATTACAAAATGAAATGAAATTCTGTGTTAGTTTTAAAAATGGTCCTTCTTGCTACAAAATTGGAAAGCTCACTCAAGAGTACAAAATAGTATTGAACTTCTGAGCCGGTTAAATTTATTCGATTGTTTGTTTAAAATACGCAATTATTTCTCGTTGGTGCAAAATTGAATAGGTCACTCAAATTCACCCCTTCGTTTGTTTAAATATTAGAACATGGCCTAGAAAAAATGACATTTCTCATTGGTACAATATTCCTTCGTTTGTTTAATTAGTACAAGAAGACATATAGTTCTCAGCTAGTTAAAATGACATTTCTCCTTGGTACAAAATTGAATAGGCCACTCAAATTTTTCCTCCTTCACTTTTTCTGCTTTGTACAAAATTTATCCGTTGCTCCGTTTACAAGCTCTCGATGGTCATTATTTTGGAACTTGCAGTGGTTGATGAACAATTACTAAATGTGGAAACACCACCTCAATATGTTGCTTCGTTTTCGAGTTATTAGGTTTTAAGTATGTTGACCTTTGACCTCGATGATCAGTAATTTTTAACATGTACTAGTTGATGACCTATTACTAGATTTGGAAACAGCACCTCAATATGTTGCTTCGTTTTCGAGTTTTGACCTTTGACCTCGATGGTCATTATTTTTGAAACTTGCAGTGGTTGATGAACAATTACTAAATGTGGAAACAGCATCTCAATATGTGGCTCAGTTTTCGAGTTATTAGGTTTTAAGTATGTTGACCTTTGACCTCGATGGTCATTATTTTGGAACTTGTAGTAGTTGGTGGCCGATTACTAAATGTGGAAACAGCACCTGAGTATGTGGCTCAGTTTTCGAGATATTAGGTTTTAAGTATGTTGACCTTTGACCTCGATGGCGACTAATTTTGGAACTTGTAGTAGTTGGTGGCCGATTACTAAATGTGGAAACACCACCTCAATATGTTGCTTCGTTTTCGAGTTATTAGGTTTTAAGTATGTTGACCTTTGACCTAGATGATCAGTACTTTTTAACATGTACTAGTTGATGACCTATTACTAGATTTGGAAACAGCACCTCAATATGTTGCTTCGTTTTCGAGTTTTGACCTTTGACCTCGATGGTTATTATTTTTGAAACTTGCAGTGGTTGATGACCAATTGCTCAGTGTGGAAACAGCACCTCAATACGTGGCTCAGTTTTCGTGTTATTAGGTTTTAAGTATGTTGACCTTTGACCTCGATGGTCATTATTTTGGAACTTGTGGTACCTGATGACCTATTACTCAATGTGGAAACAGCACCTGAGTATGTGGCTCAGTTTTCGAGATATTAGGTTTTAAGTATGTTGACCTTTGACCTCGATGGCGACTAATTTTGGAACTTGTAGTAGTTGATGGCCGATTACTAAATGTGGAAACAGCACCTCGATATGTTGTTTTGTTTTTGAGTTTGACCTTTGTTCACGATGGTCAGTAGTTTGGGGACATGCTTGTGTCATTTCTGCTATGTTAAAATGTTCAAATAGGGGTTGAAAAAGTAATCATAAAAGGGAACGTGTATACCCCCTAAAAAGTGCTCATAAAAGGGAACGAATCTTATGTATTATCTTCTCTGCTATGTAATTTCAATTAGGGGTGGAAAAAATGGTCATCAAAGAGAATGAATGAATACACCCTCTAAAATGATTATATGTAGACCGTGGGTATTCGATTGTAATCTTTGCTCGTTATGTTAAAATAAGGGTTGGAATGAGTTACGTATTCTTATGTCATTTCTGTTATGTTAAAATAGGGGTTGAAAAAGGGAACGAGTTCACCCCTAAAATGGAGGCCTGCTATGGTATGTAGTCTTCTGCTCTTATAGTGCTATGTGTTATCTGCTCTTCTATGTGTTATCTGCTATGTTCAGAATAGGGGTTGGAAAATATGCTCATAAAAGAGAATGAATACACCCTTGTTATGTTATGTGTTCGTAATCTTATATGTTATCTGCTATGTTAAAATAGTGCTATGTGTTATCTTCTCTTCTGTGTGTTATCTGCTATGTTCAGAATATGGGTTGAAAAATATGCTCATAAAAGGGAATGAGTTCACCCCCTAAAATGGAGGTCGTAAAAGAGAACGAGTACACCCTTGTTATGTTACGTAGTTTTATGTGCTCTTCTATCTGTTCGTAATTAACATAGGGGTTGAAAAATATGCTCATAAAACGGAACGAGTTCACCCCCTAAAATGTGCTCGTAAAAGGGAACGAATACACCCCCTAAAAAGTGGTCATAAAAGGGAACAAATTCACCCCTAAAATGGAGGTCGTAAAAGACCGTGGGTTGACGGTTCACGGTGCTCGATTTCTCGTATCCCCCATATGTCCCCCGGCATAGTATGTCAGGCGGCACTGGGAAACTCGTTGTCTGCTTCAGGCGGGACCGAGAAAGTGGGTACAGGGTCAGTGGCGCAGAAGCCTCATGGCGCAGACGCCTCACATTCTTACTACTGGAAATATAGGGTGATACCTAGAACAAATTGGAACAGAAGAGATATTTGGGCACAATATACTAATATGCTTCCCCTATAACATACACAAAATCCGCCAAAATCCGTTCACGGGAAATGTCCAAAAACGTCGACCGAATATAACCGTCGAGATGCTCCTCAATTTCCTTAGATATAATTATACAATTGCTATTATTTAACTGTAACAGCATTTAGATTATTACAAACTCGTAAATTTTATTCACCTAATGAATCAATATTTAGATTTAGCTCTTTGAAAGCAAAATTGTTGAGTTTACCAGTTTATAGTCAAATAGACATAAACAGAATGAGTATATAGTTATGAACTTTTATTTTCGTTTACATACCAGTAAATTAGTGGTGGAGTTTCAAGACTTAAGCTGATCTTTTAATGAACAGAACTTACTTTTCTACATAATATACAAAAATAGGCTGATCACAAAAGAAAAAAAAAACTCACAAACAAATTAATAAAACGTTACTTGAACTTGCACCTCTATTCAATGTCTGAGTCTTCCACATCACTTCTCTCAGCTGTTCTTGAGGACAGTTTTCACACTCTGTTTCTTGGTATTGGCCACATACACCACTGCAATGTAAACCAACGCTTCTGCAAGTACAATGCAAGCTTGCACAACTTTTAGTGCATTTACAACGGATAATAGATAACAAAGAACTGGGTGCTGGGGGTAAATCACTCAGAACTGGATAGTATTGATTATCACTCAACTTCCACCCCCATGAACATGGATTTTCACCTGTATGCTCTTCTTTCCACACAAGTGTCTGATAATAACATCTAAATGAATGGTATTTAAGTGCTGAATCTGTTGGAGGTAGGAGCTCTGGTTTTACAAAACACTTAGATGATGAAACTTTTTCCTTAAAGATACGAGTTCTAAACATTTGTACTGTTTCATTTTTCTTGCCACGCATGAACATCAAAAGTGCTTGTTGCCCAGCATTTTCTACTTCCTTTTGCGATTTGTTCTTTGTGCAGAAAGTTTTGTCAATTTGTCTTAAATCATTATACTGTAGAAACTTGTTAAGTGTTGTGGTTTTGCCAAGACCATAGATATGCGATGTACTGTCACAGCCTGTGAAAGAATGTAAGAAAAGTAGGCATTCACATACTTCTTTTCCTAGCACATCCTGAATGGAATGTATATCATACACTTGAGTTTCACTTTTTTTGCGATTGACGTCACTCCGAAATTCTAATGAGAAGTCACTATTAGAAGCATAATATAAAAGAAGCACGAGCAGATCAGTATCTTCTCCTACAACTATTGTATTTGAATGTTTTGAGGATTGAACTGATTCCTTGACAATAGTTACATCAGCATCACCGTCCGCTATGATAACTCTACAACCTCTTTCAATCAACTTATTGGATATGAGTTTGATCATTTGTGATTTATTCTCAGAATTCTGAAGAAACTTTTCTTTGCTGCCTATGAATGTAGTATTCTGTGTGAATTTAACCAATGGACTGAATCGTGACTTCATGCCTCTTCTCCGATGTTCACAATCTTTGATTGAAGGAGTAGTAGCTTCATAACCATCAAACACTATAGTAGCATTCCCATAATTCCTGATCGTAAATTCTGCGTATGTTGTTGCTATAGTGTCAAAGGTGTCAAGGGCATTCCAAGGTATTCTATAAAGCAGTGAACCGCCATCAAGGATATATTTTTTACTTTGCGCATGGGTTTGTGAGAATGTCTCTGAGATGTTTTATTCGATGTATTTTGTAACTTATTTCTAACATGTACATTTATTGCATGAGCTAGCTGAGATTTTTGTCCTTTTCGCAGGAGATTTGGTGATTCAAACAGGGATAGTGGGAAAGCACAGAGTTCGTACTGTAGAACATGTTCAAGATCCATTTCAGTATTGGTAGCAGCTACGATAAACCGCTGGAACAAAAGAGCAGGATCTATGGCAATTTTCTCCTTTTCGTCAATTGTAACTTTTTCGTGTGAACTTAGAGTAACAGCTTTATCTCTTCGAATTGAATAAGAAAACACAAGCTTCTCAGCGAGGTTTTCAACAATTTTGTTCCCTACTTCTTTTAGAGCATGAACGTTCACTACCTTTTCATCAACTGTGACCCCAGTTACGATGTTCCTAAGCGATGGATCTGCAGTGAAAGGAGAGAACTGCTGAAGAAATTCATGTATCTTTCTACCATCAGATCTATCTTGCAGAATCCTTGATGTATGCATTTCTCTGTGCTGTTCGCTTCTTGATGGTGCGATTCTTGCTAGATTCTGAACAACCATGCTGTACTCACAAGTTGTTGGCATTGAAAGTACCCAAATTGCTCGCTGAAGTTCTGTTAATCCACTTCCTCTTGTGAGACCGCCAGTAGTCTTTAGTGACTTCATCAAGATTTGTTCAATAGCTAGATCACATCCAAGGCCACACCATGAAGTACCTGTCCTATATACAACAAATTCTCCCTTTAGAAATGCATTGTATACATGTAATTGCTTCTCAGAAAGTTTCAGCATTTCCTGTAAGTACAGATGGACAGATTTCAGATAGTTAGTATGACCTGCTGCTCCAATTATTGGTAGACATTCCTGAACAGCTTCCAAGTGCATCAACCACGAGCCACTTCTGTCTGCTTGTACCAGCTTACGCATTGTACTTATCATTGACTAATATTCTACCCACAACTCACTTGTCAATGAGGTTTCACATAAATCACACTTTTTCCGTTTCAGCAAGTTTTGAAGTCTAGATAGAGTTTCGGACTTTTCGATTTCATGTATGGGCCTTGTACTTGATATAAGCTCTTCATATAAGTTTAAAATACTTGCACCAATTTCAGATTTTGATTCTTCCCCTTGTTCATTCAACACTTCAGCACGTAGCAGAGAAGTCAAAGAACAGTCAACTAACATGTGACCTCGGAAAGCTCTTGAGACAGCTTTGCCAGTCATCACGTGTCTCACAGTATTTTCTCCATAAACAACTTGAAAAATGTAATTTAGACCAGAACCTTCCATTAATGTGCCAATCGCACCTATGATATTCATTAACAAGTGAAACAACCCCAACATCAATACTGTGTCCTCAAATTCAGTTTTGTGTCTACTATCATTCACGATAATCGATGCTTTCCAGAATAATGGCTGGTCAAAGGTGATCACTGGGGTGAGCTTATGAACTCTACATAAATTGCCAATGTATGTTAAAGTAGACAGAATACAGTTCATGTTACTTGGTGACATATCTATGATGGGAAGTATCTCTACAGAAGATTTCTTAACCTCGCCTGAAATGCGAATTCCTTTCATTCTTCCTGACCAGTTTGGGGTACGTGGATTGAGATGCTACGCTGCCTTCCATAAGATGTCTATTTTTGAGGTTTTCTCTTGGAGCTTAGGTAATTCTTCAAACAATAAACATGACGATATGTTGGTCTTGATAAACTCACACATGTTAACTGTTGCCATTTCTTTCACGTCGTCATCTGAAATATTCTTTCGTGGAATTAGTCGTGTCTGTCATTCATTGCTTGGTGTTATTGAAGCCATCATTCCCATGCCATGGAATGTATCTTGACCTCTTAAAGTTTGCTTGTTATGATCAACATTATTTGCCGCAAATATAACTGTTTCATTTCCATTTAGTTCAAGTAAATTTTCTCCTGTTGCTACCGCTGCATTCCGTTCACACTTTTTGACTTCATCGTACGAGGAGCAGAACCCAAAACGGTGTAATACATCAACAAGGAGTCGTGAACGATAATGAGTATGTAGCCAAATTGCGAGTGTTAATTGTAATGGAGCTAATACAGTTCTAGGCCTACAGGCTTGTATTATGCATTGACCAACAGTAGCAATCTTCAACTCATTATCTCCAGTAAATATTTTATACAGAAGTATTTGTAGGCTTTGAGGCAAAAAATCCTGAATGTTCTCAGTATTTATGCTGCTAGCAGGAGGGTAAAATTCTTTGTTATCAACGTTCATTGTTCTTATATCACTTACTATAAGTCTTGCTGCTGTTTCAATAATTCTTATCTTCTCATTTTCATCATCCACACAGCGGTTTCTTTCGTAATGATCTCTTATGATTGACTTCACAGATTCCCTAATAAGTACAATGTCCTTATTACCTTCCATCTCACAAAAATATATATATTCTCCAAAGTGATCAATCAATTTAGATTTCATGTACTTATGAGAGTATGCTTTTTCACTAGAATCCTTTAAATGTTCTTCCATCAATGCTACTAAATCTCGTACAGTAAACTGATTATCCTGATGTTCTTCTAAGAAAAGACATACTTTGAGAAATGCTTCTGTTAATTTCTCATTTTGTGGTCTTCCAGGTACTACTGCTTCTTTGCTCCCAGCATCTGTCTTTTTTCTATATGAGTAAGGAATATACTTACCGGATCGGAAATTAGAACTACAAGTATTGTGATATACACAGTCTGCGGCAAAAAGATCATTGCTGTAATATTCTTAGCGTCCTTGTACTTCAAGAGACCAATCATCTTTCCGTTTAACACAAATATCACTTATTGTTTTAGAGAAATTGTGTGTTTTCACAGTAAAGCACTCTGATTTAGGTAAATGCTTAAAATCAACAACTTGTCCACAGAATATACAATCAGTCTGGCTGTTGAAAGCTCCCCCACTTGTACGACATCGTTTCTTAACTGCAGGTTCCACATCATCAGAAGATTTTCTTAAATATCTTTCAATGTCTTTTTTATCCGTAAAACGTTTGCGGCAGGAGGCGTGAACAAAACTATTATCTGAAGCATTGATAGTCAATCCTCGTAATTTAGCAGCCCTATTAATTCCTTCAGCACCTTTCTTTGTTAACTGAATTAGTTTGTCTGCTTGTTCTTCACTTTCACATACAATACAAACATTTGTAATTGACTCCATTTCTTAAGTGGTTTGGAACAACTTAGTAATTTGGATTTCTCAGTGATCTACATTTTATTAATTTTTATTGATACCTGAAACACAACAAAACACAAAAATTAATTATTATAATGACTTTATTTAAATGAAATGCAACATAATGTATCACATTATATAGAAAAAAGCAAAATAAGCAAAGAAAATTAGCTTTAATCCGGATTTCTTTACTATAGAAAATTATAATTGAGCCACTCCCAAATGTTGTCTCTTTCCGCGGCAGCCATTTTGAAAATGGCGAAAATAAATATGTTCCCGTGACTGGATTTTGGCGGATTTTTAGTATGTTGCAATTTAGCATGTTATAGTTAATATACAACACCAGTCGTCTATGTTCCAATTTGTTCTGGGTTAAATGCTAATTCTCCTGCACTATTAGAAGAAACCATCCAAGCCTTCCTCATCAACGAAACTCATCTTATCCCATCCATGTCGTTCAAAGTACCTCGATATACATTTCTTCGTTGTGACTGTACGGTAGCAGCACGCCGAGCAAATGGGGGTGTGGTCATCGGCTTCTGTTCTTCAATCAGTCATCGCCAGTATCATCCGTCCTTGCCTAATCTGTCAGGGTATCTCATTATTACCCTGTACTTTCACTCTCTTTACCTTACCTTAGCCACCATCTATGTACGCCCTGGACACCCAATTCCCCATTCATTCTTTCAATACATATTCAATACCTTTAAATACTACATCATCATGGCCGACATCAACATTCACAGCCGCTCGGATAATCAAAAACAATGTTTCTTTGACTATATCACAACTCATACCACAGGCCATATTTTTCCCATCCCCAAGCTCACTAGACCTATCACTGAAACCACGCGAGACTTAGTGATTTCCTCTATCAACCTTTCACAACGATGCACTCTTAAGGTACTAGATTCCATTGGTAGCGATCATCTTCCCATCAAGCTTCACATAGATCAACCACAGGCTCCTACTAATCGAGAATTGCCAGTACCTCGTCGTATTCCATGCTTCGATCAAGCAAACTGGAACGATTATCGTTCAACCATTACCGCCAACTTACACCATATTGAACCGCCTACTACAGAAGAAGATATATATAATCGTATTTCCGACATCACCAACTCTCTCTCTGTCATGCTTCTAACCTCCAGATACCAACCACTGCAATAACCAAGTATCAACCTCGCCTACCACCAAGCTACTTACCTCTTATACACCGTTCTCGTGAATTCATCCGTGAGTTTCAGCGCACTGGGAACATAGAAGCTCTTGGACATCATCGCAACCTCCAGAGCACAGTCTGAAATTACGTCAAGGCATATAAACTCCGTTACTGGGTAAAGACTTGCAACACCTTAGCAGAAACTTCCCACCCAACTAAGTACTGGAAGCGCTTTAATATGCTAACGGGCAAGCTTACCTGGACGCCTTATCGATTGCTAATTAATGACTGTCCACTACATACAGATGAAGAAAAAGCCAACGCTTTAGCCGACCACCTGCAAACTACATTCACACCCTTTTCACCAGACCTTCCCCGGAGGCATCCTACTGACATCTTAAACTTATCAGCACCATATCTACAACCCAGTGAAACGCACATCCTCCCCGGGTAATAATCCTCTTACTGCTCCTATCTCTACTGCTGACATCTCATCTGTTGTGAATTGCAAAAAGAATACAGCTCCTGGTCTGGATCACATAACGCACTGCCACATCAAAGAAGCATCTTATTGTCTTCTTCTCCTTCTTTCTTATATATATATACGTTCATTCTCCGAACCGGCTACTTTCCCGCAGACTGGAAAATCTCCTCTACCCTCATGTTTCTAAAGCTTAACAAACCTCCAGCTTCTGTTGCATCTTACCGACCGATTCAACTAACTTCCATATTTAGTAAAATCTTAGAACGCATAATTGTCATCAGACTTCATCTTCATCTCACTACCCATAATCTGTTACTGTGCATCAGGCTGGTTTCCGACCTAATTTTAGTATCAATGACCAGTTACTCAGACTCATAAATCTCATTACAAATCATTATAATACTGCATGTCCGTCTTGTCTCATTCTTTTCGATCTCGAAAAAGCTTTTGATAAAGTATGGTACTTAGCTCTCATGTTTAAACTACACTGCTTCCGGCTTCCACTATCTTATCTCCGCTTCATCTTTCATTTTCTTTCTAACCGCCTCTGTTACGTAATCATCAATAGCTCTCTATCTCATTGGATTTTTATTCACTGGTGTACCTCAAGGCTCCGCTCTTTCACCCCTTCTATATCTTTTGTTTGTAACTGACATGCCGACACTTCCTCTCAATGTGCACACTTTTAAATATGACGATGACACTGCTTTTCTCTGCACAGGCCGGGCTATTCAACAGATTAACTCTTCTCTCAGTATAGCGATTGACTCCTTCCTTCGATGGTGCAATACGTGGCGACTCCACATCAACTCCACTAAGACGCAGGCAATAGCCCTTATTCCACCTCGCAAGCGCACTCGAGTACAGAAAAATCCGACTCTTCTTAACATCAGTGTCGACGGCACACAAATTCAAACCGTCAAACAGGATACTTACCTAGGTCTCACTATCGATCATCATCTAAATTGGCGGCCATATTTGAAAGAAATTATTCGCAAGGCCTACAATCGTCTAAATCTCCTTAAACGTCTTATTGGTACCACCTGGGGATTACAGCCTACTACAGTTCTGAATACCTATAAGGTCTTTTTACGCCCCATCTTGACGTACGGCCACCATGCCTGGGTTAGTACTTTGCCTTTTTTCTATGCCAAATTGAAAGTATTCGAACGCCATACTTTCAGCTTAGCTTATACATTATAACCTTTGGACATAATACAAACAATAAAGATGTTGGAGAATCATGCAACCTTCTTTTCCCTAGGAACTTTGGTGGGAGTACAGAAGACTAGCTGTGCCTGCTTTCTCTCTTGTTTACAATGAGGTAGCTATGACTCCAGGAGCGTAAAATCTTTGCCAGAGCTGTTCTTCGAGGGACATGGTCTATACTTCCAAAAGACGGATTCCTACGAACAAGATATTTTGAAACTTGTGCTACGATAGGGGAAATACGTTGTGAGAACTTGACGGCTATGTTGAAAAAATAACTTTGTTCTGAGCATTTACTTTGTATATACAGTAAAGCCCAATTATCCGCGGAATTGGGTAGCAAGGGCACTACGGAAACCCGAAAAAAGACTAAAAAATGAGGTACAAACATGAAAAAAAATACAATATTTCAGCATCAAAAACTATGTTTTATTGTTTGTATTGCTCGGATCGTCAAGGTCAGTGATAAGAGAATGTGAAAGCCATAAAAAAAAAAAAAAAAAAAACATAAGTGCAAGAGTCTACCACAATACATCTACAAATTCCGAGAGGGTCTATAGGATTACGATGCACAATAAACCTGTCAGTAATTTCCTCGATTGTATTGTATTTTCTCGGTTATTGGCTTGGATTATTATTATTTTTTTAAGGTTCGCAATTAACTCTCCAGTGGTCGACGCAAACCACTTTTCCCAATTCCTGTGTTTCATATTTTAGAACAATCAGTTTCTGCTTATTAGAGTAGAGTTGCACTTGAAACGTACACAATTGTTGGAAATGTTGATTTTTACAATGTAATTTATTTTTATATTTTAGAACATACAGTACTTATTTGCAAGAGGAGTGCCAGTCCGCACGACTACTTATGAAAAATAATTAAGCCGGACAGCAGGAAGATTAAAAAAAAAAAAATTCGCGGCATTTGCGAATAGTCCGCACCTCGGATCTTTGTTTTGCGGATAATCGTGGCTTTACTGTATTCATACCTTTTTACCTATTGAACTTTCTTCTACATAATTTGTTATCAATTAATTTATTTCGAACTGTTTTTGGTTATTTTGTACACCAAAACAATGGCACATTCCAGTAATTGATGCTACTAAGAATGCCTTAGTATGGAAGAAATATGAAAAAATAAAGTAAACCAGAAAATATGAATTGAATCGATTAACTTTGGAGTGGAACCGAACAGGGCAAAATTGAAAGTAATTCTGAATAAGCCATGAAAAGCTCTATCACATGAGTCAGAACATTTCATTCTGCCATTCTAATTCTCTCTACTTTTCCTAATCAGTATGCCATTTGTTATCAATAGTAATTGATAAGTTTTTAGGCTGTATATGCGAAGTAATGCACTTAATTAACAATATTGTGTCTACCAATATTTGTCTTTTTCAGTGTTGGGAAGTAACGTAACGCAAGTAACGCGTTACTTTCTAAGTAACGTTTCCTAGTAACGCGTTACATTTTTCCAAAGTAACTGTAACGGTAACGCGTTACAAATTTTTAAGTAACGTACGTAGTTTGCGTTACTTTTTTCGCGTTACATTTCGGATGAGTAACTACAATATATGTATATTTTTTTTTTTTCGGAAACAAATGTTTGTTTCCTGTAAGTGAATTTCTCAGAATAAAACAATCGAGCATGAACTACGTATGTCAGTGACCGACAGTCAGAGAAACACAGAGAAACAGATAAGTTCGTAGTGCCACTTGCTGTTTTTTGAAGATGAGGACAACCTTAGGGAAATCATGTGTACTGATAGCAAGCACCTGTAAGATTTGGTCGTAGATTTTGACAGCTCCAAATCAATACATTCAGTGAGTGAACTAGGAGTACAATGATACCGGTAGTCTATTTTACTTTGATTGGTGTTGTTTTTATAAAGATGGAGAATGAAAATATTTTACCGTTCGAACATTTGAAAGAATACTTTTTTCTTAAGAGCTGAGGATGATGGTGGATAGAATTTAAAAGTAAAGTGTCCGGCACGAGTCAAGCTAAAACTCGACTCGACTCGAATTCAAGTCGAGTTTCGAGTCAAGTCAAGGATAATATCCTCGAATCGAGTTCCGAGCCGATTTAGTTTTTCGCGTCGAGTTTCGAGTCCAGTCGAGTTTGATAAATGGCTCGTTCGTTTTAAGTCGTCTTGAAACCATGGCCTGATTACACTGGAAAACGAAAGCCATGAGAAATGTAAGCTAAACAGTAATATGGAATACTTTTATTGTTGCTCACGAGAGGGGACACTGCTCGCATCTCATTTCGTCTCGATAGCGAGACCACAAGAGACTTTTCTATAACAAGCTCATCTCGGCTCGGCTCAACTGAGAAGGTGGCTCGAGCAGGCTCACTTGGGGTGAACCATTGGCTCGAGCTGGCTTGGTAGGGATGAGCCATTCGCTCGGTTCGGCTCAACCGAGCCGAGGGCTCTAGCCGAGTCGGTTGGGTGAGCTGTTGGCTCGGCTCACTTCTTGGTTCGGGTCGATAGTGAATGAGCTGTGAGCTGAGCTGCACGAGTCGTTGACAATTCTAAACCAGGGCCGAGCAGTTTTGAAGATATTTTGCCAGTGCCCTCTATCTTTTAACAGTGTTTGGCTCGACCCGATTACTCAACCTAGACCCTCAACCCAAATTCAGAAGCTCGTGAACAATGTCTTTGACTCCTAGACTTCACGACTACCGAGGTTGGTAATCAACTAGTTTTTTAGTATTCAAATACAAACCGCCTATCTTTCTTTTTATATACATTGTTGTTATAATAATAATAAAAATAAAAATAAAAAAATAATATAAGTTGTAGTAGTAGTACTGTCATTGATAATAATTATACTGTCTATGTAATATACTTGAAGAATATACTCGAAACTACACACCGGATTTGGCTCGAGTCGACTCGAAACTCGACCCCAATTCGAGTCGAGTTGCAGGAAATTTTTTCGAATCGAGTTCTCGGGTCGAACTCAAAGATGTCTGTTTCTAGTCGAATCGAGTGTTAAAGAATACTCGCTCGTGTCCATCCCTACGAGTAACGCAGTATGGCATTTTATCAATGTTACATTATATGAAAATGTTCATATATCAAGTAAAAACTTGTCCTTGCATTTACATAAAGCGATTCAGAACGTGCAATAATAATAATAATAATAATAATAATAATAATAATAATAATAATAATAATAATAATAATAATAATAATAATAATAATAATAATAGCGGTAGTAATAGTAGTACGGAAAATTGAAGTCATAATTTTTTTCACAATTTTAAAGTTTCGGACGTAAAAGTAACGCGTTACTTTCGAAGTAAAGTAACAGTTACTTTTTGGGAGCAAGTAACGCGTTACTAACGCGTTACATTTTTAGAGAAAGTAAAGTAACTTGTAACGCGTTACATTTTTACAAGTAACTTACCCAACACTGGTCTTTTTCTAACAGTGACATATACAAACTTCTAACACACATAGTACTTGTAGTTAATATGAGTTTCTTTAAGGAAAGGGTTCTGGGCCTGCTGGACCTTCCTTATGTGGCTGCGCTATTGATTCCTATCGTAAACTTTGTTTGAAGCAATGTTCTGTTTGTTTGTTCTGGATAGTATACGAGATATGTTTAAAAATAAACCTGAACTTTCGAAATAGCGTACCAACCTTAAACAAGCATTCAATAGGAAAAGAGGACTACTAACATCAAGAGAGTGTCGCTAGACGTTCGTAAACGATTTATTAAGACACTGGTATGGAGCGTGGCGCTGTACGGATCAGAGACGTGGACATTGAGAAAAGCTGAAATATCCAAGCTGGAAGCATTTGAAATGTGGTGTTGGCGCAGAATGCTGCGCATATCATGGACAGAAAAGGAAAAGGAATGAAGACGTACTAAAAGAAGCTAATGAAGGACGACAGATCATGAAGATAATAGGAAAAAGAAGAAACAGCATGCTTGGCCATCTTATTCGACACTCTGATTGAATCACTGTGCTGATAGAGGGAAAGGCAGAAGGAAGACCAAGGATAGAATATCTAGATGCAGTTGCGAAGAAGAGGCCTTATCAAAGTATAAAAAAGCTCTCCCAAGCGAGAAAAAAAGTTTTAAAATTTCCATGTTGCCCACTAACCTATGGTTGAGGTGAACAAGAAGACCTGCAGAAGGAACGCACTGCAGCTACTTAGCGCACCTAACGGCAAGTTTAGACAACAAATTGCCATATACCTCGTTGCGCTCTGACCGTTAGTCGCCGAGTTACAGCCGCTTAAGCGAATATGTGCACAAGTTGTTTGTCGGATTAATGGTACAGTGATGACGATGAAAGAGCTTAAAAACAACATACGTGTGTGAAATTTTGCTACAAACTTGTCTAAAGATGTACAGAGACATTGTACTTTCTTTTCAATTCATTTGGGGTCTCCTCTTTCAAAAAACGCACACATGAGTCCGCCAAAGATCAAAGTGATGTTGGTTGTGTTTTTTAATTGGAGAAATTGCATCATGTGGTCATATGATAAATAAACAGCTGTACCAGGGTACTTTAGAGCGGTTGAAAGATGTGCGCAGGAAGAGGCCTGGATTGTGAGAAAACCAGATTTGGATGGTGCACCTTGCCAATGTGCCTACCCTCCTCATCCGCAGTTATCTGGCAAAACATCAGACTCCCGTATTGTTCCATTCACCGTATTCTCCGGTCCTAGCTCCAGCAGACTTTTTGCTGTTTCCCAAGCTTGAAATCACTTTGAAAGGACGTCGTGTCCAATTTATAGAGGAGTTTCAGAACACTATGTCAAGAGATCTCCGCACCATCCCAGAAAGTTCGTTCCAAGAGGTTTCTAAAAAATTAAAGAAACGTTGGGAACGGTGTGTTACCAGTAGAGAGGACCACCTTGAGGGAGCCAGCGTTTAAAATATTGTGAAATAAGCAGTATAGTTCGATCTTTTTTTTTTGAACATGCCTCGTACACTTAAGCAAGAAAGGTAATTATAAGCGAATTAAAATTTAATATCTTTGCCATAGAATGCACGATCTTTGTAAGAATAATGAGTTCATTAGAATCGATTACATCACATACGAACATTAAAATAAAAAATGGAACGAATTTCCTTATGATCTCGTAATAAAGTACACAAGAAACCAGCTACCAATGGTACATTATCAACGTGTAACAAATAGCACGTAATATAAAAGAAGAATCGAAGTCTTTTTTACGATTTCTTAATAGTGTGATTTTAACTTGCTTAGTATTGAGATGCTTCAATTGCAGTTTACAATACTGAAGTGTAACCTTTTCGTTATCACAGCGCTTAACACTATATTTTGTGTTCTGTCACTAAAACAGATTTTACGTGTATTGTGTTAAACGTCTGTTCTTTTGTACTCAAGGGCTAAGATTCTGAGACCTGAACTATAAAAAAACAGCTAATTATTCGACATTTGTTGCTTAAGTTTTATTTTTCTCTGTTGTATATGAGTGGAATAAGGCGCACACATCGTGCTTCAAGCTTATGTTCGTCGATTCCTTCTTGTACTAAGTTTACACGATTGCCAATTTTTAATTTCTTTTTAGTAGCTCTGTTTTCATATTGTATGGTTATAAGTTTGTTGTATATACATACTTCACTTGATTATTAATCCGACCGTTATGAATTTATTATTATTACTTCTTCCAGCACAAGATTTGTTACGATATTCGTGTAAGGTTCTTTGTTTCTTCATACATAACATTTTGTTAACATTAAAGCAAAAGCTTTATATATAACAAATGCAAACGCACAATGTTCGCGACAAACTTGGAACTGTGGTTCTTTTAGGTTATTTAATGCACTAAATAACAGCACAATTTGAAGCAGGTACTTTTTTCGTGTTTTTTTGTTTCTTTCTGAACGAATCTGTGACTTTTCTAGACTCATGGGTAAGTACATCATTCAGAGGTGGCTCTAGAGGGAAGTCGCTTTGATAAAAAAAAATTAAGTTTTGTTGATAAAGGGTAAGGGAAGAAATATTTCTAATGACAAGTTTTCTTACCTTGGCTTGTAGAAATGACATCTATTCTTTTCGCTAACGTGACTTTCCTCAAGGTTTTACACTGAAATAATTTTAGTTAGTAATATACATGTATAGTCGTGTTAAAAAAACAACTAAAATTCTATCTCTCTTAAAATCCATCATGAATGTTTGCATGTTAGTTGGTTTGTCTAGTATACAAATCTACATCGTTGACTTGGTATGCTTTAAAGTAATTTCATTGAAGGGACTATAGTCTAGAAGAGATCGCAGGCTATGTAGAACTTTTTAGTTCGTTTAATTTGATTTGATTTGATTTGATTTGTGAGCTTAGCATCCCTTTTAACAGTTTGGCTATCTAATATGTGGACCTACAGTTAACGTGGGATCCGAAGCACATGAGCTTCCTCCGGAAATCATACCGGGGTCTCCCATGCCAAAGGTGCGTACGCTAACCGCTTGCCACGAGGAGCTCAACTTTTTGGTTCGTATCCCCAGGGAGAACGAAGGTACTTCAAAGGGGAAGAGGTTACTTAAAATTGATATTCAAAATAGAATATCCCATGAATTTCTCATGTTGTGAAGATGAAACTCTGTATGCAAACTCATTTCTAATAACAAGTTCACTTATGACTGTAGGGTAAGACACCACTAAGGGGATGGGAAGAGGTGATATGTAGTGATAATCGAAAAACCATCGATATTAGAGCCCAATCTGTAGTGCTTCGGACCGCTGAGATTAATAGTGTCACTTCCAATGCAATTAAAAGTCCAAGTTCAGGTAAAATCTGGTAGGGAAATGAGAATAGATGAATAAAAGCTGGAATTATATTTGAAATAGTCAAGACATGGTATTTGGTTAAGAAATGTTATACCGGGAATCAAACGCGTGAATATTCGAGCTCGTTTAATTGACAGCATTAGTAATGCTGTGTTTACCGGATTTGTCTGGGTCTATCTGGATTACTGGATTTCTCTAGGTTAGAGATCTGACCATGTCAACCAAACAGACCGAGTCTGTTAAGCGGGACAAAATATTCTGGCAGCACACCTCTTTGGAGATCTAATAAAACACCCAGAGAAGTGTGCAGTACCAATTAAATTGCGTGCCAAACATCTTGGCATTTGAAGGCGGCGCTCCAAGTTCCCTTTAAATGCTGCTAGCAAATAAGAGGCCACCGGTATTGCCACGTTTATTTTGTACACATCCACGTCTATCCTTTGCCACCTGATCGCGCTGTAGTTCGTCTGCTTAGCCATAACCACACCCCTTTAACACTCGGCAACGTCGCGTCAGAGTTTGCGTTTTATTCGTTTAGCTGAAATGCCAAGATGTTTGTCACAGGCTTTAGATTGCTCGTTCATACTGCCATTGGGGAATGCTTACCGCTGTAAATATTATTTGGCTTGAGATCAACACTTCATTAATCAAACACGTTGTAGATTTGAGAAGCGAGGCGAAACTACAGGCAATTAGATTATAGTAATGAGCTAGTAGTTAACGATAGTACCTAAGAACTTTTTTTACTAATAATTTTCTCTTTTAATTTCGAAGGACGTGACATGGCAACACAAGGTGACATGAAAGAAAGCCGCATCGCCAAGTTTTATGCAGGACGTGATGTGTTAATCACAGGGGCTTCTGGATTCCTTGGTAAAGTTTTGTTAGAGAAGTTGCTACGTTCATGTACTGGTATTGGGAATATCTATGTTCTCGGAAGGATAAAAAAGAACGAAGACTTCCACGAAAGAATGGAAACTATTCTCAATTGTGAGGTAATGCAATCAACACTGACTAAATCTATATGCTCGTATTCTGTGGTTAATGGATCCCACACTTTCTAATCTCCACCGCCCTTTATATGTAACTATTTCAATGCAATGCAAAACATCCAGTAAAGTAAATTAACATAACTCTCTTATATTCAGTAATACGGAAATGATATCAGTATAGTTTTAAAAGTCTAGAAACGATCTACAGTATAATCTCATTGTTAATACCGGTACATGTAATGTTAGTTTATAATTACTGACAAGCCCACAACGAAGGTTTTGTCACTCGGAGTAAACGTGAAATTTGGTGTCCTTTAATGTACACATATAGTCCTTTTAAGCGCCCCATCAACCACGTGCTCCGATTGCTCCCTCTTAGTTGCCACCTTGATTACTGGAATATTTACATTTAAAGTTTAAAGCTTTTAATGAAAAAGGAAATTTTCTACATTTTTTTGTTATTATATCTCAAACTATGTGATTTGTATGGAAAAAATATCCCATTTTCTACATTTTAAAATTAATTATTTTGCATTTGATGTGAGAATGACACTTTTATCTCTAATATATTAGAAGTTATATTCAGTTTAAGATTACTCCGCGAATTTGGACAGAGGCTATATTGATGATGTCATATCTCCTAAACCCATAATTGGATCTTTGGGACTTTTTCAGAGCAATTTCCTCGTACATATTTCAACAAGTTTCGTTTTCTTCATGTCTCGGTTTACCTCTAATGTCACTGTACTATTAGGGTATTGTTCGGAAATTTAAATTAGGCAGAATAATCGGATATAGTGTTCTCCTGAAAGTTAGGAAAGACTTTGCAGTTGATTTCAACTTATCAGTTTATCATAGATTTTAGATAAATAGATGCTGAAAATAGCTTTGGTTTAGGCTAGTAGCATGTTTTACAGATCTAGTGAGCCTTGGGAATCAGTTAGGATCATGTTTGTAAAATGCCATATCTGGAGATTCGATGAAGTATGAAGTATAAGTCGAATTAAGATCACTATAAGGTTAGTGTTGTCACGTAAGGCTATTCTTCTGTTTATATAGATACACCTAAGTCTTCCTCTATTTATTGCTTGTGCAAGAATACAACTTTAGCTTGAGCTATCTATATTGATGGACTAAGCTTGGAATTCACTTATCTGTATTAGTAACCTTCTAAATTAGATGCCACAGTGTTGTTTACGTCTATGCATGCAATTTTATGGATTTTTTATTTACACGTAGAACCCAAACGACTTGATTGGACTTACTGAACAGTGTCTATATATATAGACACTGTTCAGTAAGTCCAATCAAGTCGTTTAGGTTCTACGTGTAAATAAAGAAATCCATAAAATTCTTAACACTGTTATATATATATTGTGATAAAGTCAATAGCCATAACTGGTTATAAATGTCATCACATAAAGCTCAACACATGCATATTGAATATCATACTGTTAGAACGCGAATTCAAACTTTGAAGATAAACGATTTCAAATAATCTGATGCACCTAGTGTTGATAGATGTAATAATCTCTCAAGTGGTACTGGCAATATTGTACAGACGCAGAAACCCATATTGTTACTGCAATAAAAACAAATTTCAGTGAAACATTACGACCCTCTCGGGAGAGTAATGCTCTCGGAAGTACGTTTTGTTCGCGCGCTACTCTAGCCAGCTGTTTTACGCACTATTCTAGCCAGTTGTTTTAAGTTGGTCACAAAATTTATATCATGCAGTACAAGGGGAACAAAACGAGCCCTGCGGAGTTTCTAACCCGTTCCTATTACTACTACTACTACTTATCTGCACAAAAGTAAGTAAATCACTTGTTTGAGTATTATTTTCATATTATTTTAATTTAAAAAAGTGTTATAAAAATATTAAAATAATGTAAAGAAAAAACTTTCCTCGGGCCGGGTTTGAACTCACGCCAAAAGAGATTTTCGTTACTAGCATATAGCGCTAGCTCATTCGGCGACGAAGACCGACAGCAGCAATTGTTTGATTTCTGCTATTTGAATGCAATGTGGCAGGAAATGGATAACGCCAACCAATCAGAACTGTGTTTTTCGTTCCTACTTCCGGGAGCATTACTCTCCTGAGCTAGTCCTGAAACATTTCGTGGTAGGTATCAAATAAAACAGAATTCGGTGAGAGGATCTCAAAAATATTTATTTTATGTGAATGTATAGTAAAATTAGAACAATAAATCGCTTAATTTAAAACGAAGCGAAAATATTTGTTTAATACATATGATTTATTCGTTGTTATGTTTTTCTGGATACACTTTATTAGCTTCATATGTAGTGTATATGGTTTCGTCATAAAGGCTAAATCTTATTTTTCTTTTGTGATTTTAAGTTCGTTTTCACTGCCATTTTAAAATGTTCTTATTACAAATCTTTTCTGGAAGAATGAATATAATAAAATGACTCATAACACTGATATCTTACGACATTATAACGTACAATTTTGAGAACCCTTTCTGCAGTGCAGGGTTTCTCCACCTGGGGGTCGCGACCCCCTAGGGGGTTGCGAAGTTAACCGGAAGAGATAAATATAATTAGAATCTAATACCGGAAAATATTTTTAAATAGGGTATATTATTTTGAATTTCGTTTCGATAGGCATATTTTTATTTTTATACATACTTGTAAGAACAACAAAAATAGGTCTACTAAACATTTTCAACAGGTGCAGAGTTGTTTAAAAATCAATTTAAATGAAAGAGGTACGATATTAAACAAATCAGAACTGCATATTGACATACCAGAAAAATACAAATGCAACAAAACCTACATATTGAAATACATTTAAAATTCAAAGCCATTGAGCATGATGTGATTTCATTCACTAGTGCGGCAATGTCCGGTTCAATCTTCGTGACGCACATTATCAAGTCATTTTCAACTGATTTCGAGCGATTTCGTACCGTATCTTTGTTTTAATGCTGACTATGAAAGATAAACTACTTTGACCAATGGTATTCATTTTGAACAGTATGACGGATAGGATTCGTTAATTGTAATATGTTTGATGACTGAGCTCATCAAATTTGGCTTTAATCCATTTGCTTTTAGGGAAGATACTCTATTTCCTATACACAAGAAATGGATTCTACTGTTATAGAAATAGATGGATATCGTGAGATCTCCACAATAGGTATATTAAAAATCCCACATAAGCTTATTACAAGCCCGAAATTATAAAGGGATCACTGGCAAGAGGATGTGATAAAATGGGGGTCGTGATAGGAATTCGGTTGAGAACCATTGCTGTACGTATGGGTACTTTTTGATTAAAGCTAGAGTTATCCCAGCTACGTTCATAGTAACTAAGATGAGAATTATTGAGCAATGTACACTCATGTCCAAAATTATTGTCGCATGCCTATAAATATGTTGTTGTAGTGATATAATTTGATAACGAATTCGCCCCGCATTTCTTATAATGTTAGTATGTATATAATCAGCAAAGGCGTATATGTGGCAAATTTCATGTCAAAAGCAGTAAATATGAACAATAAAACGAAAATAAAACTTTCTTGTCCATTTAGCAACATTTTGTTTTACTCATTCTAATTTTCGTATTTATAATTCTTTTCCTATGAAATTTACCACAAATATACATTTTCCGATTATACAAATAGTATCAGTATTAAAAGTACCTTGCGAAATCATTATCAAATTATATTCTTACAAGAAGACAGTTATAGTTATGCGACAATCATTTTGGACATGAGTGTACAATCACCGACAGAACATATCATTCTATATTTGCTTATCTGCAATTCATGGTCAAGTGCCTAAGGGAAGTACAAACCCAAGTAGCAGTTGATATCTGACTTTAATCCTCTTACGGTACGTGAGGTCTTTTGTGATCCCCGACAATTTTTGCTATAAATAATCGATTTTAAAATTGACATAAACATATCATCCAACAGATATGTTTTCTTTTTCTTTCGGACATTTTACTATACTTGGGTTATGTATTTATGGTTATACGATCCTTGATAATAAATTAATTGAACATTTCAAAAATAGACTCATATATAAATTATAGGATTTTTCAACGCTACTCCATATTTTCCTTGCAAATAAACTTTTGCAGGCGTGCGTTTATTTCAGCAAATAGAGTCGAAAACACTATAGTCCGCGTCACCCGAATTGGCGTGTGGCATCAACCGATAAGCTCGCAGTGCTCTGTTATTAAACCTTCAGGGAGGAATCTAATAATTTATAATTGATTTTGTTCTTATTTGTGGACAATTATGAATGATTAAAATCCTCCCTGAAGGTTTAATAACAGGGCACTGCGAGCTTATTGGCTAATGCTACACGCCAATTCGGGTGACGTGGAATACTTTACTTTCTCGACTATCATTTTCATTTATAGTGTGTTTATGTATGCGATATTGTTACGAATTCTTAGAAATGAATACACAAACAAATATCAGTTAGCAAGTAGCAGTTCCTATCTAACTTTAGTTTTCTCATGATATGTGAGTTTTTTTTTCTGATCTCCGAAAATTTTTGGTATAAAGAAACGGTTTTAAAATGGACATAAACATATCATCCACCAGATATGCCTTTTGCAGACAATTTACTATACTTGGATAACGTATTTATAATTATACAATCCTTGATTAATTAGACGTTTTAAAAGTAGATTCAGATATTAAATATTGGATTTCAGTGCTATTTCTTATTTTGTAGGCAGGTGTTTACTTAAAAAAAAAAAGACTCAAAAACACTGTACTGTACCTTCTCAAGTGACATTTTCATCTATATTGTATTTATGCGTGCAATATTGTTACGAATTTTTAGAAATGAAATGAAATCTGTGAGTTTTACGTCCCACGGTTATGCCGGTGAGGCTAAAGGAGACGGTGATAATGAGAGATAAGTGAAAATGGTGGAATGAATAAAGTGTGAGGAAACGGGAAAACCCCGAGAAAACCCACGAGCACGGTGTTTGTCCACCACAAAGTTCACTTGGCGGGGGCTGGGATTGAACCCGGGACCCCAAGCACCAGAGGTACGAATTTTTAGAAAAGTATACACAAATAAATGCCAGTTCGCAGTAGTATTTTGTTGAAGAAAGACATGATGTATATTTGGCTCATAATGGATGATCATAACATATTTTTAAAAGAGCTACAATCTAACAACATTATTGCTTTTGTCCATATATTTTAAGTTTCTTTTCACATAGTTGCCTTAATCACTTTGGAATGAAAAAGATCCTAGACATAGAATATATTTCTCTAGATCTTATACCATGCGATAGTTAAGTAATAGATATTTCCTATAGTCTGAATACTGAAATTTAAAACTTGTACTTTTTTTTTTAGAAGGGCTACATGCCAATAAGAAGTACGTAACAAACTATGGGGGAATGAATAAAATAGATAATATAATTATAATATTTATAATAATAATAATAATAATAATAATAATAATTACTGGAATGTAATTATATTCTTTTTATTACAGCTGTTTGAAACACTTAGGAAGACTAATCCCCATTCCCTGAAGAAAGTAGTTCCTATAAGATCGGATCTTACAGAACCAGGGCTAGGAATCTCTCCTGAAGATGCTTCAAGGATTGAAGAGAACGTATCTGTTGTGTTCCACTGTGCTGCTTCCGTCAAAATGAACGAGACGCTTAAACAAGCTGTCCTTACTAATTTACAAGGAACACATGGACTTTTGAAACTATGCAAGAATATCAGAAATCTGGAAGTATGTTAATATATATTTTTTTACGTATTTTTCCATCTCTGTGATGTGAATAAGATTTTGTGTTCACCCATGGGTAGTTCATAGATCACTCTAATTTAGATGAAGATGGGAGTTGTTCTGAACACACACACTCTCGGAAAATGTCATAAAATCCATAGATGTTGTGATTTCTCTACCTCATATACAGGAATAGTTGCAATTTCTGCACGGATAAAGTCATTAATGACCGCAACTTCCATATAACTTGATGAACTCCCTATTGCCGATACGTGCCTTTGGAGCTAAAGACTCAGGTCTGATTCCCCGTGGAAGCCTATGTACTTTTGGTTCCACAATAAATTGTAGGTGCACATATCCTTAGTCTCGCTTCTGAACGGGACAATAAACTCTAATCCAAACAACCAATAACACAAATTGATTTAACTTGTACAGTAAGGGACACTTCTGGATGGTACATTTTTGCCGTAAATTGCCATATGGGTGTACCATCCAGAAATGTCCCTTACTGTACATATGTAAACGGTCATAGAATTAAACAATCAACATTTCCGTACGTAGCAATACCTCTAGATGCATGGACAAAACTCCCACAGAAGAGTTTCAACTGCCAGAAATAATAATAATAATAAAAACTTTGAATGAGCTATTGTTTCATGCATGTGGAGAGGGGGGGATTGTGAGCGTCTTCGCATGTGGGGTTTTTCTATTTGTATGAACATTTCGACTTTTCTGAGCGTAAGTTATAAGATTATGAGTTATTCCTGAATTTGGAGAATACGTCCATTTAGATAGATTATATGACCGTTTCTGCAAGTATTTTCACATTTTCCTAATGGGAAGGTTATGTTTATGTGGGTTATAATCTAAATCAGAGACCTTAACCATAGCTTAATAGTGAATAGTTAATATCCTTGTTGAGCTTGTGAAATAGGTCTTGTATGATTAAATCGATCATAGGTACTATTTTATCCTGACTCAACGCACCAGGATAAAGCCAAAGTTAAGGTAAATACATTATTCAGTTAATTCTTACAAGGGACCTTTTTCTGGTGTCACACGAAATATGGAACGAGACTATGGTCAATCGATTTGTGTTAGTGAAGAAGTAAATCCATAGGCAGGAAAAACCCTCGATCGCAATCGTTTCGTATTTATCGGGTGGGGTAGGGGTACTGGCAACACAATACGTTGTGGATAATGAGACGAAATATAGAGCGAGTTCGATGAAATTATGCGTAGGAGAGCAGTTAAACATGTACTACAATGTGATATTACATCCAACAATACTCTGAGAAGTGAAAGCAGAGGCACAGCACGTAACAGAGGAGGGGGCGCGTAAGCACAAGTAAAAAATGGTCATATAATTGAAGAAAAGGAGAAGCAAGACGTCAGAGGAATGGTACAGTAATAATGCATGGTCGAGTAAACAATCACAAACTATAGACAAATGGAAGAAAGAGAGCTATGGAGGGGATTATTCATACGGTCCGGACCCCCTCCCCTCATAAAACCCGATGTATATAGACTGCTGTATACACGTAGGCATTCATTATCATACGTTTGTCGCACATGATACTGTCTGCGTATCCCCTCAACATTGCTAAATTCCTGACTTGCAACGTGCCTGGTTGGATGTATACGTTGAACATGAATAAGAATGATCAAGAAGCATGACTAAAAATATAGGGTACAAAGAAATGTAGTGCAACATAATGGACTGCCCACGATAGATGGTTGTGGGGTAGTATTGCAGAAACTTTCACCCAGCAGTGGATCTACAATTGTTGATTATGATGAATGATGATGACATGAAAGAAAGACTACAATATACGCCCCTGTGTGAGTGCACTGCAGAGCACCAAAGAAGTGCAATAAACTGCAGATAAATAACACAACAACGAACACGTACATAGATGTGATAACGTCTAAAAGAAACGTCCTCCTCCTCTGTCGTTACGTGCTAGGCTTCTGCCCTCACTTGTCAGAATATTGTCGAATATAGTGTCACATTGTAGTATATGTTGTGCTTTTACACATATTTTCATCGAACTCGCTCCATATTTCGTCTGATCATCCACAACGTGTTTTGTTGCCATTGCCCCTAGTTCCCCCCATAAGTACGGAATGGTTGCAATCGAGGGTTTTTCCCGCCTGTGGATTTTCTTGTTCACTAACACAAATCGATTGAGCATAGTTTCGTTCCACATTTCATGTGACACCAGAAAAAGTTCCCTTGTTAGTAAAGTGATGTACGCATATTAGTATCTAAATTAACACCTAGGTTTACGTAAATTTTAGTTATACAGGAAATGCAAATGCAACTTCTTTATTAATTTTAATTAAAGTTGCAGGTGTCATTCTAAAAGCCTTAACATTTTAAATTGATACGTGTTTGTGCCAGAAAGAATTAATATCTGATAACTTTCGAGTTAAATTTAAACTTTAAGGGAGAAAATAACACAACATGCTCTGATCATTTTAAGATTTCATCTTCGATCATCGACAAAAATTTAGTCCTCGAATTGGAAATATATATTGATTACAACCTGTGTACATTTGAAGATCTAGTTATAACTAGTCAGCTCATATTTTTTAACTGGTTTAGATTGTAGTAAAATGGTGTTTCGTGATGTTCTATGAGTTGCGCAGACATTGAACAAAGTCAGAATAATAATGTCAGAATTGGGTTAGGAAGGCGAATTAATTATTTTCCGAAGATCAGAACATACAACTATTTATTCTTTAAGCGTCATATAAATCAAGTTGTAAATGGCGCAAACATGAATCTTGGATTTATTTTGAAAATGGGAAGGGAATTTAATAAGTCGAATGCTTCACTGAAATTATATTTTTCATTTGTTAGATCAAAATTAAAATACGTGTCTATCATATGGGACTCCCACACGAAGAAAGACTCTATTAGAATAGAAAGAGTTCAAAATAAGTTTTTAGGTTTCTGGTATACGAGAGAACAGGCATCTTCCCCAGATATGAAGATAGTACTTCGCTTAATGAAAATTTTAACACAATGTCTCTCAATCACAGAAGAGTTTTAACTGACAGGGATTTATTTTGTTAATTAATATTTACAAAATATTAATTAACAAATTAAATAGCAGAGTTGAGTTGATTTTGAGTTTAACGTCCCTGTTCAGCAGCGAGGCTATATGAGACGTGGACATACTAATTCCGAATCCGTGGAATCCAAACAACTTGAGCCGACGAGAATCGAGCCGGGGTTTCCCGTGCCAAAGGTGCGTACGCTAATCGGTTAGCCACGGAGGAGCTCAATTAAATAGCAGAATTTGGTATCTGACTTTCATCTCAGGGTACACAATAGAAACATACATGTTAGCAACAGAAGTTCCTTACATTGTAAGAAATCTCGAACAAATACAATAAAACAGTCACGAACGTGAGGATGAGTACAATATATACAAGAAACTGAATAAATGTAAAAATGTTCTCGATATACATGGTATGAGTCAGGATAAATTTTGCAAACGTATTACAGCTATTCTATGTAACTCTGATGTGAACACTGCAATTATGAAGAGCTACCTGTTGTGTTCCTCTCAAAAAAAAAAAAAAAAATAATAATAATAATAAAAAAAATAAAAATAAAAAATGAACTCTATATTTAGTATGTTTTAAGATAAAGAGGTCTAGATACATTGGGTCCTAAGCAGAGTCATTTAAAGTGTGCTAATAGTCTGACCAATGCGTGATGCTATCTTCCTTGTGATGTTATCCACGATTTATATTGAGAAAGGCCAAGACTTTTCCGCAGGGTTGTCCAAATACTTTAGGAGAGAAAAAGTAAGGAAGATAAATTCTCTCTTACCTCGATTACGATATCCTTATGTGTTTGGATAACCCTGTGGAATAGTTGTGGTTGGCGTTTTCGATATATATCCTGGATAACATTACCAGTAACAAACTCTTAATGTGACTTAAAAAACTACTCTATATGGGACACGTTAAGTTTAAGTGGGTCTACATACATCAAAATAAGTGGCTTGGGCAAGCATAATTGTATCACTTGGAGTGAAATTGTGTTATTAGATGGAATAGGTTGGTATCGAACCACAGAACAGTATGTATTGTTATTCAGTATTCTGCCTTTTGGAAGGTCCAGGGACTATTGATTTTTTTTCTAAATTTTAGGTTTGGGCCTGGAAATGTTTCCTCCATGTTTCTCGATTTTTAGATTCCTATTTTAACTCCTAATATTTTCTTCTATTTTCAAATCATTGCTCAGTTGTGTTCTTCTTCTTCCTGTTTCTCGTTTTCCTTCTATGTTCTTTTCTACGACGATATGAAGAAGACAACTTCTTCACAAGATGTGTCCAATCCAATTGACCTCCCTACGAAGGATGCTGGCTGGAAATGTCTTCTATCCGTTTTAAAACAACTTCATTTGTTCATCTCTCTGTCCATTTTATCTTCTCCATCTTCCTCCAACACCACATTTCGAAGCTCTCTAAATATTTCTTCTCTAACTTCCGTAATGTCCATGGTATTGAACCGTTCTGTCCAATACTCCATATATAGCACTTGACCAATTTGTTCTTAGTTCCATATTAAGCCTGCTAATGAAGAGTAACCTTTCCTTGTTGAATGCAGAACAATATTTTAATTTCGGACATATATCTCCAGATGGGGAGAGAAGCCAGTTTGGTATATGTCATTGCATTGAATTGCATGGAAATGTTGAACGTTCTTTCCCAGTTTACTCGAAAGTTAGAAAAATATCACATACCATTATGTTTTCCCGATCCACTCATATTAGAAGGATTTTTACAAATGTATTAATGTTCATAGAGTTGAAGAATTTTTCTTACTTTTTTTTTTATAAGAAAGAAATTACTTAATATTATCAATTCTATGATAATATACACTTCGTATGAACGCGAATAATTGCAAATTATAACTTTCATATTGAGTAATAAGTTAATATAGGATTAAGTTGTAAAAACTTATGAGACATGACGATATGGTAGATAATTATACGTTAAGATGAAAATATTTCTAATAAGCGCACACAGTTTCAAGCCACTTCGGGGTGTATCGAAAAGAACTTTACAACTTTGAAAATTCATATTTATTTATTTATTTAAATTAGAGACGTGGTTTCGGTGTTATTTTATGCCAAAATACATCATTTCTTGCCTTATACCTAAAGAGGTTCAATATGGTTTCCATTGGTGATGCATTACACATTCCATCTGAAGTCTCACTTGCTCTACGTAGGGGGACGACCTGAAGATTTGTTGTGTCTTACCGAACATCCAGTTTCAATAAAACATTTATGCCACTTATAAATAGTAGGCCTACTGGAAGGATATTTACCATACTTTGTACGAAAATTACGTTGCACAGTTGTCACAGACTTGGATTCTTCAAACGAAAACATACAGCTACCACGCTCGGTACCAGTAAACGCAGCCATCTTTGCTGCAACTGCCGCTAGCGCTTGCGGTGGCTTGTTTCTGAACTAGTGTACTACGTGAGTCAAAACTTGATATATTTTGCTACAAACTGACATTAAAACCAGTTGTAGAGAGCTTTTTTGATACACCTGGTATTTGAAGTTATGGTTTATATTTTAGTTTATATTCTTTGTCTAACGTAAGTAAAATAACGTAAGTAAAATAATGGATATATTCTAGGCCTTTATACACGTATCTACAGTATATGCAAACTGTGAGAAACCCAATTCAGAGGAAATTATATACGATATTTCACCAGATCCACAATTCATGTTGGAAATGGTTCAGTACCTCAAAGAGGAACATCTAAACATACTTACGCCACAGTAAGTTAAATAATTGATTGCTTTAGTGTATAGTTATTTTTTAAGAATGTTTTATTTCATAAGAAATACTTCCAGAGCTGAAACAGGAAATTTCCCTTTCCATATTATGGACCAAATTTGAAAATTCATTAAAGCTATTTGAAATACTGTATTAAACTTACGGGAGCAAATAGTTTTGTACGAAGATGTGTCAAAATGTAACACACAATGCCCTGTATCTCGCTATTGATACATACTAGAGAAATGATGTGTTGTCGGTAGAAGAATTGGACCTTTTGAAATGTCCCTCAATATGTGATCTACAGGGTGGTCCGGGAATGAGCGTATTCCCCCTTTGATTTCAACAGTATAGTGTTAGTAATGGTAGAATGTCTGTCCACAGTTACTTTGAAGTCTTAAGAGTCTTAAGAGTCATAAACATCGGTATGATCACCATCCATGTCGTAACATAGCTGAATTCTGAGCCAAGTTCTTGCAGATGTTTTGCGGAGATATTCCGGAGTCACGAGGGTGAAGGCATGTTCCACAGCTGCTCATAATTCCTGCGTTGTGTGATCTCGAGTGTTTCTTACTTGTTGCTTTATGAAACCAAAGAGTCCTCAGATCGGGACTTCTTGGAAGCCAGGCAAAGGGAGCTAGTGACACTGGCGGATCCACGGGGAGGGCGGAGGGGGCGACCGCCCCCCCCAAAGGGTTTTTTGAACTTTCAGCATTTATCATTGGGAAATACTAACATGGTCTTTTTCCCGACCGATCCAATATGTGTGACAAGCATAGCAGAGTCTAATCAAAATATGTGGAGCTTAATAGTACTTAATACAGACATATTTGAATTGTGAATACGGTACTTTTCTCCCTAGTTCCTTGGGCGGTCACCATAAGCCCCAAAGGAGCGAGAATATGATTCATTCGTTGGACGAACAGCTGTAAGAAGGAGGGTAAGACGGCTCACTCTTTGAACTAAAAACGTATATTTTAAAATTGTGTCCTAGAAAAAGGATATGGGAATGGAATTCGGGTCCTGAAACTTCAAGTATCTTTACCTTGAATAAAGAGAAATATAGAATCTTCAGCGCTCCTTACCGGAAAGCTCGCTAACTGAGACTTTTCAGTTGGTTGATTGATTAATATGTATTTACGTCGTTTGCCAAAAGCGATGCTTTACAGAACGAGGACTAGAGTTTAAAGTTGGATCTGAACCACTGTAGTACGTTCGATGCTTACTCACCGGGAATCAAACCACAGAACCCCTTGCATCTAGCTACTAGATCAGCAAAGAGAGCCCTGACTTTTGGGGTTCAACACGGAAACATTAGGAAGGGACCAGGGATTTATTATGACTTCAAATGGTATTTCATCTTTTCTTGAGAAATAACACAAGCTTGTTATTGTAATTCATACATAAAAGACGAAATCCTGAGTGAGTAACTTCGTACAGGCCAAACCATTTAAGCTAGAAACTTGAAATTAGGACAGTAGATAAGATTTGTTACGTAGGGTATTACTAACGAAGTTTTTTGAAATTCGAAGAAAGGAAGGGAGAATGAGGTGGAAATTATTTTAATAAGATGGCCATCTCTTCGAATCCGCTAAGACTAGAGACTTGAAATTTGCCATTTGGATTTCTGATTTAAAATAATTTGACACGCGTTTCAACTTTTTTTTTATATTATAGTAAAACGGAGAAAAAGAGAGATGGAAAGAAAAAGTGGCGGCGATTGCAAATATTATAATAAGATATCAATATCTAAGAATCTTTGAAGGTTAGAAACATGAAATTTCGTATATGGACTTTCCACTTAAAATAATTCAATACGTATAGCAGCATTTTATATATTTTACCTAGAAGGGAAGAAAAGGGGTGGGATTATTATTATTATTATTATTATTATTATTATTATTATTATTATTATTATTATTATTATAAGATGCCAAATCTCGGAATCCCTTGCGGTTAGAAACATGAAAGTTGGTAGTTTGATTTTTCATTTAAAATAATTCAACATTTATTTGATCGTTTTTTTTTGTTTTTTTTTTCACTTAACGTAGAAGAGAAGGAAAAAATGTGGGGCTGGTTCATTAAAATGCCTTAGGAGGTGTTTGAATTTCGTGACACAGTCTTAGCTCAATCCAATTCTATATGAAAGGCAGAAGGAAGAACGCGAAATATTGTGCCACAGTGCCACGTAGGAACATTTGCTACGGCCGTATGTCGAGCAGATTGGGGATCTGGGGCGAGCCCGACCTAGACGAAGGCTAGTATAATATACCTAGGTAATTTTATTGTTGTTGTAAGCATAACTATAATTATACTATGTTTCGTGGACCCCACACAAATATAGAGATAGATTAATTTTGTATTAATTTTTCTAACTGCTGTCCCGCAAGTTACTCAAAATATAAATGATTAGAGCAAATTGTACACTCTTTCGTTAAAATGAATGATATCGTCAATACAGTATTTTCTTTTGTGCAAATACTGTGCCAGACAGTGCATCTCATATGTTGCGGTGACTGTGTGTGAAGTGTATCATGACACCGTCACGTCTCCGAAACGGAAGTACGTATTTAATTTAAATCTACAGAAAAAATACTCCCATTAAAAAAAAAAAAAAAAAAAAAAAACTAATTTCGGGTCCCAAAGTGGAATCTGGGAATCTTTTTTTTTTACCAACCCCTTCCAGCTCCGGATTCATATGAGTCCCATTCTTGCAAATTAAATACTGGTCACCTTGAAGCTACGCTCATCTTCGACAAAGCGAACCGCCCCTCCCAAACGATCCTTCTGGATCCGCTAGTGGCTAGTGAAGATGCACAACCTCTTCCAATCCACACATTGTTGATTAGTCCAACTTCACTGCAATTAACTGTTACCAAGCAGGAAACAAATGAACATGGATAGCAATGTTGCCAGACAATGCCAAGCAATGTTATCAGACAAGGGCAAGCAATGATACCAAACAAATGTGGGTAAATCCTAAAACCGTCAGAAAACACCAATTAGGGGTATGCTCACTTCCGGACCACGCTGTATGTGGTTAACAGTACTTTAGTTAGTTTTGTTTCCATGTCACGAGTGTACGTTCGTAAAACTCTCTAGGACGGTTATTACAAGTTTTTCACACATGTGATAAACGACTATTGCAAGAAAGATGAATGCCTTTGTGTTTGCTACGAGGTTTAATGTTGGATCCAGGGACGGATCGAGGACGGACTTCTCGCGGGGCGGTGGGTTGTAATACTGTTGCTTAGAGCTACTTTTAAGAGCTCCAAACTCTAGAATGGGTTTTATATATATAAAAAGAAAGTTTCCTCTTTTTTGGGGGTTACGATCGCCCCTGGTTGGATCCCATTCATTTACATTACTTTAATGTATCTACGCTACTAAGGAGACTTACATTGTAGCATTTTTCCATATTTTTCCACAGACGTGCAAGGCAGTGTCAACAGCAAATGAAAAAAAGTGGACATTTGTTCATAATTATGGGAAGTCTTTAGTAAAAATAATGCACAGAAATGCAACTTCTACAAAACCGTCTTGATCAATGTGTGTTTTTCTTTAATGAGTGTTTTTTTATGACGAATATTTACGGATTGGCAACTAAAGAAATAACCAAGTAAGAGCAGCAATAACTAGCAGGCATGCATGTACAGATGGAAATACTGCATGAGTTGAGTCGAATATTGGTGATATAACGATATAAAATACAATTGAAAAATAGGACCACAGTGGCTCGGTGGTAGAGCGTTCACTACTATAGTGAGAGGATCCTGGTTCGATGCTAGGACAAACGAGTTCGTAGTGGACAGGGCCGTGCCGTGGAAAATCAACGCCCGGGCGAGAGTAAACGACGGCGTCCCCATACACATATTCCAAACAATATTTCGTATCTTTTTTCCTTTTTCTCCCGAATTTTTCGCCCCCTTACCTCCGCGCCCGGGGCCTTCACCCCGCTCGCCCCCTCACGGCACGGCCCTGGTAGTGGACAACATCATACGGGTAGATTCTGCCGTTTTCTCACACGTTGTCGTTCCACCATTTTTTAAAGTAATGATTCACTTTCACAAATCATCTATTTGCTTTAGCTTGTTGGGGATATTCGTGAGACGTACGACTAAAATATTTCATTTACTATTAAAGAAATATTTCTATTTTGTTTGTAACTACTTTTATGTGCTTAAAGGGGTTTTCGGTATTATTTAGTTCATAAAAACAAATATCTTTTTACTTTTAAACTTATTTATTATTCTCAATATTGTGATGGAACAAAATTAATTTAAACCATTGTAAATAGACCTCGAGTAACGCTGGTTTTTGAACACGGGACATTAGTTAGAACCAGTTAACAGTCATGCAAGATACCTCACTGTATAATAAAGGTGATAGTACAGATACTTGTGGTACTCTGCAATAGGGAAGAAAAGATATTGTTAATTATCGTTGATTAAGACCAGGGGCAGGGACCACATTAACACCGTTTATTTCTTAAGAAGGCACATATATCTTTTTAGTTATTTTACAGTCAGTTACATAGTTACATTAATAATTTACATGAATATGTATAATGCTGTAACATACTAGAATAATACAATGCTGTAACATACTTTTCCGTTCATTTAATGACTTTCCTGGGATTGTTTTCATCGAGGCAAGATTGATATATTAATTTCTAGCATGGATGTTTTGAGTTTCAATTTTAAGGATGGCCGGAACCGGTTCCTGGTGGAACCGGTTTTCGGCTTTGAACGGATACGGTTCTAGAAGATCAGGGTCCGTTACCGGATTTTCGGATCCAGGTCTGGAACCGGTTCTGAAAACCGGATTTCCAAGAACAGGTTCTTCGTGGAACCGATTCCGCCGGAACAGGAACTTTGTGACCATCCCTATTCAATTTGTTTGCAAGGTACGGCTTTGTAGATCTGAAATGATATGAAAATTTTTGAGTTTTACTTCTCACAGTTATGCCAGCTAAGCTAAAGGAGACGGTGAAGATGAGAAATGAGTGAAATGGTAGAATGAAGAAAGTGGGAGGAAACGGGAGAACCCCGAGGAAACCCATGCACACGGTGTTTGTCCACCACAAAGTTCACTTGGCGGGAGCAGGGTTTGAAGCTGGACTTGTGATCTGAATAGTCAAAGTATTATTGATTTGTCTTATATTTCTTATATAATTTACACATTTTCATATAGAACTTCATTGTAGTTGTTATCAAATGCCTTTTCTATATCAGGTAATAATAAAAATAAGAATAACGAAAGCTCTTTTCTTTCTCTACAGATTTTCTTAAAAACTGTTTTATATTGCCAACTTATATATTCTCTTCATTATGTGGAAGTTGTTTTTATTTGCAATTTTAGTGTTACTAAGATCTTACTGCGTTGCTTTAACTTTCAGTTTGCTTGGTGATAAACCAAATACATACACATACACGAAAGCACTAGCAGAGAAACTTGTTTCTAAATATTGTAACGAGTATCCTGTCGCAATCGTTCGACCATCTATTGGTAAGTGTATAAACTGCTATATTTGAATCTGATGTACTGTAATCAACACTTGTTTTGATCCTATAGATAAACGAATAAAATGGAAGTAAAATTTGTTGACGTCTTACATTCTCGATCTCTATTGTTATATTAATTTTTATTTATTTATTTATTTATTTATTTATTTATTTGCGGGATGTAGCCACTATTAGGGTGAGATAAATGAGCCCAAACTTCTCAAATGGAATTCTGAAAGAAGACGTTCGGTTTGCTTTTAGTATATAAGAAGCCCCTCTGTCCTGAGAAAATCATGGGTTCCACAAGAATAACTTGATGGCTACATTTCTGTTGTTTGTCTGTTATATTTATCTTCTATTATTATTATTATTATTATTATTATTATTATTATTATTATTATTATTATTATTATTATTATTTGTAAATTACTTTTAAGCACTATTTGTTATACGTATACAACTTATCTTTAGATTCATCTTAATAGCAGTTTCAATACTGTAAAAATAAAGGTTGCTACAAACTATTATGGTCAACTTTACCTTGAACTTGCAATAAACATGGTTAGCAGGCAAGATTATATTGATGCCATTATGAAATCAATGATAGGTTTTAATTGTTTCTTTTAAATTACAGAAAAGCACATAAGGCCTTATGCAGAATCGTTCTGACGCGTGCTTAATGCGATACTAAAGAGTTCGACTAACACATGTTTCCTGCAGTAGTCAGGCCTTTAGTACGACGCTAATCAAATGTCAAAACGACTCTGCATAAGGCCTAGTACGTTTATTACAAGTTATAATGGATTTTGTTTTGCAATATCTTTCTTGATCTATATATGAAGGGTGTGAGGCAAGAACATGGTAATCCACAATTTTGCAATTGCTGCATTTTGCAGCACCCGATAGAGAGCAACGCTTACTGCTTCGTTTAACCCTGTTCATTTAATCCTTCATGTATAGTCTTATGTGAAAACTCAGCTTTCCGACTTTGAAAATGAATTGTGCAGCAGGAAACCTCTAATTTCCTAAAACAGTAAAATTGTGTGTTACCATGTTCTTACCTCATATCTTTCACATATAAAATTGAAAGTGACTATGTTTGTGACTTTAATAACTCTTGAATTATCTGATCGATCTCGATCAAATTTTCAATATAGATGAGGTTCGGGCCTGGGATGGATTTTATCTTTTCGTTTTGACGGTACAATTAAGGAGAGAGAGAAGGAGGAGATATATCAAAATGATTTAAAATGACCGATATTAGTGCCGAATGCCTAGTTTCTGGGGTCTCTGAGAAGAACAGTGACACTTCCGATGCCATTTAAATACAAATTTACCCGTTTATGCCCAAAATGAAACATATTCTCTCCGTGAGAAGAACGAGTATTCTTCCAGTCAGGTATAAATAAAAAATTCGAAAATTTTAAACATCTAGTTATACAAGCAAGCTTACTTCAGTAGAATAATTTACTTGTCTTGATGTATGAGTAGCCTATGCCATGCACAGTGGCGTATTTACGATTTTGTTTCGGGAGGGGTCTTTGTTAACTTTCGGGGAGAGGCTTTGTCTGAAAATGTGAAAATTCTGCAAGATATTTCATATACTTTACTATAGTAAGTAAGATTTCGGGGGGAGCTTAAGCCCGGAAGCCACCCCCTAAATATGCCCCTGGCCATGTAATATCTTTCGAATAAGGTTTCTCTGTTTTGGTTTCTTTGTTTATAACATTTTTAACTATTATATTTTAAAAATACGGTTTTCTTAGAGCTTACAAGGGGCTATCATTAAAATTGGAAAGAGGAGGTACATGCCAGATCCAGTTCGCATCATTAATTTCCGAAAGGCAGTCATTCTATCTCAATGATAATTGTAAGTGAAAAGTCATGAAATCGTTTAAAACGTTATTATTATGAATTTTTGATAGAATGTCTCCATATTAAGGGAAAATGCAAAAATACAATTGCACACACATACTTACATACCATATGTATTCAAGGAAGCTAATTCAATATGGCTACGGTTCATATAAGTCCAACATTTTATGGGACTGTTCTTCTATTACATGGTTGGATCCAGGCATCCCAACAAATCTCTTCGAAATGAAGAATTGCTCTAACGTACTCATTGTTAAATTTAAAACATGCAATAAACAAGAAATGGAAGTTATCGTTTTAAAAATTTCGTACCAATTCAAAATTATGTTATATTGCAAAAATAGTGCCACTAGCAGACACGGTTAAAATTTATCTGCTATGACACTGACCTTCTATGGATCTAATTTAGTTTTATTATGCTATATGGCTTAAACTATCGAAAACAACGTGCCTTCTTACAGAAAATCTAAGGATTAAATGCCCTTTTAGAATACTATGTAATTGTGATATAAAAGAGTCTTGCATTTTTTTTTAAATATATAAACTTTAAAGAATCATATTTAAATCAACTTATTAGATAAACTTCAAGCAGAGTCTGAATACCAAAATTACACCTTCCTTAGTAATGAGCTAATGCGACAATAACTAATCGCGTGACTAACGCTTGATTAACGAATTATCTCTGAATACCGCAATTGGAGAAAAATCTGAACGGGCGCAGTGTGAAAACCATCATTAACGACTGAAAGAGTATATGTCCCCAATGATTTAATGCCAATTTCTTGAGGATTTAATGATAGTCTACGGGGCTAGATCAGGAGGCTAATCAATGACTAAGAGTGTCAGTGCCATCATTGTGCGTATGGTCATACACAACCTCAGTACAAGTGCATTAATTATGTTGATTTATTTGTTGTTAATAATTAAAAAAAAGCTTCCTTTCGTTGTGATTTCATATAAATTTCAAAGGATCTGATGCTAGACTGGATATTAAACTCATCAACGGGTGACAGTCTTAATATGAGGGGCAACCAAATGAAAATCAAACAAACGCGAAAAAGTACCAATGAAATGTTTTTGATTCAAAAGTTAATTGCCGGGCGCGTTAATATATTTATCCCACTGGGAGACGAGACGATCAATCCAGTCTTGTAGAAGGAGTCAGTTCGCTGACGGATCCACAATTTCAACCACTTTTTCATTCCTCGTCCGACTGAAACCGACGTCCACGAATGACTTTCTTCAGGTCGCAAAAAATATGGAAATTACAAGGGGAAATATCTGAGCTGTACGAAGGATGTTGAAGTGTTTCCCAGACGAAGTTCTGAAGCGTTTCCTTAACCAGATTGGCAGTATGGAGACGGGAATTACCATGCAAAAGGGTGATTCCTTCAGACAGCATTCAAGGGCGCTTTTCAGTCCCTGCAAAGACTCTTCATAGCACTTCGCATTTATTATGGAATTACACTCAAGGAAGTTTACAAGCAGTGGATCCCTGTAGTCGAAGAAGAAGGTCATCATGACTTTACCGGAACTTGTGTGAACAGTTTTGGATTTGTTTGGCAGAGGAGAACTGGGATGTTTGCATTGTTTGCTTTGCCATTTGCTCTTGAGCCCACAATGTTCTGTGATGATAATGACAGAAAAGAATACTCTTCCTCGTGGTACTGCTGCAGATGCGTCATACATGAAGCCATTCTGCAAATCTTTTGTCTCTCTGTCAGTTGATGTGGAACACTCTTCGCGCAAACTGCAGGTATTTTTAGAAACTACAGGTGTTCTTTGATAATGGTATGCACGGAGCCATGATTAATTCCGATATGAACACGAATTGTTTCCTCTATGGTTCGTCGGTTTTCCCAGATAAAACCATCAATTTGCATAATCACATTAGTGGTAAAGGATCGATGGGCCTATCCTGAGCTCGAATATCTTGGAGTCCTTCTACATTCTTCTCAGAATCTCTTCTGCTACTCATGCACACTTGTCAGTGACATGCAGTGTTTGCCAGGGGTGCCAATCCCCCCAAATTAAAAAATATCCTCCTCATATTTAATTTTACACCTCTTCCTATCACAACACATGAAATCATTGGTAAAAAAAAAAATAAAATAAAAAATAAAATAAAGATTCAAGACTCGCATTGCAATCACACAAACTTTAAATTTAAATGTAGTTTATTTCAACGTGAAATTGATAATCTTTGTACACTTTGTTTCATTTTGTAAGACAAAAAATAAAATGTAAAACCTTTGCAGACTTTGTTTGTGCTCAGTCTTAGTGATGTAAAGGATATGCATATAAAAATTTGAAAAAGATTAGATAATATTTAGAGGTTGCACATTTTTATCAGTTTTGTAAAAGTAAGCAAAAATCGATTTTACAATGTTAATTACTTTTATTTTTAAAAGTAGCCAACACAAAATAATATTAAAACTAGACACTAAGATTAACAGGTAATGTGATAGATAAAAGATGTGTTATATTAATCGATTTTGAATTATGCAATTCCTTCTTTTGTTCTCTTGGTGATGAGTTTTTTGTGATGCTCGTCTATCCAAAAATATTTGTTGTTCGTCCCTGACTATAAACATCTATTTTTTTTTTAATGAGCAACCGCTGAATTTGATTAAAAATGATTTTTATTTTACTTTTTAACTGCCTAAAATTTCCTATACATCTTGATATTTACTTATAATCAGTATTTTAGTGATTTATTTTTTATACATATGTTTATATTAAAATTAGCATTTATTTATGCATGTTGTTATATTTATTGTAGCAACCATTAACCAAAACTAAGGCTGGAAAGAAAGACATATTTTCTTAAAGATACAGAAAAAAATGCATAATTTCAGAAATTGTAAGGTGTAAAAATTGGATCGTTACACAAGTAAAAATGAATAACAAAAACATTGAACTTAATGAATCTGACGTTTTAATAGCCACCTTTGTCTTTGTTTGCTGGTTAAGGAAAACTTCTCATATGATAATTCGTTTAGTCTAGCTACTTAAAATTAGTAACTTATATAACCAAGTGTCCCCCATGCTTGTTCTGAGGCAATTTTGTACAGTTTTGATCCGACGCATGTTCTCTCAGAGCAACTTCTTACAGAAAGTGAAAGCAGAATTCTGTAGAGCCCATTTAAGTTTGGAAATCCCGAGAGCTGCTGTATGTACTGTACCTGTATGGCTTAATAAAACCTCGTTTAATCCAGAGCTTCACAGTAGCTTCCATCTTGAGCATCTTTTGAGTCTAATTTACTACTTTTGTTCTTGTCTTGCTTGAAAATCTTAAGATTTTTTTGTTTAACAAATCAGAAACGTTTATGTTGTGGTGTGAGACCTTGAATTAGAGATGCAAGGGCTCGGAAAGGAACCGGCTTTTTTTTAAGGGTTTTTTTCTGCTTCGCTTTTTTGCTTGGGAAATTTTGGGCTTTTTCCAAAATTCTGCTTTAAATTGATAAAGCAGACTTTGTTTCGCTTCTCTATAACACAAGAAGTCATTTAATTAGTGGTTGATGCCGATAATAATATAAAACCTCGAAAATAAACCATGAATTTCCAAACGATATTTCAAACAATTGTACTTCAACATATTTACATTATGAATTCCAAAGGATTAACCAATATATATAATAAGAATTTTTTAACCTCCTATATACAAAAGTAAGCAGGGTTGGCAAGAACCATAGTTGTTTTTGAAAATGCCAAAAACCCGTTTTTTTTGGGGGGGGGAGAGAGTTTAAAACAGGTTCTTTTGGTTTAAACCAGTTTTTTTTTAATTTAAATATTTTGCTTTATGTATTTATATTACATATTCACAGAAATAAGTTTGTTTCGCCGTGGTGTTCGAATCCGGTCAGTAAATTTCTTAAGTTGAGACACTCATGCCCTAGCCATCGGGAAAATCCCGCCATTACTTTAAATGTAAAACAATAACGGGAAAATCCTGTTATTGCTTTGCATGTAAAATTTAAAAGTCAACGTATCATAATCAGTACGCTAAAACCGAGGTATTAAATTACAAATTTAGGATGTAGATATCATTGAAAGTCCAATCCAATCTAATGTTGGAAGCTACGTAGGCAATCGATAAATTTTGCCAATTTCTATCAATATATTTAAGCAACTTTGGCTTCTTTATAAAACAACAGGCATTCAGGCATGCAGAAATATATAATTTGTTTTCGTTTCGTATCTTTAGGTTTAACATCCTTACGTAATACCGAGGTTATTAAGGAGAAGACTTTCGCTTAAAGTAGCACCCGAACCGCTACTTGGTTTACGCATGAAAGAAGGGTTGTGGGTCGACCGAGAATTGAACATGAGACACCTTGCTTAAAAGGTGAAAAGGAAATAAAACTAATGCAGATGGTTTGATATGTGGAAACGTCACCATGAAGTTCACACGATTCGCATTTTTCGTTCTTTTTATTTATTTTTTTTGTTTAAAACAGTTACTTAAAAAAACAGCTGGTGTAAACGAGCCAACCCTAAAAGTAAACACTTCTTTTTTAAAAAAAACACACCTCTGCTCTTCTTTCCTAGCCTCCATTTCTTATGTTGCCTAATAATGTTGCCTAAATGTTGCCTAATAAATATGTTTTATTTGCTGATGACACCAATGTTATTATTACAGGTAACTCACGACATGATATTGAATATAATCTAAACACTGCGTTTTCATGATTAAGTAACTGGTTAACTAACAATAAATTAGTTCTAAATAATGACAAAACTTCCTTGCTAAATTTTTATTATCCTCTTCAAAATAAATTTATTCCTTATGTAATGGTAAATAACAAAAAAGTCGACTTTTCTATTTCAACTAAATTTCTTGGTGTCACCATAAGTTCAAAACTAACTTGGAATGAGCATATTTCTCAACTCAACAAAAAATTAAGTAGTATTTGTTTCGGCCTGCGTAGACTAAGAGGTAATGTCACAACAGAGGCCTTAGTTTCGGTGTACTATGCAAAATTCCATTCTTTAATAACTTACGGTATTATTTTTGGGGGTGGAGATCCGGGTTCGATTCCCGGCGGGAGCTCATGTGGTTCGGATTCCACGTTAATCAGTAGGTCCACGTCTTATATAGCCTCGCTGCTGAAAGGGACGCTAAACTAAAATAAACTCAACTCAACTATTATTTGGGGTTATTCTACTGAATGTATTAGCACCTTTCGCTTACAAAAGAAAGCACTAAGGGTTGTGTTTGGATTGTCACCAAAGTCTTCTTGCAAGCCCATCTTTCGAGGGCAAAAAATATTACCATTACCTTGTGCGTATCTATATAAAATTATCTTGTTTACCGTAAGTAAACACTTATTTATTGAAAACAGTAACGTCCATAAATACAGTACTCGATTCGTTAATAATTTGCATGTTATCCCCCAAAATTTCTCGTTTTTTCAAAATAGCGTATATATTAACTGTACAAAAATTTTCAATAGGTTACCTGACTTTCTAAAGCAAAACAAATCATATTCTATGTTTAAATCGGATCTTCACGAGTTCTTAGTAAATAAATGTTACTACTCGGTAAATGAGTTTTTTGAAGACAATATATAAATGTTTTTTTTCTTTGTTAATTATATTATGATTGTATAAGCTTATAAAAGTCATAGTTATGTATGTATTACATTATCTGTAAGTTTTTTTATAGCATATATGTAATTATTTTGTAATTTTGACAACTGTATGCGTGCTCGAGAATACTCTCATTTGTATGCAAAACAGGCAAATAAATAAATAAATAAATAAATAAATATGCTGGACAAACACACTTTTCACTACGCTCATCTATAGAGCAATAAATGAACAACTGTATCTACCCATGAGTTGTCACTACGCATTTGTTCTCTCGAGAAATGGCAGTATCGATAACTAACAGCAGTGTTACCAACTGCTGCGAGGAATGTGTTTTGTGGAAGGTGTTTGGTTTTCATTTGACTGCATCTCATATTGTAATTAACTGGCTTTATTGTGTGCATATTCACGCATAACATATTCAACATATGTATCGATATTGATTATTCTTTCTTAGTTTCAAACAGTATACTTTCTCGCAGATCGCATATAAATTTTGTTACGATCTCGCAAGTCTTTGGAACTAGCCCATGAATATCGTCAATAGTTGCCAGTGCCAGGATTTTAAAGTTAATTCTGGTTTTGTCAGTGACGTTATAGATTTATTTATTATTTATTTATTTATTTATTTATTTTTTATTTATTTATTTATTTATTATTTTTTTTACAGTGACTGCTACAAAATGTGAGCCAATGTCTGGCTGGGTTCAAGGCTTCCAGGGTTGCAGTGGAACTTTGGCTGGAATAGGACTGGGAATTGTTCATTCACTAAATTGTAAATCAGAATTGAAGATTGATCCTGTTCCAGTTGACTTTGTGGCTAATGCCGTTATTGCTGTTGGTTGGTACACTGCGAACTTAAGGTAACTAAAACCGTTCCTTTCTCAAGTTAAAACAATTGTAGTTCGTTAACATGCTGATCTCCATAGAACTCACCTCCATAGGACAACAAATGCGTTCTAAGAACAGGTATATCCTGATCAGGATATCAGTGCTGTTTTTGGCTAAGAGCGCTAGTGTTGTGCTTAGCTCAGTTACTGGACAAGCCCGGTGAAACAGGGGAGCGGAAAGTGTTACTGCAGCAGTGTATACAACGGTTTTTCAAAGTTCCAGTTTAAATGTTGTAAGTAGTATAATCCGCTTGAGCTTAATAAAAATGTTATAGAATAAATTATTATTAAATGTAGAAATGCTTCCTGCAGCAATGGGGATGTATTGTGGATAGCAATATATGAATGGAAATTACCAACGCAAGAATAACATGCACTGAGAAAATGATTCACTTCCTAGTGAGGATTAACTGAAACCTCGGTTGCTAGTAATCGATTCTCTGTTAAAATGACCCTTTAAGCCTATGGTCACAGTGGATCCGATTTTCACTGATTTTTTAGTCTGACATACTCAGACGATATCGGTGAAATAAACAGATGCATTGAAAGAAGTGTACGTGGTCAGACTGGTGCCGACATGGTCTGACGACTACGGCCGACTTCTACCGACTTCTACCGACCACCGATCAGAAACAAATTATTTTGTTGTTGTCGTCAGACTACGCCAGACTAGCGAGTGGTTTCCAACTCATCGTAAGTATTGAGACTCTCATTTACATGTTACAGGAAGCCGTTCTTCTGCTCATATACATTTTCGAAAATATTCTTTGCTTTTCTATGCGTTCTCGGATCTTCCGTAATATTTGCCAAAATGTATGCTGTTCCATTCTGAAGAACTGGAAAAACTTCTGTGGCTGATCCACCAACTTTGGAAATAGCGTGTGAAATTCGCCATATTTCTCTCTTTCTTGAAAAATAGTATTTACATATTCGCTCCTATCTTCCTCTAAAAGTAATAGGCCTTATGCAGAGTTGTTCTGACGCGTAATTAGTGCCATACTAAAGAGTTTGACTAACATATGTTTCCTGCAGAAGTCAGGCCTTTAGTATGACGCTAATGATATGCCAAAACGACTCTGCATAAGGCTCAATATTTTTAACACAGGATTTTCTAATAGCAGCAATTCCTTGTCCATACTGTATCTCACAAGAAGACAGAACTGACAATAGATCGGTTACAGTGTGACAAAGCAGTCGGCTGACGCGGTCGGCCGACCAGTCGGCCGTACTCGCCAGAGTGAAAAATCGGATGCACTGTGACCGTTGGCTAACAAGAAATTCTCTGGGTTACTAGTAAGCAAGCAGTAGCCTACTCGGTTAAGCTATACTTTGCTCTATTAACCTACGTCTGGGTTATTAGTTATCGAGAAAATTGACAACAATATTTTCAACCAATTCGCTCGTTTATTTAAACCTTTTAAAAACTATAGGTTTTAGGTCGAAGTGTAAAAAAGCACTGAAACAACATGAAACGAACTTACGTACCATGTTTCAACCAAATTGACCCATTTGAAAGAGCTTTAGCTGTATTGAAATGATCGAAGTGTTCCCGTTATTACATTCTTTGTAGAGAAGCAAGAAATGATATGGCTTTCCGTAAAGCATTACGACGAATAACTCGGTGTCCGAGTTTGCTGAGGTGTTATTCTATTGATCCGGCCCGGCGGTTGGTGATTCAAGTAGCCACTATTGCGTTTATTTTTTAATTTTTTTTTTGGCTTATATGTACTCAATTAGCTAATCCCCTCGGTTAAATTAGCGAAAATTAACTAACAAAGTAGTACTCGGTTGCAACAACTGAGAGCTTAGTAAGCTATAAGGTGCCAATAACTTAAATGTATCAGTGCGGTCTTGTTTATCAAAACTTGTCTTTCTGGAAAGTCCTGTATTGTTATCCACATATAGAATTCAATTAAAGGCAAATCATCTTTAACAAGCTGTGATCTTTATATGTAGCCAAGTATTGAAATGATCTACATAACTACAATTAAAAAAAAAAAAAAAAGAGTGAGTAGTTCTCTTCAAAATACATCATGATTATTAATTTTAAAATGCCAAACTTACATATTTAGCATTAGAACCTATTTTCATGAATTGATGTTAGAACGACCGCGAAATTTCCGACGAATTTCTTGTCACAGCTTTCTTCATAAATGAAGATAAAAAACACACCCTACACATCCTGTTGTCAATACCTTTAAAACAATATATATATATTTTTGTCATAGATATATTGTGATTCTTTGTAAAACATTGGTCAATTTCTTCTCAAGTTATTATCGATGATGTGTATACAGGGTGTTTCAAACAACACAGACAACGTTTGGGAAGTGATTCCTGACACCGAGACAAGACAAGAAGTATAGACCAACCTGCGTGCACAAATACTTCCTTTCGGATTTATAGGCTGCCAAAAACATGAAGAAAAAAAATGAATTTGAAAGGCCCATAGCTCCAAAACTATGGGGCCTACTGCAGTCGGGTCAAGACTTCACTTAGAAACTAGTATGTGCCCTATCCAAATATCCAAGTTTCAGAATCCTGTGGTATTTCTGCAACAATTTTTTGTAGAGGTAGTTGGTGAGTACTTCAAATTATTTGCCTGTAGCCAAACTCCCTCCATAAAAATTGTTGCGGAAGTACCACAAGGTTTTGAAACTTGGATAATTGGATAGGGCACATACCAGTTCCTAAGTGAATTCTTGACCCAACTTCGGTAGGTCCTGTAGTTTAAGAGCTAAGGATCTTTAAGAGTTCATTTTTTCGTGTTTTCGGCGGCCTATATCTCCGAAAGGAAGCATTTGTGTGCCCAGGTTGGTCTATACTTTTTTTTGGTCTTACCTTGGTGTCAGGAATCAACTCCCAAATGTTGTCGATGTTGTTTCGAAACACCCTGTATAATTATCGATGTACCCAATATATAGTATGTACCAAATAATTATCGATGATGTGTATATTTTTTTGTAAATGGTGATGTGTGACTTTAATTGTTCTGGAAATAGTTTCCAAAACTTTTTGAACTGTATTTGACTTAAGATGAACATATGTGTAAAATGATTAGCTAATTACAACCAGAACAATAAGAACTGTGATAGATTAATTAGATGTTAAACGGTTGATAACACTGAAGTTAATATTTTAGTTACCCCAAATCGGCCGCCTGCACTCACTCGTCCCATGAGCTCCTGCCGGGAATCGAACCCGGGTCTTCCATTATAAAGGCACGTACACTATCGGCGTAGCCGCGAGAAATCTCATAAAATATTTCATTTACAACCCTATTGCGTAAGCTGTTTCTTCTCAAGATAGGCGATTTCCTCTTGGAAATAGGCGTATTTTTCCCTACATATATATATATATATATATATATATATATATACGAGGGGAAAACTGAAAGTCGTGAGCAACATTTTTTTCACAATCGTAATCTTTATTTGGAAGTGAAATCAAATATATCATCTCAATCTACAGACCTTTCTTTCACTTTTACACATAGTCTCCGATTTTGCACACATTTTCCCCATCGTTCTGCAAGTTTGAAGTACCCTTGCGATAGAATTCTGTTTCGGGTGTCCGTAGAAACTGATACGGGTGCTTGCTGAATATTCTACAGTGTCTCGTAGCGATGAACTCGCATCTGTTTTTTCACAAAATCGAAAAGATAGTAGTCGTAGGGTGTCATATCGGGGTTGTAGGGAGGATGTGGAAGTGTTTCCCACCCAAATTTCCTAATCTGCTCCACAGTGGCACGTGCAGTATGCGAACGCGCATTATCCTGTTGAAGGATGGTCTTCATTCCAGGACGTTTATCACACGAGACACGACGTAGGTTCAAAGTATCAGGATGTAGCGGGCAGCATTTATGGCTTGCCCAAGCTCAAGAAAGTCAACCAGAATGCAACACTGTCGTGTTCCGTGGAGGCAATTCGAGGGCGCCCACTGCGAGGCTCATCTTCGATACTAGTGTTTCCATTCTTAAAATTTTTCACCCACCTCCTAAAATCGCTGACACTTATGCACACATCTCCATAGGCACGCTGCAGTCTGCGGCGAATTTCAGAAGCAGATTGGTAATCTTTAACTAGGAATTCAATCACAGCACGCTGTCGAAAGAAAACATCGCTGGCCGCTATTTTGGAAATCCTGCCTGTGGTCATGTGCTAGCAACAAACAGCTTAAACGTCTGGAAATAAAGAAAGAAAGATCTGTGGATGAGATATACAACTAAAGATTACGGTTGTGAAGACATGTTGTTCACGACTTTTAGTATGCTCCTCGTATATATATATATATATATATATATATATATATATATATATATATATATATATATATTAGCGGCGTAGCGTAAGGGAACGCCGGTATGCCCGGCATCCCCTATTAATAAAAGAAAATACGTATTTCATTGTATATAAATTGTTTCCTTGTAATTATCACAATTATTTCCACTGCAATCTTCTGGATGTGATCTCTCGCCTTAATTTGATAAGTGAAACCTACGCATGCGCGTCACTCAGATGCACATTTTTTATCTTTCCTCTTGTCGTATGCTATGTTCCTTGGGCATCCAGGCCTACTGCAAGAAACGGGGTTTTCGTCTGCTTTCTGTGCAGTGCGCATGCGCAACTACTTGCTTTCTTAACTCCCTTCACCCCTTGCAACTCTACATTTTGCTTTAGATATACGCTGGCATATCTTCAAGTATTTCCAACTCTATCTATTTTGAACTAAGCTATAGTTTCTGTATAGAACGTACGAGCGCTAATAGGGATGCGTTCGAGTCGAGTCGAGTCGAGATTTAAGCCTGTCTCGACTCGTCTCGAGAAAATGTTGTCTCGACTCGTGTCTCGACTCGAAAATATGGTGCTGTCTCGACTCTTGTCTCGACTCGACAGTCTCTGTCTCGACTCGACTCGAATTCGAGTCGAGACAAAATATACGAGTTAAAATATACACACACATCAGCCAGACCGTTATGACTACCTACTTAATTGTTAGTATGTCCACCTTTTGGCACGAATACCAACGGCAACGCGTCTTGGCATGGTCGCAATGTTCCTCGGTGGGTCGCTGGAGAGAGTTGGCACCACATATGCACACACAGGTCATCTAATTTCCGTAAATTCCGGGGAGGGGGTGATGCACCCTCACGTTACGTTCAATCACATCCCAGATGTGATCGATTGGGTTCAGATCCGGAGAGTTTGGGGACCAGCACATCACTTGGAACTCGCTCCTGTGTTCCTCGAACCACTCCATCACACTCCTGGTCTTGTGACAAGGTGCATTATTTTGTCGAAAAATTCCACTACCGATGGAAAACATGGCCGTCATGAAGGGGGCGTACGTAGTCTGCAAGCAGCGTGCGACACATCGGCCGTCATGGTGCTTTGCTCGAGCTCCACTGGACTCATGGATGCTCACCTGAATGTTCCCTAGATAATAATTAAGCCGCAGCCAGTTTGTCTCCGTCCCGCAGCACAGATGTCAAGGAGCTGTTCCCTTTGAACACGACGGATTCACACCCTCACATCGTCATGATGAAGAAGATATCGGGATTCATCAGACAATGCAATGCTCTGCAATTGTGCCAAGGTCTAGTGGTGATGGTCACGTGTTCATTTCAGTTATAGTTGCCGATGTCGTGGTGTTAACACTCGCCATCGTTAGGAGTGTTCGGTGCACTGTGTGTTCAGACTAGTGTTGTGAAGGCCTGTGATAAAAACGGAAATTTTGGGTAAAAAACAGTTTTTTTACTGTTTTCCCGAGCTGAGGAAAAAACGGAAAATTTGGGTATGATCAGAATCATCATTCTTGTTAATCACAGAATCATTTTAGTTAATATGTTAAATCAAACATATATTTCATAGAGATATCTTCATTGTTCTATGTAAAATTCCGGAAATTTTGAAACCATTAGAAAAAATCATTTGTTCGGAAATATTGGCAAAAACAGGAAAATGTAGTTTAAAAACTATTTGTTGGCCTGATGCTAGTGATCTTACTTGCTGTAACATGTCTGCAACATATACAGTGGCAAGTGGAAAATCCGAACTAATTGGGACCACAGGTATTCGGATTTTCAAATTGTTCGGATTTTCGAAAATGACCAAGAAAATATCTTTTAGGCTTACATATACTGTACGGTATGTTCTTCTATCGATACAGTGATTATTCAGTACATACAGTAATTACAATACCGCACGTAAGGCTACTTACATTTAATGTTTCTCAAGAACTTGCTTGTACTCTAAGTCACACTTAAAACTTATAGGCCTAAGAAAAAATAAAAATAAAAATACATGACAAACAATTATATGTAAATGAACTTTTGTAAAAACACTGACTTCACAACGTCGATGGACACGCTATTGTTTGTTTATCGCTAGCGTTAAGACAAAATGTAAAAACCTTCTAGGGACCGCGTTCGGATTTTTGACGTTAGGATTATCGACGTCCTAGTGTATATACAATGTTTTCGCTAACGGAAAATACTTAGAGCAACAGGTTTTAATTCTACTTTACACACATATACCGCACAAGTGAGTAAATTTGAGCAGCGAGAAATATATTAAATGAAACTTCCGTTAGTTATTACAGACTAGCAGAATATCCGTTCTTCGCACGGGGAGAATACGTTTCATTTTTGGACACAAAGGGCACCAAAATTGTCACCAATGAACTTGTGGAGCCCCAAAACTATGAATTTGACATTCATATTGATAATTTTCAATTATCTTTACATGTCACCATCCTCCTTAGAGTACTAATGGGGCTGAATTTGTGGATTTAAACGGCATCTTCTGTTCATTTCAGCGAGTATGGATTCGAGGCCATTTTCGATCATGTATATATATATATATATACAGAGGCGGATCCACCCCTCTAGCCCCCCTTCACACTCAAGTATACACTGTATAAAATGGGCTTCAATCCTGCTTTACACTGGATAAAACTGCAAACTATTGTTTAGCTCCTCCCTTGATCATATCCTGGATCCGCCACTATATATATATATATATATATATATATATATATATATATATATATATATATATATATATATATCCTGTATATAATGCTAAAAAAAATTAGGGGTTCAGCTGAAATATCACACAAGACTTTAAGATAGTGTATGAATAAGCTTGTGTTTGACTCATATTATCATACAAGAAGGAATGCTTTAAGATACACTAGAAAAATGGGGCACATACTGGTGTTGGGGCACGGAAAACCTTGTTCACATGGCTCATGACACAAGTGGGTTATGTGTGCACCTCTCGAACTGCTCACAAACAGGCAAGGCAACAACACTGATTGTTCCTTAATATGTCATATGATCACTTCGAATAGCCAACAGGGCCTTGCACCTGCGTGGCATGGATTCAATCAGATTATCGATGAGTTCTTGGGGGATGTTGTGCCACTCATCCAGAAGAGCGACTTCCAGCTCTGGAATAGTTGTTGGATTTACTGGCCTAGCAGCAATTCGTCTGCCGAGCATTATCCAGACATGCTCAATTGGAACGAGATCCGGAGAGCATGCTGGCCACTTCATCCGAGCGATACCCACAGCATCCAGCATCTCATCCACTAACCGAGCTATGTGAGGACGAGTATTGTCATCCATAAAAAGGAACGAATCACCAATGGCACCAGCATAAGGAAGAACAAGAGTTTTCGTGATCGCATCCCTATATCTGAGAGCCGTCAAAGAGCCATTTCGGATGACGTGGAGCTCAGTACGCCCACCAATGCTGATTCCTGCCTACACCACCATGATACTGGGATGTTTCTCGCACAAACATGGGATTGTGTCGTGTTCCACACTCTCTCCAGATGAGAACACGTCGATTATCAGGCTCTACACTGAATCGAAACTCGTCAGAGAACAAAACATTGCCCCATTCATTGCGTCCCCACCCACGATGTTCCTCCGCCTACGCTCTTCGATCAACACGGTGTCATGCAGTTAATGGGACACACACCATAGGCCTACGTGCGTAGAGACCACCTTCTCGAAGGCGATTGCGGACCGTTTGAGTAGATACTGTGCGTCCTGTTGTTGTTCGGAAGGCTCGCGGCAGCAGAGTTGTATTCTGACGCCGGTTTCGACGGGCTGTTAACAAGAGATAACGATCGTCTCTGGCTTTGGTTGCTAATGGACGGCCCTGTCCTTGTCTTCTTTGAACACTTCCAGTTGTTTGAAATCGATTCCACACACTTTGAAATCGGGAAATCACACTCTGTGCCACTCCTATGGCATGTGCCACCTCCCGCCATGACTGACGAGCTTCCAACCTTATTGAGGGCCGCGGTGGCTCAGTGGTAGAGCGTTCACCTCTGGTGCTTGGGGTCCCGGGTTCGATCCCAGCGCCTGCCAAGTGAACTTTGTGGTGTACAAACACCGTGTGCGTGGGTTTTCTCGGGGTTCTCCCGTTTCCTCCCACTTTCTTCATTCCACCCTTTCACTCATCTCTCATCATCACCGTCTCCTTTAGCCTAACTGGCATAACCGTGGGACGCAAAACTTAAAGATTTTTTCCCGGCCCCCATACAATTATAGCTTAATTTGCAAATCATCGCAAATGGAAGTGTCACCATCGATATTAGTGACCGCGAAAACTATGGATTTGACACTAATATCGGTCATTTTGGATTACTTTTACATGTCTCGTTATCCGACCCCCCCCCCCTCCGGTGACCACCGGCCCGAATAGGGTGAATTTGTAAGTTAATGTGATCAGAGTTTCACCATTGATTTCAGCGACCGCGAAAACTGAATTAGACAGTAATATCGGCCATTTTCTACCACTTTTACATGTCCCTGTAAGCGCACCCTGAGACCCCCTGGTTCGAATTAAAAAAAAAAAAAGATTCGTCTTGATCTGGGGCCTGGGCCAGGGTACCCCTGACTAAAATTTGGTAACTCTCGGTCCACTCGTCTGGTCCCCAGGCTGCATACAGACAGACAAACACAAACAAACTATTTATTTTATTTATATTAGATAGATAGATTCTTGCAAATTATGCCAGATTTTCATATTGTCTTTCCGAACTAATTTTAAAGACCCGGTCCTACTCTTTTTTATACATATACACAGTATATCTATATTTATATCTATTTATATCTATATATGTATATAACAAACGCAGGAATTACACCCTAAATAACGCACTTGGAGGCCTTTCTCAAAAAAATTGCTGGGGAAACACTTGTAGAAACTTCAGTTTTCGTGCCAGACGATTACCGAGATCTGGTGAAAAAAAAAAAAAAAAAAACCTCCTTTAGCGATTGAATTAAAAAATAGTTCTCCTCAGGTTAGTATTCACTTAGAATATTGTTATAAAATTTAAATTTTATGGGTAAATCAGTAGACTTTGAATACATCCACATCGTATCCACTGAGTTGCAAAATTGTGTACCTCCAGATATGGGCGGTCGAAGAAAATTTTCTAGGGGGCATCTTCAATGTTTGCTATATTAGTCTTGCATTTAATGTGCCTGGTTTGTTATATTACGTATACGTGAGCCAGGGAGGTTCATTCTTATCAAACACGGAGATTATGAAGGAGCAGATCTACTGTACAAAATATAATAAAAACATCTCGTTCGGATTTCTATCATCCCGCAGTCCAACCTCGAGACGGAAACATAAGAGATAGGCTTTTTGTTTTTAAACAAGATAACGTGCCTAGCGAATGCTTTACATTGTGAAGATTGTATTAGTGAAAATTAAACGAATATAATTTTACAACTTAATATACATATCACTAAATGTTGAGTTCCCCGTTGCTATATGGTTAGCGTATGCGCCTTTCTCGAACGAGGTTTGATTCATGGTAGGAGCTCATGTGTTTCAAATCCGACGTTAAACTGTACGTTCACGTCTTGTAGAGCTTTGCTCCTGAAAACGACGCTAAACTATAATCTAATTTAATATTATTAAATATTAAAAAAATAATGACTTACCAAGGTGACGTCAATTTGGCAGTCATCAAATCCATTTTATACTTTCACTTAATCCAGTGGATACTAATATAACAATTACAAGACACACGCGCATATAAATATTCAGAAACAAGTACATACACACGTACACATACACAAATACGAACCCTTCAAATCTATTTACATGTGGTGGACTGCACTGCATCAAGCATTGTTATCTTCATCATCATCTTCTCATGTATCTGCATTATTTGATTCATCCACAGATTTGTTATTTGTACGCATCATTCATTTTTGCATTTTCGGGAGGGTTCAGGGTTCTTTCATTTCTGTATTGGAAAGAGAATCAGAGGAGGAAGGGGGAATTTATACTTTAAGAATGGATAATATTTTAAGAAATATATACAAAACATGCCGCTTCCGACGCAGCACTGAAGCATTTCTTTTAGCGGTCATACCCCCTCCCCTCTCAAGTTGTAAAGTGAGAAGGGACTGAAACATCCCAGACACTCAGGGTTCAGTTGACAATAATAAAACTATGGGTAAGTAAACATCTTGTACAGAGTCACGTTTTGCTTATTTTTGAACATTTCTGTGAATTCAACAATACAACAGCGGAAATACTAACTGGTTTTATTACTCCAACCATCGCTTTAACTAAGGGATAATTCCCAACGGTCAGTGAGCCATCTAAATTTTCGTTCTTTTTCTGTTCTCCAGAGGAAAGAATGAGATTTTGCCAAGATGTTAAAGTCAAGATGTTATATGCTAAATGGGAGTGAATTATGCTAGATCTAGCACCAAGATGCTAGATATGGCTTCACTGGCGGGCTTCGATATCTACAGAACTTTCTGCCAAAGCATAAAAAAAAAAAAAAAAAAAAAAAAACAATAGCACAATAGTTTCGATAACATATGTGTGGTCCTTCGGTAGGCTACACATCTGGTAAGAAGCTCATCCCAAAGAGTAGTTTGGACAAAAGATTCGTAGCCGGCTTGTATAGATAATTGAATTCAAATATTCAAGTATCCATTTACTGAATGCCCATATCGTGTATGCATGCATTTGCATGCATTATTTAATAAGTAAATAATGTACACACACAATTAATTATGTCAGTGATAAACAGTGTTTATTGAAAAAAAAAAACCCTCTCCAAACAATCAAGATTAATCTTAGACTGGAGAAATGGTTATCCTTCGTTTTCATTATCATTTGGCCATGAAACAAACGTCTGACAGATATACAACCCCTATATACAACTATGTGATGTTGGGATATATAACTCGTAGGGTATGATGCTTTACTTTTTCAGAAATTTCAGTACTTCTAGTGAAATGAAATCTTTAGTTTTACGTCCCACGGTTATGGCGGTTAGGCTAAAGGAGACGGTGATGATGAGAAATGAATGAAATGGTGGAATGAAGAAAGTGGAAGGAAACGGGAGAACCCCGAGAAAACCCACGAGCATGGTGTTTGTCCACCACAAAGTCCACACGGCGCGATCTGGGATCGAACCAGGGACCCCATGCACAGGAAAAGAACGCCCTACCACTGAGTCACCGCGCCCCCACAGTACTTCTTGTGTACCCCTATAAATGTAATAAAGAACTAATGGCCATGTTTTTCTAATATAAAAATATTCAATTAGAACTGGACAATTTACATAAAATTTGGAATCGACAAATGAAAACGGCACGTTTCTAGCACTTGTGGGTTCGAGATCTCATTGTTGAAAGGATTGGAGACAAACATATAAACTTTTCTGTGAGGAGAAACATATACGCGTAAATCTAGTATTTTAATATATAGATAATAATTGGAATAGTTTTATTTTCGAGTGCTATTTTTTAATATTCGCAATATTGAAATTTTTGAACTTAAATTTTTCGCGTGTTTGAAAAAAAAAAGAGATATCATTACTAGTAAAATTAACCTAATACAAACATATTTATTTTTTCAATTTTTCCGGAAAATCGAAAAAAAAAACGTTTTTTTTTAAAAAAAAAAAACAGGTTCAAAATTTCCGGAAATTTGACAACACTAGTTCAGACACACTTGTAATTTGCCCAGCATTAAACTCTGATCTTAGTTCTGACGCAGTTCGCCGCCTGTTCTGTTTTACCAGTCTGCCCAGCCTACGACGTTCGACGTCTGTAATGAGGTGGGGCACACAACCCCTCGACATTTGAACGTCTTTTCCCCTTGGTTTCGCCACTTGCTGAAGACAATCACCATAGCACTCCTTGAACACCTGACAAGTCCTGCAGTTTCCGAAATTCTCGTGCCGAGTGTTTCTGATCGAGCACTTTCTTCAAAATAATATTAAAAATTATAGAAAAATTTTCGAGACATTCGAGTCGAGTCGAGATTTTTACCAGCTGTCTAGACTCGACTCGAGTCTCGACTCGAAAATTCGAGTCGAGAAATGCGTTTGTCTCGACTCGTCTCGAATTTTACAAAGTGTGTCTCGACTCGAGCGCATCCCTAAGCGCTAACGTCAAGGAAAGAGAACAAAACAGAAATGGCTAGTTCAATGCCTTTTTGAAGCATGTTGGTTATGTAAATAATAGTATAAAAATAGTTATACTTTAATCGTAATTGTAATCGTAATTAAAGGCGAACTATTAATCTTCATCATAAATACATAGTATGTCCAGTGGCGTCTCCAGAAACTCTTTGAGGGAGCTCTCACACACAAGCATAAATATAAAGCATTCTGTAGAATCACGGTCACCGATCTAGTAGACCAAGAGAGCCAGCATTCTCGCCCCTCGCAAAGATTGCTTGGGCCCTTCAGTCATTAGCACATATCCCGAGGAGATGAGGGGGACATGTCCCCTCCACCCGATTTGAAATTGTGATTATTTGTATCCGATGCCACAAAGGAAAGTGGGATGAAATTGTTTCTCTTGACTTGTTTCATTTTAAAAAAAGAATCGTGTTTTTTAATATTTCATTATCATTTATTATTGTTAGTCTATTTTCAACTATTTGTTTAATTCCTACAATGCTATTGTGATCATCATAATTTTGCTCAAATAAGAATATTGTTGCGCCATACATAGTTGATTTTCTTTCATAGTTTTGGGGAAGTCATTATTTATATTATTACAAAACAAGTGTCCTAAAATTTTAATGTGGATCATTGTGGATACCTAAATAGAAACATATCAATTATAAATATGCATGTATTCAGATTTCAGAATGTGTTCACGACACTTGATACGTATCACAATTTCATCTACATCGCCTGGTATATAATATACAACAGGTTCGCCTCAGAAATCAGATCATCTACCGTAATATGAGTTTCATCACCCCTCCCCCCAGAGTAAGCCTCAAATATGTCCTCCTCCCTCAAATCTGCCCTCCTCCAAATGTTGAAGACAACTCTGATCCTCCACAGCATTGTTTTTCAACTTCATAAATATTCTGAACATCGCTTTAAAAAATGGAAACGGTCTTACCCGTTCCCCGAATGTTGAAAACAGATTTGCGCCCCTGCCTTCAGTATCTGGATATCTGACAACGAAATACATACTCAGAAACAGGCCCCCAGAGTTGGTTTAAGTGTTTTTTATTTACATCTTCAAATGATATACGTATACACTCAGGCCCATATTCACGAATGGGCGTCTGAATTTCGGACTCAAGATGACAAATTTCTAGGGGTGACTTTTTAAAGAACGAGATTGAAGTACGGTATGCGGAGAAAGAAGCTGCCCATGAGAAAGAAATAAAGGGAACTATACTGGAATCAATGTTCATACAAAAGCGGGGCCGAGTTTTCTTGTCACACGATAGTGGTAAGAAGGAGCTGAGACAATTGCTTATTGGCTTCTAACGTAATCCACGCATTTGCTTCTAAATGCCCCACTAGGCCACCAATTAGGGAGCCTCCCCACAAAACTTTTTACAATCCTATATTTCCCATCGGTATAGCTATGTATTGCCGATTTTAGTAGTATTGTATCGCACAAGTGGCTAACTTTGGCATCCCCATTTCGGAATACCACGCTACGCTACTGATATATATATATATATATATATATATATATATATATATATATGTGTGTGTGTGTTAAAAAACTTCTCTGATTTTGTTCATATTTCATAAACAACTCTTTAATTTAGCGTAAGTTGTTTCTTCTGAAAATATCCATAAAAGATAATTTATTCTTAGGGAGAGTTTCTTTTTCTCAGATGATTTTGTCAAAAGTTACTCAAGTGATTTTTGTTCTTATTTTACAAATAAAGATAATAATCGTCCTACAATATGACGCGTTTTATTCCAAGTGTAAAATCAACCAGAAATATTTTAGTCATGAGAACAGTAGGTTTTCTTCGAAGTTTTCCGAAAACGCCTGTCATATTTTACTTTTATTTCATAAATAAATGTTTTAGTAATAACTGCAGCATGACTTAATTTAATAAAAGGGAAAAAGAAACAATCATTTCCATTTCCCACTGAACCTTCCCCCCCCCCCCCCCCCGACAGCTACACAGAAAATTAGCATCGACTAATCAACGTAGCGTTTCGTACTGAAGAAAAAGATACCTTAGTCATCAAGCTGAGTCAACGCTTTCGAAAATAATCGCATGCTGAATTTAACATTAAAGTAAATGGCCAGAAGTACTTTTTTCGATTTTAAAAGAACGTTAAAAGATAGAAACGCAGCTCTTAGGAAGTTTCCACGAGACAATATCAAGGTCCATCCAATGGTACTAGAACAGGGTAAGTTCCAGAACATTGCTTAAATCGGAATGGAATTTGCTGCAAAATCAGTTCAAGCATTAGCACAAAAGCCCGATAGACAATTTTGTGCAGCATTTGCCTGAAACGTAGGTTGGAAAAACATTTTAAAGTAAAAAAAAAAAAAAAAAAAAAAAAAAAAGTGAGGTGGAAAAGTAAGCAATTAAAGTAAGCATTAGGGATGGTACCGAGTCCGAGACTAGTCTCGATCTCGTCTCGGACTCGGTACCATACCTAATATAAGCCTTATATCTGGAGAACTACATGTAGTGTAGCCAAACCCAAACTATTACTTAACTCACTAGGGATGATACGATGCCGGGGCCAAGTACCTGGGGAAAACCTATATATCATCTGAAAGCTCTTGCCATGAGAAGTACGAAACCGTTTTCAAATCACCGGCAAACTCGCAACTTGACCCTATAAGGGGCCGGTTTGTTGGTGTTTGTGACCCTATGTATGGCATATTCGATAGAACAAAAATGAATGTTACAATGCATCACGCGTAAGAATCTGAGCCTATCATGCTCCTTTTTGACTCATTGCTAGAACGTCACTCGAGCAAGGGTTTGATAATATCACTTTGCACTCAGATGTACCCATTTGATCACTGTTGCCAACGAACTGTAAATATAGTGTGGATCACACGACACTATAGCAGGAAGACGTTGAATGTTACCATCTTCCAACCATTCTAGTTTGTCAGTGTTGCCAATCAAGCGTAAACATGATAATGTTGCAAATGACGTGCGTACCATTGAACGCATATAGAGCAAATGCGACAGAAGCAGCATTGGGCAATGCAAACATAATGTGAGTGTCCCCGTGTCCCAAGCACCCCAGTTTAGCAGTGTTGCCAACCAATGCGAACATTTCCGCATGAAGTCTACAGCATTGGCGGACATAATTAGACTGCGACCCTTACTAGGTTTGTAGTATGTTAGTGTGAACCCACAAGTATTCATATTGTCAGCGTTTCCAACCATTCTAAAACATATTTTCTCGAAAGAGTGCCTGACCATTGCATACATAGTGACATAACTTGGCATAAAGATCACTCGACACAACATCAAACATACCGTGGTTGGTACCATTCCCTAAGCACCCCACTCTGTCAATATTGCTAACGTTTTCCAAATTGAAGTTTTTCAAATAGCAGTGTATAGCTTGGTGGTATTTTTCTATTGTCTAATAATGTGAACGTGCGGCTGAATACATATCATAGGACATGACTGTTGACGACGCAACAACGAACGGCACAGGTTAGAATCTCGTATAGAAAGAAAGGTTTGGATGAGACATACATGCATCTGGTCATAGCAGCTTCTTTGTGACATACCGTGTAGAAAGCAATTGTGCAGAAACACTGACAATATGGGTGCTTCTGGGTCCACACTAACATACTACAATCCTAGTATGGGTTGTAGTCTAATTATGTCCACCAATGCTGTAGACTTCATGCGAAAATCTTGAATGTTCGCATTGGTTGGCAACACTCCTAAACTGGGGTACTTGGGAGACGCAGACGCTTACACTATGTTTGTATTGTCGAATACTTCTACTGTCGCATTTGCTCTATATTCGTTCAATGGCACGCATGTCATTTGCAACATTATGATGTTTACGCTTGATTGGCAACACTGATAAACTAGAATGGTTGGAAGATGGTGACAGTCAACGCCTTTTTGCTATAGTGTCGTGTAATGTATCTGCCAAGCTTTGTGTATAAACGTCTCATCGTTCGGAACCTGTTTTAAAACTTCTCAGTTCTACAATTGGTTGGCAACACTGACAAACTGGGTACTTGGGCGAGGAATACGTCCACAGTATGTTTTCTCCAATGACGAATGATGTTTATGCTACGTTTCAAGGATATACATCCAGTGGTACAAAAACCATCTTCCACACTATATTTACATTTCGTTGGCAACACTGATCAAATGGGTACGTCTGAGTGCAAAGCGATATCATCAAATCCTTGCTCGAGTGACATTCTAGCAATGAGTCAAAGAGGAGTATGATAGGCTCAGGTGCTTACGCGTGATGCATCGTAACATTCATTTTTGTTCTATCGAATATGCCATACATAGGGTCACAAACACCAACAAACCGGCCCCTTATAGGGTCAAGTTGCGGGTTTGCCGGTGATTTGAAAACGGTTTCGTACTTCTCATGCCAAGAGCTTTCAGATGATATATAGGTTTTCCCCAGGTACTTGGACCCGGTATGGTATCATCCCTAGTCAGTATGATGTTCTTATTCCGTAAAAACAAAAATACGAAAACTCGATTTAGCGTATGGATATTTGAGAATGCGTTACCTCCCGCAGGGAACGCGGTCAAAGTGGCTACTCGGTAATTTTACTTTTGCCAGAGTTATAAATCATACTGTGAGCCAGTCAGGGTTTCCGGGTATTTTTGCTAGGTCCAGGTCTATACTAACAGAGTTTCAATACTTTGCACAAAGCATCTTCCAAGCAGCTGTTTCTTTCTAAAACTCTCCTTGCCTGGCAACACGTCTTTCCTTTTTGTCCTTCCTTTAGGCATCTTTTAAACATCAGGCAATCTATTGTTCAGAAACGCACCAAATACGCTCGAGCTGTCGGTTTCTCCGCGTGTTTATTGCTTTCGCGTTTGTGATTAGCCATCTACATTTAAATACATGGTCAGCGTATTCCAAGCATACGCATGAGCAATAAGTACGGTTTGGAAACGCTACCGAATAGCCGGGTACTTATCGTCTGTTCAAAAATGTTGTGGCCCCTGACCCAGAAAACTAATTATTGGCCAAGATTGCAATCTTCCGATGCACTTTTTTGAATCATTGTTAAAATTTTTGGTCAAAATCTCATATTTTGATCCATTTTTTTGATCATTCCTAAAATTATTGTTTCTGTAGATAAGATACGTGTACTTTCAAACAATTTCAGCAAATTCAACCTCGATTTAAGCGTTCCGGAACTTTCCGGAAACCCACTTCAGTACCATTAGGTGCCCTTTGATATTATCTTTTGGAAACTTCCTAAGAACTAGCTTTCTATCCTTTACGGTTCTTTTAAAATCGAAAAAAAAGTACTTCTTGCCATTTACTCTAATGTTAAATTCAGCATGCGATCATTTTCGAAAGCGTTGACTCAGCTTGATGATTAAGGTATCTTTATCTTCAGTACGGAAAGCTATGTTGATTAGTTGATATCAATTTTCTGTATAGCTGTGGGGGGTTTTCAGTGGAAAATGAGAATGGCTCTTTCGTGTGATGGTTTGTATCTTTTATTTCATTTCAAATAGCCTATGGATTTTTAATAAATTTCAGTTTTTTTTATACAGTTTCAAATGGTAAAAGACCACTATGCTTACTTAATCTAAGCTAATTTTTCTTCACTTTACTATCTCTAAATAATGAGTTCCCACACTTACCTTGTCCAGGATAAGGAGAATCAGATTAATGGTATTTGGTGCGAAAGAAATTGTGACACAAAATACAAACAAAGAAACGCTGCACTATTTCCAACATATAACTGCTTCAATAAACAGAAATTTATTATCGGAAGTCTCTAAACATCCAAAAGGAAAGTGAAATAAAATATTTCAGTTTAACGTCCCACGATTATGCCCCTTTTAGGCTAAGGGACACAATGATTGAGACAAGTGAATGATGATGGAAGAACTGGTGGAATAAGAAAGTGGGAGGAAACGGGAACACCCCGAGAAAACTCACGGACACGATGTTGTGCACCACAAACTTAACTTGGTCAGTTATCGAACCAGGTACCTCACACAACAGAGGTAAGCGCTCAACCACTGAGCCATCGTGCCCCGTAAGGATTAAATTATTATTTTTCATAATCTCCTGTGCACTAGATGATCATAAACTTTCAGTATGCAGCGTCTTCCGAAAGTAAACTTTCACGCTCCATCACAGATTGGGAAATATTCAGCTAACAAAACAAAACGAATCCATTTTGTTAAAAAAAATTAACGTCCCACAATTATGCACTGAGGCTAAGGGAGACGGTAATAGAGAGATTAATGATAATGGTGGAATGACGAAAGTAGAAGAAACGGGAGAATCCCGAGAATACCCAGACACATGGTGTTTACCCATCAAAATGCCTATTTGGGAGGAGTTGGGGTTGAACCTGGAACCCTACGCACCAGAGATGAGCGATCTGGCACTGAGCCACCGCGCCCCTTTCATACATTCCGAAACCAATATATCTTAAATATACAGACATTATATTCCTCAAGGAGGGAAGGGTGGCTCAGTGGTAGAGCGTTTACCTCTGTTGCATGGGGTCCCTGGTTTGATCCCCGGCTAAATTAAGTTTGTGGTGGACAACATCGTGTCGAAGTATTCTCGTTTCCTCCCACTTTCTCATGTCACTCATTCTCTTCCATTATCATTCACTTGCCCTAATTATTGTCTCTCTTAGCCGAAAGGATATAATCGTGGAACGTTAAATTTTTTATTTCATATGCACTATATTTCTCAAATTTGTAATTTTGCTTTTTATTTTAAAGCATTTTCTAAATGGAAAATCTAGATAATTTTAAGAATAAAACCTACGTTTAACGCTTTCTGACCGTGTGATTCCATTTGGAATCACAAACTTCCTTAGCTCTCATAGCACACATATCGTGCCGATCGATTCCAAGAGCGCTCTGGCAATATATATATATAAATGGATTTTCTTACTTCCTTAGATTTCAACGTATAATCCACTGAAATAAAAAAATCTTCATTTTTAAAAAATAATTCAGGTCAGAAAGGGTTAACACAAAAATTTAATTTATTAATGATTTTCTTTCTTTTTTCTTTTTCTTTTTTCTTTTTTTTTTTTTTTTGAATTTTGTTTTGTAGACATAAAGAAGTGTTGGTTTTCAACTGTTCATCAGGACATGCTAATCCATTAATGCTGAAGGATTTCTTCAATTATGTAAACAAATCCTTTCTAAAACATCCACTCAGCAGCGCTATTTGGTACCCTGGGTATACTCGACTGATAGCCAACAGAAGACTTCAAAAACTACTCCTGTTATTAACTGGAATTATTCCTGGATATATTTTGGATGCTTGCCTTTTAGTATTGGGAAAACATAAACGGTGATAATTTTTGTCATATTATCTTAAGCTTAGTGTAACGATTAATTTGGTCAAGAGCAACTTTAAATTGAATACTACTCAAACTAAGAATTCAGTTTCTGTTTTACTATTTCAAACGTGTTTATGGTGTAGGGAGTCCTTGGTTCGGATCCCAGCTCGCGCCAAGTGAACTTTGTGGTGGACAAACATCGTGTGCGTGGGTTTACTTAGTGTTGTCCCGTTTCCTGTAACTTTCTTCAGTCCCCCATTGCATTCATTTGTCATTATCACCTTTTCCTTTAACCTAGCCGGCATAACCGTGGGACGTAAAACTTAAAAGATTTCATGTCATTTGATTTCAAACGTGTTTAATAATATTGGTCGAAGGAAAGAAAAAAAAACGAAATGAAATGAAATCTTTCAATTTAACGTTCCACGTTTATTGCCATTAGGATAAGAGAGATGATAATTAAAGCAAATGAATGTTAATGGAAGAATTGGTGGAATCAGAAACTGGAAGGAAATGGGAGTATTCCGAGAAAACGTACGAACACGAAGTTTTCTACCACAAACTTACTTCGCCGGGGCTCGAACTAGGTATCTCACGTACCAAGACACAAGAGCTCTACCCCTGAGCCATCGTGTCTTCCCACCAAAGGAAAGAAACAGCAAATGTTAAAACAATAATCAATACAAACAAGAATTTTAGAAATGATCCAAAAAAATGGATCAAAAGATTGCGATCTTGGCCAATAATTAGACATTGAGTCAGGAGCCACAAAATTTATGGACGGCCCCTAAATCGAGTTTCCGTATATTTTACAAAATAAGCACATCATACTGAGTTAAGTGATAGTTTGTGTTTGGCTACACTATATGTAGTTCTCGAGATATCAAGCGTACAATAAAATCTTTGATTGAATGAAATATAGTGGAATGTTTTTGGTTCAGGGTCCACAAAATTTTTTCCACAAAATCGAGATTTCTTATATTTTTACGGTATAATCACATCATACTGAGTTAAGTGGTAGTTTTGGTTTGGCTACAGTATATGTAGTTCTCCAGATATAAGGCCTGCAAGAAAATTTATAATTGAATGAAATACATTGGATTTTTTGGTTCAGAGCCCACAAAATTTTCGAACGGCCCCTAAATCGAGATTTGTTATTTTTTGCGGAGTAAGGACTTCATAATGAGTTAAGTGGTAGTTTTGGTTTGGCTGCACTATGTGTAGTTCTCCAGATATAAGGCCTACAAGAAAATTTCTGCCTGAAATATATTGGATTTTTTGATCCAATAAACTTCTATAAACATTTGAAAATAGTATTAGTGAAAACGGAAAATGACTCAATTGTCTTGTAATTTATCTAAACTTAATTAACCCCTTGCGTTCCAGGTGTCATTTTCCTATGTGCGTGTTTTAATATCAGATTTTTGTTTACTGTTTAAAACTGTCTAGACCGTTATATACGTCGTAATTATTGTGCACGCGTGAGGAGAGCATTCATATTATAGTGATTTAAAAAACATTTGTATTGAGAAACATTTGAACTGAAAAGGGGAAATTTTGATGTTCTGATGAAGGGATTTTATGGTGTTTTACGTTAGTAACACTGACCGGGGATCACAGACAAAGATTTTTCTTTTTTCCCATCTTGAAAGTTCCCAATTGTTTATCTTCAAAACAAGCATATGTGTGTCATAATTGAATGTTCCTTTATGCCTGGTATCTACTGAGACAAAATTTTCTTTGCTTCTCTGTCAGTAAGGTGCTGTCACCTAAGGAGAAATAGTAGAACTAAGTCTCGCAATGCTTCCACTAAAAAATTTCATCATCTCCAGGATTAATACGACCCTCAATAAAGGATACGTTTTCATGGCATCCACATGGATGTCAAAGGAATGCAAGGGGTTAATATAACGCTTTTGACATAAAAACACTTGTTTGTGAACATAGATGATTATTTGTTCTTATTCAATATCCCATCCTGGATGTGCCGTACAACTAAAATGTTCATCAATAAATAATTGATTGATTGATTGAGCGGTTAATGGGGATGGCAACGGCAAAGCTATTTTGTCACTATTACTCTGAGGTCAATAGGACACAGCAGTGGTTCAGTGGTAGAGCGATTAACTCTAGTACATGGGATTCTAGTACGATCCCACTAGCTCCAAATGAACGTTCTTTTACACAAACATATTGTGCGCGAGTTTTGTCGGGGTTCCCATGTTTGCTCCCATTTCATTTATATTCCATAATTTTGTTCGTTATCATCATTATCTCTCTTAACCTCGGAGTATAATTGTGGGACTTTAAACAAATATCTACAGAATATCTTAAATATCTTCAGAATTTTTATGGGGCCAGGAGCCAAAACAAGTTCCAACTGACAAGGAACGGACATGAACGTGTCATCCGGACATCCGAATCGAACCTAGTCCATTTGATAAACATGACAAAGATATGTTTATGTACAACAAATTAGGTGCAATGGACAACGGAGTAAGTCTCTGGGGTCCATTAACCCATTAATTATAACTTGAGCGACTATGGTTCAGTTAACATTAGAGTTTTCAGGTATAGTGACAGAGTTCTATCGTATACCTGGGGATAGGGTGTTCTGTGCTTAACGTGGGGAGGGGCGGTAGAGTCAAAAAGAAGACGAAAATATCATAAAACTAACTAACTAACTCTATGGCCTATGGAACCCGGAGGTTCAGTACCGCGTTCACAAAAGCTCTCCACTGACTTCTATCCTTAGCTAATTGGATCCAGTTTCTACTTTGTATTCCTATCTCTGCGAGATCCATCTTAATATTATCCTCCCATCTGCGCCTAGGTCTTCCTAATGGTCGTTTTCCTATGGGTCTACCAGTCAAGACTTTGAAAGCGTTTCTACTTTCTTCCATTCTAGCTACATGACCTGCCCACCTAAGCCTCCTAGACTTGACGACCCTAACAATGTTGGGTAAACCGTATAAACTATGTAGTTCCTCGTTATGAAGCTTCCGCCATTCCCCATTCTCGTTCCTCTTGGGTCCGAATATTCTTCTCAGGACCCTGTTCTCAAATACTTTCAGTCTATGTTCTTCCCTCAGAGTAAGCGACCATGTTTCGCAACCATACAGAACAACAGGCATGATTATCGTTTTATATATTTTAAGCTTCAAATTTCTCGACAGAATTCGCGACAAGAGATTTTGAACCGAATAGTAACACGAATTCCCTGCTTTTAGTCGACATTTAATTTCTTCGTGAATATGATTTTCGTCTGTTAATATTGATCCTAAATATTTGAAAGTATCCACTTTATCAAAAGTATTATTTAATATTTTAACGCCTCCACAATTTGCCGTATTACGGTCCCGACGCACTTCCATGTATTTAGTTTTCTCTGCATTTACTTCTAAACCCATGTCCCTGCAAGCGTTTAATAAGATCTCTGCATTTATTTCTACTGTTCTTCTATCATCCGCTATTAAATTTACATCATCAGCATATGCCATAACCTGGTGAATGCCGTTCAACTCTAGGCCCTGGTTGCTATCTTTGATTTTCCTTATGGCATATTTCAGCACAAAGTTAAATAATAATGGCGACAACGCATCTCCTTGTTTCAGGCCATTTTCGACGTGGAAGCTCGTGGACAAAAATTTTCCTACCCGAAATAGACACAACCCGACAAAATTTTCCTACCCGACAAAAATTTTCCGGTACGAAAATATCATATTATATCAAAATTCTGGGGCCTTGTTTCAACGGGTGAAAATACTCTATAAACAAACTAGAGAACACATTTTATATTTTAATGACTATATATACAGGGTATTTCAAAACAACGCGACAACGTTCGGGAGGTGATTCCTGACACCAAGTTAAAACGACAAGTATAGACCAACCTGGGTGCATAAATGCTTCCGTTTGGAGTTATAGGAAGCATGAACATGAAAAATGAACTTTAAAGATTCATAGCTCCAAAACTATGGGACCTATTGTAGTGGATCACGACTTAACTTATTAACTAATATATGCACTATCTAAAAATACATATTTCAGAATCCTAAGGTACTCACGCAACAATTTTTATAGAGAGAGTTTGGCTACGGTCATATAATTTGAAGAACTCACCAATGACCTCCATAAAAGTTGTTGCGGAAGTACAGCAGGATTCTGAAACGCCGATATTTGAATAAAAGCGCGTACTAGTTCTTAAGTGAAGTCTTGACCCGACTACGGTAGGTCCAATAGTTTTGGAGCTATGGATCTTTAAATTTCATTTTCTTATATTTTCGGCAACCTATAACTCCGAAAGGAAACATTTGTTCACCCAATTTGGTCTATACTTTCTGTCTTATCTTGGTGTTAGGAATCACCTCCCACCGTTGTCGGTGTTGTTTTGAAACATCCTATATATATCGTCTATTAAATGCATATCTATCGGTTGTATTATGTACACAGTGAAATATAACAGCACAAGGGAGACTGATATTCAAGAATCAATCAGAAAATCAGTAAATGGGTACTTGAAGCCGGTATGTGACAGAAAATTGGGAATATTCGAGTCTGTCACGGGTGATTCGTTGCTCAAAACGGTCATATTCTGGGTCTCTTGCTGTCGACTATGCACAAGCATGGTTACTAAGATAGTGGAGGCTCTTTCTTCCAGCAAGTACAGCTAACAGCACAATTAAAGTCCTGAGACAAGCACAATTACTGCATCACCAAGTACCATCCATATGCTCCATTGATTAGCGATCAATTGATCATTTGCATTAGCTGCCGGCGTGGGTCTCTTCAGAAAGTGGGACTCGGGACAGGGGCACCATTGTTCCCACTTACTTTGCCATTGCATGCGCACATATGCTAACATTATAATAATGATAATATTCTCAAATCTGAGTCATATTTATTTTGACACTCTATAATGTTCGAACAAAATGAACTTTCTCTTTTCCCATGATCAGAAACTAATCATTTATCAATTAATGAATATTAAAAATGTATGTTAATTTTGTTGCTAAGCTTAGCATCTCTAGTACATTGTTTTTAAATAAGAGCTTAAATAAAAAAAAATACAATTTTGTTTCCTTTTTCATAAACAAATCCAAAGATTATAATATATTTCTTTACAGCTTCATGCCCATTTTGCAGAAGACGAATCTGATGCTCAAACATATCGACTACTTTATCAGAACTCATAATTGGAACTTTAATGCTACCAATATGGATAAACTTTTTTGGTCAATTATGGATGAGAATGATAGACTGTTATTCAACTTTGATTTTAAATCAATTGATTGGCCTTCCTACCTCGAGATTTACGTCCGAGGCATCAGAACATATCTTCTCAAAGAGTCTGTGAAAAACCATAAAAGCTGCACAAGACGATTGAAAACGTAAGTTTATTCTAATTTTTGAAGCGTTAGCTTACATATATATATATATGTCAATGATGGGTATATATATTTTCTTCAAGAGGTCATTCATCAAAATGATTTTGCTGTTATACTGAGCACGTGTAAATTGATGACTTTTGTGGTCAATAACGTTACAAACATAGTTTCGGATATTGTAAAAATAATGCTAAGATTTATTATTCTTTCTCTTTAAAAGACAAACTGATTAAATAGTCGAAAATGGTGGAGGCTGTTCTTACAGTTAGCGTTTCTTTTAAAGTTCAATGTCCCACGATCATGGATCGGGACAAAGGGAGACGATACACTGGGACAGACGATAATGGTGTCATGACGAAGGTGGGAGAAAACAGATCATCATGAAAACCCCTACACACGGTGTTTGTGCACCACAAGGCCCAGTTAGCGGGAGCTGTGATCAAACCCAGAACCCTATACAATAAAGGTGAATCTTTTACTACTGAGCCACCAAGATCCACTTGCATTACTTTAAAATAATTCAACAAAATCACGACTTTGCTATTTCGATTGATGCGGTGTTATTCTTATCAATGTTGTCCTATTCAGTCAACCATTGGGCATTGGTTACTGAAGAAATAAATACATTTTCAAAATAATTATATCGAATGAATAGTGGCCCCGGGGACACGATGTCTCAGTGGTAGAGCGCTTACTTCTGCTGCGTGGGGTTCCTGGTTCCATCCCCGCCTTAGTAAGTTTGTGGTGGATAATATTGTGTCCATGGGGCTTCTCGGGCACTTCCGTTTCCTCAGACAATTGCATTCCATCAATTCTTCTATCATCACTCACTTGCCTTGATCAACTGTCTGCCATAGCCTAAAGGGCATAATCAAGGAACGTTGAAATAAAAAAAAATCATTTGATTTCATTTAAATAGTTCCCCGGCGTTTTCAAAAGTAGACGTATGTTGTCCTTCTAAAAGCATTATATTCTGTTAATTCGTTCTATTTTCCATGATGGATTCCAAGAGGATTCGCGGTAGATAATGCTACTCTAAATCGATTCTTCGCTTTTCATTGCAACCTATCCTTCATACTTCATTTACTTTTTCTCGATCAAATATCATCTAATAATGTTCACTTTGCAGCAGTAGCGGCGCTAGACTCGTAATAGTAGGGGGGGCACAAGGGGGCAAGAAAAATTTTGAGGGGCGAGGCAGCCACATTTGTTTTCTTTAGAATATTGTTATTATCGGTTGCACACGTTATTAGTACATTTTTCACCGGTTATACATAGAAAAATGGGAGGGAAGGGCGAAGGGGGGCGAGAAAAAATATTCGGGTGGCGGTCGCCCCTCCTCACCCCCCTGTATTGCTGCCACTGCTTTGCAGAAGATGTTAGATTATCTTGCATGTTAGATTAATATAAAAAAAAAGTATTAAGATTAGAAACTACGTGGTTTGGAACGACCCTTAGAATATTACAATTATCTAGCCAGTATTTATAATTACATAGGGGCGGATCCAGGACGGACTTCTGGGGGGTAATACTGTTACTTAGAGCTACTTTTAAGTGCTCCAAATTCTGGGATAAGCTTTATTTATATATAAAATAAGAAAGTTTCCTCTTCGGCGAGGAAGGGGGGACGATTGCCCCGGTCGCTCCCCTGGACCTGCCCCTGCAATTACATCGTCAACTTCAAGAAGAGAATAAGTCCAGCAACCAAAATGTTAAAAAATCGAAGAAAAAAATTGTATTAGTCTTAGAGATTTTGTTCAATAACCTCAAGTTTTTACTGTAACTTGAGAACTATATACTTTAACACTTACGTATAAAAAAGGAGCTCGGAAAAAAAAAGTAAGATATAATGAGGTGTGCTAAAACTTCATTTTGTTACTTTTTGGTTTTTATCCCCTTCTTAAAACTGACGACTCACTTTTTTTTGGGGGGGGGGTTACTTCGGAGTGCAAACTACCTAGATCAGTGGTTGCCAAACTTACGAACCTTCTGAGTTACCTATCCGTTTTCAAATCCCTTTCTGAGTTACCTATCCGTTTTCAAATCCCCTTCTGAGTTACCTATCCGTTTTCAAATCCCCTTCTGAGTTACCTATCCGTTTTCAAATCCCCTTCTGAGTTACCTATCCGTTTTCAAATCCCCTTCTGAGTTACCTATCCGTTTTCAAATCCCCTTCTGAGTTACCTATCCGTTTTCTAATACCCTTCTGAGTTACCTATCCGTTTTCTAATACCCTTCTGAGTTACCTATCCATTTTCAAATCCCCTTCTGAGTTACCTATCCGTTTTCAAATCTCCTGAGCTACCAACCAAAAGAACTACCAACTTTTTTTTTTAATCTTGTATTTGTTTATTGACTATAAATTTGCATTTCTAGTAAATATAAACCGGAGTGTTAACGCAATCTACTAAAAATATCCTCGCGAGCTACGAGTAGCTCGTGATTGGCGGTTTGGCAATCACTGATCTAGATACAGTTTAAAAGATGTTGATTTGTCTAATGTTTCCGATTCCAGTTTCTTCTTTTGTCTTTCTGTTCGACGAAAAAAAGTATTTTCTTTCCTTCCTTTTATCTTTCTTCTTTATGCCAAATTCTTGACTGGGCCTATGAATTCTCTTTGATCAGAATTTCTGATGCACCCCTATACAAAAGTTTTATTTTATCTGTGATCTGACTCTTGACTTAAAGCAAAGATCCTTTCAAAATCTACAATGAAAGAGAAATCAGTAAATATTAATAGCTTGTCACGGCCATTACAGAGTAGAAAAATTGATTATAGAAGGAAGCAAATTGGGTCCCAACTTTTTTGGTTTGATTCTTATAGTATGCGACGAGACAAACACGATGGTACTAAAATTATCGAAATTGCACCGAAGGAACATGGGTAATTTGGGTAATTTTGTAGTTCTGTATACAAAATTACCCAAATTACCTATGTTCCCCCGGTACAATTTCGATAATTTTGCTACCATCGCACAGTGGGACAGATGCAGAATCTGACTGGAAAAAAATTAGTATCCCTCCTATACATGCAATATATGATTACATTACCAGTAAAATTATTACTCGGTGCCATAAGTGACCACAATATATTCAAAACAGCTGAGAAACGATGCGTACGAGAAAAATAATGAGCTAAATGATAAAAGATTTAAAAAAAGACGAAAATAAATTAGTAAAATAGAACAATAATGTACTTTATCTGAAGAGAGAAAACATCTAATCTTTTTCCAGAGGCCTAGAACTCAACACTGTAGTCTTCATTGTTGCCGTCTGCATGTTATTATGATCATCATCATCATCATCTACGCCATTGTCACCATCATTACAGTTATTACTATCGCGATCTTGTCCATGTCCTACTTTACCTTCCTTAGAAACTGCACATTTAATAGCAGGTTCTGTAAGTAACTTCCTGACATCAGGGAGTTCTCGTTTTTGTTTCGAAAAGGAGATTGACTTGAAATGATAGGATCGGACCTGAGGAGGAGCAAGTGCAATACATCGCGAATATTCTCTTTTCGAGAAGGTGTTTTTTTTTTTTTTTTTTTTTTTTTTTTTGCATGAGCCTATTTGCTCTAATATGCTCATGTGTTGCTTCTTGAGCTTCTTCGGAGAGCATTCCGATAGGCAAGGTGACTGCCTTAATAATTCTTCCTCCATGAATTAGAATTTTATGGACAGAAACAGGCATGAAGAACTATGGATATAGACAGTTTGGTAGTTTCTAATGTGAATGCGTCAAATCTTTCTACATTAATTGGAAAACCACAAGATATAGTTCGCAATATAATACCAAATCGCCGAACCTGTTCTTCATTAATTCCTGTAATCTCAGCGGATTGCGATGGATCTTGGAAGAAACGCCGCACTGTGGTTTCATCATTAGAATTTCCTACTGCTCCAGGTTTATGCTGATCTACAATTAATCCCGTTTTCGTTCGGAACTCTTGAATAATTTGCTTCTTCCGTGCAGAGAATTTGACTTTGTTTTCGGGGTTCCTAACCTGCCATTTGCGAATGTCCAACCGATAAGGTATGTGAATTGGGCATTTGAAAAATCGGATCCAAGAATGTAAGGGGGAGATTCCAAATACATATCTGCTACTATCTATTGCTTTTTCTCGTAATTCAATATTGTTCATATTCGTAAGAGTAGATCCACATATATAGCACGTTTGAGAGGAAGTTTCTGTAACGGAATTGCACATCTTCCCATCCACCATTGTGAATACAAGTTCAAGGATAACATTTATTTCCTTCTCCTGAGTCAGTACATTAGTAGGCTTTAAATTAAGTATTTGTGTCTCCATTCCCGACAGTTCAGTTGCCCCTTTTTGGTACAACGATTTCACGGGCCGACAAAATCTAGGCGATGATGGTCTTGGATTTTGCCACAAAATTGCTTTGTCAACCTCCTTATCTGATGTTGAATACAACTGTAAGGGAACGAAGGATATAGCAAAGATGTATGAGTCACTATATTCACTGTTTGATTCATCTTCTGTTTGAAATTTCTGCTTATATACACTCTGACAACTGCTTCCATCGCAACTCCACTTACACATTACTTTGATTATGTCTCCATCTCTGATACACTGTTTAATAACATATTTCTGTAAAGTCAGATGCCCTCAATTGTTTGATCTATTATTGCTTGTAAATGAACTTTGGCTAACGTGTCAGTTACTATATATAATATTCCCTTCCCTGGTATAACACTAATTTTGCTTCCCGCACCACATTATACGAAGGATATATGTCAGAATATTTTGCCTTTGCGCCTAGTCTCAAATTGGTATACTGTCTTTTAGATAAATTGATATCTACTATAAGTGCAACGGCTTCATCCGGATGAGTGTTTGGATAGAGTTTTGGTGAAGGATAAGCTTCCTTGTATTTTGTTGCTCTCTTAGGTATCGTTTGAGTGATTCCTCCTAATAAAACTGCGGCATCTCTTTTTCCAGCAACTCTCAATGACCTTTGGGTAGCCAACACCAGCTCTTGCTCAGAATGCATTGTAACGAGTGGCTTTACAAGGGTTTTCTTCGACTTCATTCCCGAATCTTCGAAGGATTTACTAGGTGCGCCTGATTTGCTTGTCGAAGGTCTATGCTCTTGTTTTTGAAAGATCGTTTTCAAAGCAATAACCACTTTATCAGAGAACTTAATATGTACTTACAACCAATTATTATATTTCGGTAAAAATCTATCAGTCATTTTATTACACAGTATCCAACGCTTCTCGAAATCATCTTTGAAGGCACTTAGTCATTTTCATACTGCGAAGAACATCCGCAGATAGGCTTTCCATTCCATAGTTGTTCGTAACATAATTATAAAGTGCTTCGTTTGATGGTTTAGAACGCAGCACCTCGTACAGGTCCTTGCGCGTCACGACGAGCATGCCCGGCTCTCTACACCTATCTTTGAAAATAGGATAAATATAAAAATTGGGCAAGAACGAGCAGTAGATCACAACTGTATTTCAAAATACATATATCAAACTACTCCATGACGAAAAATCTCGCTACAGACATGGACGTACATTTTTAAATGTCAATTTGAATTTCCAATAGCAGTTCTTTACTGCGTAATTACTTGCACTCTCTAGAGATACTTCTACACAAAAGCAAAATAAACCAATCAAACAAAACTTAACTCAAACAGGAAGTAGATATACATACTTTCACTCATAGCTTATTTCGCAAACGTTCCTTGCCTTTTCACTTGTATAATTAAATCACAAACTTTACGTTCATACCATCCTAATTCAGCACGCTACTAAAGCATATAATGAACTATCAACTTTAACGTGTTACGACCACCACTATAGGTTGTTATCTGTGTTTATTGATATGTAGCGAGAAACTTTAGTTATCAATTAACACCACTATGCTGTTCGAATGTAGATTAGACATAGTTGCCAAAACTACTTTTTTCCAGTCAGATTCTGCTTCTGGCCCACAGTGTATCGTGTTTGTCTCGTCACATACTACAAGAATCAAGCGAAAAAAGTTGGGGCCAAGTTTGCTTCCCTCTAACCGAAAAGTTTGCAAGCTTTAATTTAATTGTTACTGCACTAATTGAAGTTTTCTTTCTTAACCTCAGGTTGTATGTCTTAGACAGATCAATCAAACTGTTACTTGTCTACTTGAGCTATAAATTGACCAGAAGAATTTGTTTTGCTTCAGGCAGTTGAAGAAGTTTGGATTTAGCTCAACGTTATTGGCTACTTTTGTTGTACTTTGTATTGAATCTCAGCGTAAATAAACAAGTTGATTTAGAAAATATTAGAGTATTTTATTACTTCAGTGATCATTAAAAGTACTTTAACTTCTATTTGTTTGTTTATTTATTTATTCAAGGTCCAGCTTTCAACGTAAAATTTGTTCCATTTCGATATGTAAATCAATTAGTAGGTTCAAGTACGATGATGGTCTCTGTTGCATAAACAAATAAATAGTTCTATCAGTTTTTTTTTAATATTATATTTTACAATATTTTTTATCATTCAATTAAAAAAGAATTGAAATGCGAGATGTAAAGGGTGTTTCAAAACAACACCGACAACGTTTGGGAGGCAATTTCTGACGCCAAGATAAAATAAAAAGTATAGACCATCCTGGGTGCACAAATGATTCCTTTCGGAGTTGTAGTCTGCCGAAAATATGAAAAAAATGAACCTTAAAGGTCCATAGCTCTAAAACTATGGAATCTACCGTAGTCGGGTCAAGACTTCACTTAGCAACTAGTATATGCCCTATCCAAATATGTATGTTTCAGAATTCTAAGGTACTCACGCAACAATTTTTATAGAGGGAGTTTGGCTACGGTCATATGATATAAAGTACTTATCAACTACCTACATTAAACTTCCGTAGGATTCTGAAACATGGATATTTGGGTAGAGCACATACCAGTTCCTAAGTGAAGGCTTTACTCACCTAGGGTAGGTCCCATAGTTTTGGAGCTATGGGCCTTTAAAGTTCATTTTTTCATGTTTTCGGCAGCCTATAACTCCGAAAGGAAGCATTTGTGCACCCAGATTGGTCTATACTTTTCGTCTTTGTGCCAGGAATCACCTTCCAAACGTTATCGGTGTTATTTTGAAATACTATGTATATATACATATCAATCGGTGCATAATGATCTTATTGAATTTAATGATCTTATTGAACATAATGATTTATTGAACATAATTATTTTATTGAACTTAATGACTTTATTGAACATAGTGATTTTATTGAACGTAATAATCTTATTGAACATAATGATCTCATTGAACATAATGATCCTACTGAACTGAACATAATGATTTTATTGAACTTAATGCTCTTATTGAACATAATGATTTATTGAACATAATGATTTTATTGAACTTAATGATTTTATTGAACGTAATGACCTTATTGAACATAGTGATCTTATTGAACGTAATGATCTTACTGAACATAATGATCTTATTGAACATATGATCCTACTGAATTGAACATAATGATCTTATTGAACTTAATGCTCTTATTGAACATAATGATTTATTGAACTTAATGATGTTATTCAACATAATGATCTTATTGAACTGATTATAATGACATGCAATCAGTGTTAGTAAGAAATAAAGAAAGGGAATTGCTTTACAAACTTGAAAATTTATGCTGTATAAGGACCGTGCCACTAATTGAGGTGAACCTGATGCTTAAATTTTCCCTCATTAAGCTCTCAATCATATTACTAGCAAGATAATAGTTCAGTGTAGAGTTATTGAGATGTAGCCCCAAAATTATCATTAGCATTCATTGCTAAACTAAAACATTGTTCAAAGTATAGACATATACAGAGTACTTCCTAACCATTTTTGGGAAGGAAAATTTGAATGTATATGAAGTGTTTATAACATCAAAGAATACTCCGTAAGTCAACGAAATCAGTTCTACATGACCGCCTTCCATCTTTAAGCAGAGTTGCCATTTCACCACGGTACACTTGAATATAGCTGCACCATTGCTTGAGTAATTGTACGCACCGATGTCGAAATGTCTTCAGGCAGTTGCCTACAATTACCCCAGCAATGTTGGAGTGTGTGTTCAAGCATACCATGGAGAGATGAAAACTCTGCTTAAATATGGAGGGCGGGCATGTCAAGCTGCTGTGATTTCGGAAAGTAAATTACAAATATGAACGCAAGTGACTTCCTGTAAATCAGAATGGATGTTATCAATTGCTTTGTTCAATTCGTCTTGGCTTGATTCTGTGTGTAAGTTCACTAGAAACATACAGAACCCGGAAAGAAAATTGTTACTCTAAACGGGTAGCTATTTCACGGACACTGCTACAATTGATGTCACTCGATTCGTTTCGTTGTCCTGAACCGATTGATGCCCACATTATACATATACAGGGTCACTGGAAATGCCCAGGTACCGGAAAATAAATTGTGACTAAATTGGAAGTGAATTGACGGAAGTTGTTAAGATTGCTGTTGATCGATTTATTTTCCTTATTTTGAACCAATTGACATCGATGTTGTATACATATGGTCTATATAAAGGCCCAGTCCCCAAAAAGGTAATTGCGGCTCTAAACCGGAAGTGATTATAATTGGTATCAAACCATTATTTCGTCACCCTGAATCGATTGATGTGCATAGCGTCATAGGCGTGCCCACCAAATATTTTCTGGGGGGGGAGGACAGTACCTTCCACTCAACATTGTGAGCTAAAATTAAAGAAATTAAGGCACTACACCCCTCCAGAAATTTTCAATATGTCACATGACAAAGCTCTGCAATTTGGGATAAATCCTATCAATGATTGGAAGCAGGTTCTATTTCAGCGGCACGAAAAATCCTACTTATAGATGTTGACAAAATTTATTAAAATTAATGGGGTTTCCAGGGTGATGATATTGACGTATATTTCGAGACAGCACAATGAATTTAAGGTCAATAACTCAGCATACTGTTCAAGTCCATTTCTTCATTTATGGGAAACATTATGCACTGTTTCCCATTTTGACACTGAAAGTGGGCCTTGAAGTGTCCTGTTAAGTAGTTCCAACCTGCTGATAATATCTTCAGCCATTATGAACTCAAGAAACGTAGATTCTTCTTCAAAAACCGCAAAAGTCCAGCTGCTGATCCTGAAGAAGTGTTGGCATTTCCTTCAGTTTTCATATCTTCCAACATGTATAGAATTTCTTTATAATGTTAAACAACTCCCGTTATTTGACTGATGTGAGTCCACAATCCACCTAGTGGGACACAAGGGTTTAATGTTTTACAATGTTTGAGACGGAATCACCAGCAATAGCCTCGATCAGAGAAGAAAATCCTGATCTCACTTGAAGTGACTGCGAAAACAATACTCCTAGTTCATGCATCCACTGCAAAGAGTTTCTCAGTACTTCTGACGCACAACAAGCATCCTGAATCACAAGATTAGCACAGTCATCTCTACAATGTGCGTACAAGGTGAGAGGTTGCTGTTTACAAATGATACAAGTAGTTTGAACACCAATGTCTGCACAACTCATAATTCGAGCGCCATCATAACCTTGTCCTCTGAGTTCAGCAATGGGAAGCTGGAGTCTCACAATCGCACTCAGAAAAACTTAAGCTATAAACTCACCAGTGGTTTTTTGACATACTACCATAGAACCCAAGAAAACTTCCATGAGGACAAAGATCTTCATCTACCCATCTGACACAAATATTTAATTGTTTTTCACCACTCACATCATGGGAACCATCACACATGATAGGGAACAGAGAAGGGTTTTGAGATTTCATCTTGTTACATATGTGAAAAACAGTTTCTTGGACCATGATTTCCAGAATTATGTTCCAGATTTTACCATCCATGAAATTACATCTCTTCATGTTTAAGTCTATCCAGCTCTTCAATTGTGGAGAATCTTCAGAGTGAAGGCTTATCAACTGAAAGAAATTCCCAGATCAGGAGTCATGCTCTCTAAATGGGAGTTCCTGTCTTGTAAGGTAGCGTATACTTGAAATTATTTTTTCCAGGTTTTTCCTGGCGTTCAGTCGATCATCTGTTTAGTTGGTTTTTCATTGGGTTTTTAATCTGCGTGTAACGAATTCTGAAGTTTCGTATATACGGAATTTCTCTTTAACCTTCTTCCAGTTGTTAAATCCTACAATAGTGAAAGCGTCTTCAATGTTTCTAGTATGAACTTGTTCTTTATTGTTTTTGAAGAAGTCCATACAGTAAAAACAGAAAATGCTGTTAGTCTTGTTTGGATCAAAGTGCAGCCAGGGAAATCTAGAATCAGGTTGGTACAAATTTCAATGTTCGACCTTTCAGAGACTGTTGTGGAAAATTTGTAGGTAACACTAAAGGCTGATTGGGTTTCGAAAAGTTCAAAGGATGGAGAAAATCTAAACCACTTGCTAAACATGGGGATTGAGGGGTTTCTCCTATAAGACACTGATGGTGATGGTGACCTGGTACGGAAATTCGAATTTCCAATGTCAGTTTCAGGTTGTAATCCATCAGCTGAACTATCATTTGAATTAAATTTTCTCTTTTTTTCTACAATAATGGCACTACTTTTGCCCACGTACTGTCTTCTTTTCTTTTTCTTATGACAAATTTATACATTTCAAACAATAAAACGACACTTAACACAAGCAAGAGATGAAAAATTTCAGATCAATGTTATATTTACAATCAGACATGGACATAGCTATCTAAACAGCGTTATTGTTGGAGAAAACACGCTGCAAAAGAAGTCCTCTCAAAAACAGTGCCGCACGCGCGCACAGCCCAGTTGATGAAGTACGTTAGAAAGAACACGCAGAGAGAACTACACATCCGCACACTAAGAAAAAGGTCTCTTTAGGCAGGTATTCGAAATATTTTTGCTTTGGAAGCAAGTTGTAAGTCTCTTACAAATTGGTAGCTGTACAAAATAAAAAGGCACACTAAGAAATGCGTATTTTCAATTAAATCTACTATTTTCATCAAACCTTCTTATATTGCAATTGAACATGTGCACGCTTTATGGTAATTTTCGATATATCTAATACAGTCTCGCTACTTTCTGTACTTCAGTTATAAACTATGATATTTTTTGCAGAATTTTCTTCAAAAAATTGTAATATTTTACCCATTCCAGGAATCATTAATTGACAATCGACGTTACCATTTCAGTATTTCATCTTTTTTGCCGAGGGATTTGGAAAAGACACCCGCTATACAATTTTCTGAGGGGAACAATCCCCTCCTGGAAAATTTCTAAAGGGTACGCGTCCCCCTCATCCCCCAGCGGGCACGCCCGTGATAGCGTATATATAGGGTTACTAGAAATGTTCAGCCCCTAGAAAATAAATTGCGACTCTAAACCAGAAGTGACTATTTGGAAGTGGTTAATATTGATGTCAATCGATTTCTTTCGTTACCTTCAATCCATTGATGTTCATACTGTATATACAGAGTCAATAGAAATGCTCAGGCCCCCTGGGAAGTAAATCGTGACTCTAAACTGGAAATGACTTTCCGAAAGTAATCAAGTTCGATGTCAAGCGATTTTTTTGTCACCTTAAATCGATTGATGTTCATATTGAATAATTGTAAAGTTCTCCCTGTATAGGGGTAGGTAAAGCTTGATAGTTGAAGTTATAGTGTAGAATTGTCTCTCACTATCGGTTTTTATTATAAAAAATCCTCTATAAACAGTATTTTACCTCTAATATAAGGTAAAGAAAAGTGATCCAAGGCCCAAGTAGCTTAGGGCAGGGTCTCCACAGAGCTCCGAAGCAAGCTAGGTGGAGTGGATTAAAAATTCCCAATGCTCCGAAGCAAGCAAAGAAAAAAGTTATGAGCCTCAAAGCTCTGAACAAGCTAAATGATTAAGGTTAAAAATCCCGACAGAGCCTCAAACAAGCTGAACAGAAAGATAGAAAGCCTAAAGTTCCGAACCAAACTAGAGGCTTTAGGTTAGGTATCTCCTAGAGCTCTGGGTAAGCTAAAGGAAGGATTAACCAGCCCAGAATGTCCATAAAATCCTCCCAATTGTATAAACACTCCAGGTGAAGCAATGGAGCCTGTGTTTCCTCGTCATCATGTAACTAACTAGATGGTGTCACTGCTGTCTCAGTCATCTGCAACTGTAATGTTCCATAGTAAGATGCACATAGTTGTTGTTTATAAATAGGGGCACATGTTGGGTATCTGTAAACACAGACACGTAAAACATTACAATATATAGGGTCACTAGAAATACTCAGGCTCTGAAAAGTAAATCGAGATTCTAAACCCAAGTGACTTTCTGGAAGTGATCAAAGTTGGTGTCAGTCAATTTCTTCCGTTATCCATTTATGTGCATATTACGAGGGTGCTGGAAAATTCATGAAATCACCAAGAAAAAATAAAAATTGAAACAAATCATTGTAGTCATTAGAAAGATCATATATTGTGAACATTTCATCCCACATATGGTCATTTTATCATTGTTATTTCCTTTGTTACAGGTTCTGTAAGAAGATATGGCGGAGGATCTAAGGAAATTCGAGAAGAACGAGCTTCGCAGTGTCATCAAGTTTTTTGTGCTGCAAGACAAATCCTCTATGGAAATTCATGAAACTTTGCAATATACTTTGGGGAAACACGCTCCTGGATATACAACAGTAGCAAAGTGGGCGGGGCTTTTTAAGACTGATCATTATGAGAATGAAGATAAACCTCGCTCAGGCAGGCCTTCAAGTGTAGTGACCACGGAAAACATCCACAAATTGCATTACATGATCATGGAGAATGGGTGCATATCGATCAAAAACATTGCTGCATGTGTCGATATATCGCGTGAGCGTTTGGGTGTCATAATAGGAGAATATTTGGACATGCGGAACGTGAGTGCCAAATGGATCCCAAAATGTTTGAATGCTGACCAGAAGAGAACAAGAGTGCAGATGCCACAGGAAATTTTGCAAAAGTTTCAAAACCCTGGTGAGTTCTTGCGCAGCCGGGTGACAGAAGACGAAATGTGGCTGCACTACTATGGTCCAGAGACTAAACAACAATCCAGGAGTGGCGCCACAGTGGATCTCCTCGACCGAAGAAGTTCCGAAGCCAAAGATCAGCTGAGAAGGTGCTTGCATCGGTGTTTTGGGATAAGGACGATGTCATGCTTATCAAATATCTTAAAAAGGGTGAAACCATCAAGCTGGAGTTTATTCCAACTATTTGATTGAGCTGAAGGAGGCCCTGAAGGAAAAAACGCCGGGGAAAAGTGAGCAGTGGTGTTGAGTTTCTACAGGACAATGCACCCTCCCACAAGGCTCATCAAACTATGCAATTGCTGGTGGATCTGGACTTCATCTGTGTATCTCACCCACCCTACTCATCTGATCTGGCCCCTTCCGACAATCACCTCTTCGCACATCTCAAAAAAACATCTCAAAGGCAAACATTTTCCATCCGATGAGGCACTCATTGCGGAGGTGGAGGGCTGGTTAGCACAACGGGACAAGACCTTCTATTTGCAAGGGTTAGAAATGTTGTAACATCGTTGTGAAAAGTGTATTGAATATATTGAATAATGTATTAAAATTGTTCTTCGAGGTAAATTTCTTCTTGGTGATTTCATGAGCTTTCCAGCCTCCCCTCGTATCTATATAGAATTATTGAAAATACCGGCCCCGGAGAGTAAATTATTCACCCGATACTTACTCTTAAACATTAAAACATACATGGAAAAAAGGAATTTTGTCCAACTTCTGTTAACAGTATAAATAAAACACTCCATTTTATACTGAAGAGGGATGTAAGAGGGAGGAAAGATTTATGCAAATTGGCTATAATTCCATCTTACATTACTAATCGTCAGTAGGAAATAGCAGGGGATTTGGCTTGAAATGATGAACTACTGGGATTGGACGACTGTCGTCTAGAGTGAAAGGAAGGATATAAGGATTTTTTCCTTTCAGTTTAACGTTGCACGATTGTGCCTTTTAGGCTAAGAGAGACGAAATATAAGGAAATAAGAATAAAAATATTACTTTTTTACACCTAATTTCCTCCCAAACCCAATCTTTCTTAAAAAAAAAGAAGAATTTAGAGAAGAGATTTTGTTTTTTGAAAAGAGAGATTGCGTTAGGGAGGAAATTAGGTGTAAGAAAGGAATGTTTTTATTGTAACGTTTGGGTGTTGAGCTGTCCATTCCTCGTAGATTGGGTTTTGTATTTTGAGTTTTGTTTTTTACACTCTCCAGAGACCTTGTTGTTTGCGGGTTTTTGAACCGTTATTGTCAGTGATCGAAGTGAGACGGTATGCGGTGGTATGCCATACTACCTCTGGTTTTTCAGTAATGAAGACATACCATTTCTGGTTTTTCGGTGATAAAGACAATATTTAAATAGCCGGTATGTTGAGTCAAAATCATAAAACATACCGCCTCTGCTTTTTTTCCCCACTTCGAACACTGCTTATTGAAGTATTTTTTTGTGGTTTAGTATTACAACCACTGGCCAAGTCCTTCAGGAGGAAGTATACGGTTTTATTTAATGACGGGGCCAGAGACTCGCCAACTATTACCAGTGAGCCAAATAGCGAGTTTTAGACGCCACTGGGGGTGTGGTACAGGAACGTCGGAAGAGTTAGAGAAACTCTTTTAAACATATATTTTAAAATACAAAACAATTACATTACAATAATTACAAGATGCTGAATTAGCTAAACACAGAACAATCGGTTGCTGGTTTTTCGGGGCAATAGTCCACATCTTGCTCGTTTTTCATGTTGCAACATAAACACATAATAACAAGGCAAAGGTCTTTGTTCTTACTCAAAATACACTAAATCACACAAAACACAAACAGCACGGACAAACATACACGAACCACATCATTGTTTGCTGTATATTGTATTAAAAACCAATTAATCAATTATTGTTTAATTACTGTCAGTCTATAATGTGGGGCTCCAGCACCAAGACACAGATCCCTTTAAAATACATTATCTAATTATTTACTCTGAATTTGGTACAAGAACGACGTTTCCACCTCTGCTCTATGAGAATTTATACCCGTTAAAAAAAATATTCTATATTATTCTGACTATGACCATATTGATAACCTCATATTTCGTAAACTCGGCACAGGATTCAAAAAGACTATTTGGGGGTAACGGTCTACCACTTTCCAATAACAACAATAATAACAAAAGAATTGTAAATGTTTATGTAATTTTAGAATTAAAATAGAAGGCTGCTTTGAAAATGAAAACGAAACATTTTAAGAAAACTGAATCGATAGCAGCTAGAGGTAAATGTAAAAATGAAATGAAATGAAGTCTTTAATTTTGACGGTTATGCCGGCTAGGCAAAAAGAGACGGTGATAATGAGAAATGAATGAAACAGTGGAATGAAGAAAGTGGGAGAAAAAGGGAGAATCCCGTCAGAAACACACGCACACGGTGTTTGTCCACCACAAGACTCATTTGACGCGAGCTGAGGTCGAACCAAGGACCGCATGCACCAGAAGTGAACGCTCTACCACTTAGTCACCACGGCCCTAAGTAAATGTAAGGCTATACGATAATTACAACTACAAAAATTAAGATATTTTTCACTACATTGAAGTATTTATCGTAGCGGTAATTTATAAGTTTAAGAGATGTACTATGCACAGCAATGTGCACTCTGTAATGAATACCCGAGATATTTTAAATGGAGTTTTTAAAAACAGTTTTGTGTTTGACTCTTGTGTGACGTAGATAGAAAATTGTGCAATCATTTGCACGTGCAGTCGAATCATACTAAAGGAAATTTACTAGTTTCTCCGATACGCTCTTCCATGTCCTAGTAGAAGTTACCAAGCCCACGTGTCGAAACAGAAGGTGGACGTGACCTTAACAATTTCTTCAATATGCCTGGAACTGTTAACATTCCGAAGGTAGAAAAATATCTCCTAGTTAAATTGACAAACTTGTTGTAAATCTAAATCTTATAGTAACTTTTGTTAAGTTTACAAAGTTTATTTACAACACATTTTTTTTTTTTTTTTTTTAAGAATTGAAGTACTGATATAAGATGAAACACAAGCTCAGGGAAAAACATACTACGTAGCATGACTTGTTAAACACACGAGTGAAGAATAAGCTATTGAAAAGGCATGAAATATAATTAATGACCGAAAGCAGGCGAATAGATATGGCATGATTCATGAAAGAGCAAAGCTGTTCCAACTAAAGAATTTATGGAATTTGGTAATATTGGGAATAACTGCTGCATGACGTTTACTACAGTAACTAATACTTAAAATATTTTCAACGATCTTAAAAAGTTCGTTACTAAATTCTCTATGTCTGTAACATCTTTCTGTGACTTACCGTTCCCTTGATAATGGCCACAAAATGGCCAATTTCTAGATATTTAACGAGCCATAGCTCGGGAACCATAAGTAGTAGAGAGATGACATTGATGTTGATTAATATCTAAAAGGATGGTAAATATTTTGGTGCCAAATGGTAACCGGTGGCCACTGTCCAACTGGCCACTGGTTTGGCCAATTGCCAGTTGACCAGTGGCACCAATTATTATCGGTACTCAAATGTTTACCATTCTCTTAGGTATTAACACAATATCACCTTTCTATGACTTACCGTTCCCGAGAATCATACGTTGTAGAGAGATGATACTGATGTTGATCAATACGTAAGAGAATGGTAAATATTTTGGTGCCAAATATTAACCGGTGGCCACTGTCCACTGGTTTGTCCAGTGGCCAGTTGTATAGTGGCCATCAATTAATATCGGTACGAAAATGTTTAACATTCTATTAGGGATTGATTAACACCAATATTATCTCGCTATGACTTACCGTTCCCGTGATATTGGCCAAAAAATGGCCAATTTCTAGATATTTAACAAGCCATACCTCTTGAACCATAAGTAGTAGAGAGATGATATTGATGTTGGTCAATACCTCAGAGGATGGTGAACATTTTGGTACCAAACAGTAACCGGTCGCCACTGATTAATTGTCTACTGGCCAACTGGCCACCGTTACCTAGATATTGGCCAAAACGTTTCGAATTTCTAGATATTTAAGCAGCCATATCTCGAGAACTGTAAGTCACAGAGATATGATAATTTGCTAATTTTAGCGAGAAAGAGAAGAAGATGTGGGTAAAAAGATTTACTTTCACATCTAAGAAACAATGACAGTTATCCTTCCCACTCCATCTCTCCATTCTTTTCAAGTTCGTTCTGGCAATGCTCTTGGAGCATTCTCAACTGTTTTATTTTAAATAATAATTTGCTTTATACTTAATTGAATGTTAAACGAAAAAATAGTAGTAGTTGCTTGCGTGACATTAGAAAGTCATTGCACTCTTTGAACTTTGAGGTATATGCAGTACCAGATCTAGAAATTTCGGGCCCTCCCGCAAGAAAATTTTAAAACGGCCTCTCTATATTCAATACTTTTTTAATAGTACATTTTAATGAAATATTGGTAGTGTTCTATTTGCTATGGAATAGAGATTCAAATACTTATGTTTTATAAAAAATTTCGTCTTCGACTTCATGTCCGCAAATTCCCGTATAATATCTCTCTTTTCAATGGTCGAAGTCCTCTCATAGTAAATTCCCAAGTCGTTCATTCTCTTCTGTATCATGGAACACCTTAAATAGCTCTTGATCCCCTTTAAGACAGAATGACCTTTCAGTACAAGCCGCAGTAACGGGTGAAGTCAGGAGTAAAGCAGGAGTAGTCAAACCTTCAGGATAACTTGGGGCAATAGTCTTAAACCCGCCATATAATAGTATCGCTAATTCAAGAACAGTGTTGATCTTTGAAGGTAACGACGAGCCAACGTCTTGCCGATACTTTTGTAGTTTTTCAGCCTTAACTAAAATTTCTTCGTCTGAAAGGTTCACAAGTACTTTCGGGAATATGATTGAAAATTCATCAAGAATTGTCTGTAATGATGCAAAACTGTTCTCTAATTCATTGTACGCGATATCTAGAAGTCTATTGTAAACATGAATCCTGAAGCAAGCCTCTGTGCCTGGAAACCAATGATGATCTATCAGTTCATCAAAGTGCTTTTCACTTTGGGTTGCCTTTTCTCTACGAACACATGGTTGACTTTCCACTTAGCAGCTACAGGTGTGGCCTCTTGTTTTGTTTGATGGTATTCTTCTCTCATTTTCTTCAGTTCCTCTCAATTCTTTTCAAGAGTACGTAAAGCTTTCTCAAAATCAATTTGTTTAGTTTGGAGAAGCTGCGATGCGATGTTCAGTTGTGAAAATATTTTTGACAGCACTACAGTCAGAAACACAAAATCCAAGGAATCCACGACTTTCGCCAGTCACTCTGCTTCTGATACCTGGTTAGACTTCTTACTTAGCAGTGAAAGTTTTTGGAGAGTTTTCATTACATCAGCATACTTCAACCTGATAACTACAATGGACTGAAAGCGTGAGGGTCACCTGATTGGATTGAGCTTTCTCAAAGTGACATCTGATTCTTCTGTCAATGATGACAGAATATCTGATTTATTTATAATTGACCAAAAAATATGGCATACAAATCCTGGAGCGTTGTGAAGTAACTGGGAACTTCTTTTACATCTTTGACAGCATCATTAATGACAAGGTTTAGGTTATCTACCGCGCAATAAATATACAGGGTGGCCCATTTTAATCTTTCCACGAAAATATCTCGAAAATGGTTGAACATAAATGAACTGAACAAAAACTGAAATAGGAAATACCATGGGTCAAATAAAATGGTGATATCGCGGTGCCCCCCAGGGCAGCTCTTTAAGGGGGCCCGGGGCCCAACTTTAAAATTTTAAATTGAAATATGGGGCGGGTAATACGTCCTTCGATAGATCTTTAGAAACTAAAAAAAGGTGTGGCAAAATATTTTTCATATCGGCCACTGTTTTCAAAATGGCCGCCAAGTTATATTACCCCTGTAACATAAACATCCAGTAGCACTAATATGAAAACGGTTGAACATAAATGAACCAAACAAAAACTCAAATAGGAAAGCCATGGGGCAAGTCGAATGATGTTGTCACCCAGGGCTACCTTTCATGGGGCCTAGGCCCAACTTAGAAATTTTAAACGAAAATATGGGTCAAGTGATACCTCGTTTCATAGATCTTCATACGCTAAACAGCGTTGTGGCAAAAGATTGCTCATATGGGTTACCGTTTTCAAAATGGCGGCCAAGACATGGTGCCTGTATCAGATAAAACGTCCAGTACCACTAATATGATAACGGTTGGAGATAATAAAGGATGAAACTCCTATAGGAAATCACAGAGGGTATTTATCGTTCCACACCTCGAGAATAATCCAATGAAGAAAAAGATTATTAAAGTATAAGTGACATAATGCTAAAGAGGAAATCTAATTCTTAGAAAATTATCTTTCCGATCTCCCTCCGTAAGTGGGTGAAGCGGGAATGAATGGTAAAAACTCAAACGAGAACCCCAATTTTACTTGCAATAGGTATGCAATAGCTAAGAGGATGGTAAATATTTCGGTACCAAATAGTAACCGGTGGCCACTGATTAACTGCCAGTGGCCACCAATTATTGTCGGTACCAAAATATTTACCATCCTCTTAGGTATTGATTAACACCAGTATCATCTCTCTATGACTTACCGTTCCCGTGATATTGGCCAGAAATGACCAATTTCTAGATATTTAAGGAGCCATGGCTCGGTAACCATAAGTTGTAGAGAGATGATATTGACGTTGATCAATACCTAAGAGGATGGTAAATATTTTGCTACCAAATAGTAACCGGTGGCCACTGGCCAAACCAGTGACCAATTGGTTAGTGGTCATCAATTTGTAACGTTCCTCTTTGAGCGTTACATTTTCTCAAAGAGAATATTTGCGGAAATGTTCAATCAGCTCTCAGCTAATATTATTTCTTATTATATTTTCTCAATTCTCGACTCTCATGAAGGATTCAAGATGGTCGACAATTGGACCAGTGCGTGTAGATGTAGTATGCTACTTCTCTTTGTATGTCTATGGTTTGCGTTGAGCGGCTTTTGAGAGTAGCTCGGATCGTTTGAAATAATTTAAATTTTTGTGTTTCATGTAAAACGAAAGGATTATTATAAATCTGCATATATAAATGCTCGTTTATATAATTTTTATTCTCCTTTAGTTATATTTGTTTTATTAAAAAATCTGTTATTTCCATTCTACGCTCTGATGCGTAGTATGGAATGACCAATCCGGAAGTGAGAGGGCTGCGGAGAGCCCCCTCTGGTTCACCTTTTCTTTGTACTACGAACTGCGAACATGGCTATGGTGTGGTGAGAAGCACGATTGTCCATATTTTTGGATATTAATTTACAGTGAACTATGCAGTGAGTGGCTGTTCTTTAATATAAATATTTAAAGAAGCTGTTTTAGTCGAACGGTATGCTAGGCTAGCGGGTATAAACAAGAATCACAAGAGAACTTACTCAAATATTCGACCTGTGCGTTTTGAAGTATGGCTGAGATTGGTTAGATATTTCCTAACTGTTAATGTGATGAAAGCTGAAGTTCAGAAATCCCTTTTGTGCTGTCTCCGGGACTGAACTCGATTGATGTATGGCCTCCTTCTTTTGATGTGGTGAATTTCCGCCCACCTTTACTACATTTTCTTGGCAAGGGACTTCGTCCTATATTACTTGTTGTCAGCTCAGCCTGCCTCTCCGGAATTTAATGTGTCTAACTGTGGTCGCTGTTGTGAGGATGAACATTGCAGCAGCTTTGCAGTGATTGTTTGTCTACCTGGTGGAGATAGTAGCAGAACGTATGCTTTTGCTATTAACCCAGGAGGGGTCGTCGTGTGATCAATCCACGCCGAAGTTACGGCTGTACACATGGTGAGATGTTGGAGGAGTCATCAGGACCGGTCGCCACCCTGGAGTGCTGTTTCACAGTGGTTCCACAGTGTCCCTATTCGTAAAGTGAAACCACGGTCGGGTGAGCTTTGGTAACTGTCTACTAGGTAAATATGTCTATTTCTTTTATTCCGTCTTGTGAAGAAACTGGTATCATCCGGGAAGTTGCGGAACAAATTGTCCACCATTTATAGTTGTCCAAATTGTTTTAAATATAATATCTAACGTCGTATCAATGTCTTCGTGCGTTCATTATCTTACTACAGATTACTTATGAACAAAAAATAATATACGTTCAATAATTCTCAGTTTTCTTGGTGTATACATATATATATATATTATCCGAGTCAGTTTATAATGTCCATAATATTGTCCGAAATGAGTTTTGTCCGTAATATGTCCGAGTAAACGAGAGTGAGTCTCTATCCAGTAAGTTGAATCATACGCCAGCGGGGTAGTCTGATATCAAAGCCGTTTCTCTCTTGCTCTGAATAAAAATCATCTCTTAGAGTTGTCTAGATGTATAATATATTACCAGCTGCCATCTAGCACATGTATGTTAGCAACAGGTATTCCGTATTGTCTATTCTCTCAGGCATTCTATTTGATAAATTAAAGATTGATTAGCGATGGCTAGTTTATGTCTGTCTAGCAGCGGGCATTCCGTATTGTTTATCAATAACTATATACATATGTATATCTATATAATCTACAATCTAAGCATTAAGTCGCCGCACCCCAAGTTTGCATTCTCGAGTTGTCCTGTTACGTTTGATTGTGATGTTGCTCACTAGATCAGTGAGGCACGTTAAGACGGTGGGTGTACGATACCACTCGTACTTCAATGCGGGAGTGTCAGAAGTCGAGTCTAATTTACTGGCTGGTTTTGTGTTCCCCATAATGTGCTATAGAGTTTAATGTTATTACCGCCGCTGCTAATAGTAAATGTCGAGGGAAATGCCCTCTTAGCAGTTGGATGCGGGTGAAGTGGAAAAGTTATGTACTAAAAGGGGGAAGGTTAATCGACGCAGCCGTAGGTCTCTTCTTTGCAATGAGATGTTCACGAGTGGTAATGTAATTGGTAATTTTCCTTTGGTGAAGTAGCCTACCAAGGACTTTGTGCTATTGTCTAGAAATGTAAACAACTCTCTTACTGTTAGTACAGTGCGGCTTAATTTATATTGTTATTTACCTTTGAGTTGTGTCGGCGTTAAAAGGTTTGAGAAACTTAAACGGAATACAAAGATTTTTTTCCTGAATCTAGCTATCCACGATCATAAGTGTCAATGAGAGTCCTTTTGTTATACGTTTATTACAAGGAAAGTTAAATAAACAGAGATGCAAGATATATGGTGTTATCCTCAATGATTTTTTTTCATTTTTTTTCATTTTTTTCTTTTCCTCGTCTTTTCCTTAGTATTGACAACGTAAGTAGTGTACAAGAATCTGGAGTAAGTAGCGTTGTGTTTACTGGTCTATAAATTATAGTGTAAGAAGGAATAACGGCGACCCAATGTTTTTTTCTTTTTTTTCCTTCGTTTCCTTAATGCCAGCTACGGAATCGAACTAGCGTAACCAGCGCTTTTCAAGTTTGGCTTATCGAGCCAGGATTGGCGCTTTTCAAGATGGCGCCCCAGTTCAGGATTCTGAGTAACGTACAAACTGACGTTTCAAGATGGCGAACCCAGCTGTAGGATTATTTTATTGTTTAAAATGTTACACTATTTTTTGTCGTGTCATGCGGGAAGAAACGAGTGATACGGACTGTCGCGTTGGTGTTGATGAGATATACTGGATAGAGCTCACATATGTTTATGTTTATTAGACTTATAAGTCAGTAAGTAAGAATGTCGGCTGAGTCGAGGAATCTTCCTCCTAATGGAGATGATATTATTTGTGTTTGTTGTAGTGAACCTCTTGCTGCCGCGGAACAAATTGATTCTGATAAGAAACGTGCTATATCTTGTGACAGGTGTCACGAATGGTCAAATTTTGTTTGTGTTAAGTTAAAAGATACTTCTAGTGTTTTTGAAGCTGTTAGCTCAAATTCTTTTGTTTGGGTTTGTCCTAAATGTGACGCGCATGCTTCTCCTGAAGTGTCGGAGCGTGAGAACGAATCACCTCCCAAGCATTTTTCTTCGCCTAAGTCCCCGCAAGGTAGCGAAAAAGGGACAGAGCACGTTAGTGAACTTGCTGAAATGTTCGCTCTTGTATTGAGTAAGATAGAAGAAAGTAATGCAAATACTAATAGGAAGATAGAAGAAAGTAATGCTAATATTAACGGTAAAATAGAAAGCGTTGAGCAGAAGGTTAATGAAAAAGCTGAAGCTAACAATGCTAGAATTCAGGAGTGCATTGTTGAAAATGTACATAGCCTCTCCACTACAATTAACAAAATTGATGAAAGAATAGGTAGTGTAGAAAACCTTTGTAGTTCATTAACTGTTAATCAAAAAGATTTGCAAGTGCAGTTAGATAATATTAAGGTAGAAGTTGACAATAATAAGTCATGTATTGAAAATAATAAGTTGTGTATTGAGTCTGTTGAATCTCGTGTGGATTCTATTGAGAATGAGGCTGAATCTCATCATAAAGCATTAAAGGTTGTTTTTGATAGAATAAAGAAACTTGAAAATGAAAATGAGGAAGTGAAAATTGAACTAGAAGGGTGTAATACTAGTCAATCTAAGCTTTTCTCTGAAGTGTTAACCCTAACTAATAAAGTGGATAAACTGCAGAAACCTAAATTTACGTCAGTTGAGTGTGGGAGCCTGAGTAAAGAAGGTGTTCCCTGTAAACGTCCTTGTATTAGTGAAAATTCTTTGGTGTCGTTTTCTGAGTCAAGGGATAATTTGCCTGTTAATACTATTGTTAGTACGTCTGCTGAATGCAATGCGTCTATTACTAGTTCTGTTAGTTATCTGAGTAAACCTGTGTTTGTGCAATCAGAACCAGATATTAGATACGAGTTTCCAGCTAGTCCTATTGAAACCAAAGTAATTGCTAGTGCTTTAAATGTTTTTCCAAATGTTAATTCTTCTGTTTATTACAGCAATAATGTAAGTAATAGCACTCGTACTACTGACACTGTCACATGGTCAATGTCGAGGGGAATCACTTCTCATGTTGGGAATAGCCCACCAGTGTTTAATACTAGCTATTTAAAGCCTAGTTATGATCCTAGTGTTTTCCACACTACTATTGTGCCGAATAATCCGGTACCGCGAAACAGTGTTGCCACCTTTAGTGGTATAGCACCGCATTCATTGCCTTTTGCGATTAAGCAGAAAGATTTACAATCTTTTCCTTCGTATTCTGGGGATATCAAACCTGGAGCCCCAAGGAAGTTTTTGAGGGATCTTGAAAAATGTTTAAGTATGTATTCACTTACTGATGGAGACAAATTACGGGTCGTAGAACATTGTATGGTGCGAACCGCGTTTGCTTGGTACAGCTCAGTAGCTCCTGAAATTAAAACTTATCAAGATTTTGTGCGTCTTTTTAAGAATCAGTATTGTTCGCCTCAGATAGAGCGTGCACAGAAGAAGTCGTTGCAATCTTTGCGCTATGATAAGACGAAATTTGCTTCATTGTTGGACTACGTTTGGTTTGTAGTTGAAAGTTACTACAATATATGCGAAACTCCGAGTACTTCGGAACTTGTGGAATTAATTTTGAATTGTTTACCGCCTAGGGACATGCGTTTGCTGTCCGTTCAGCAGTATAATAGCGTTGATGAATTAATGAGTAAAGTAGCGTTATTATCTGGGATTGAGGATACTTCTATGCATGAAGTTAGGCCTCCGACAAAGAAAGTATTCGCTAAGCAAGCTAAAATCATTAATCGTAATTCAGAACATGTTGACAGTAGCTGTCAAACTGAATTTTTAAGCTATGCTCGGACTGAAAATAGGGATAACAATAACAATAATGGTAATAATTATCAGTATAATAATCGATATCGAGGAAATGGTAGAAACCGTTATCGTGGAAGAAATCGAGGACGTAACGGAAGATATCAAAATAATGATAGGAGACGAGATGAAGCATCTTCCAATCCAAGGGAAGATCAACCTTCATCTATTTCGGAAAACTAAGGTTGCAGTCTTTTCCGAACACGGGGGGAAACGACTGCTGTATTTCTCCAGTCCCCGTAGATAATGATTCGGAAACTAACGTCAAAACTTATAATGTCTTGGTGGAGTCATTATCTGGAGATGTAAATAATAACGAGAGTAATAATGTCATATCATTTAACGTAAACTTTGTAGTTGAGGAGGATGAAGAAAAAGAAAAGCCCGACTATTATTTTTCTTCTTCCCCCGTTGTTAAAGGAAACATTGGCGGAGTCCAATTAACCTGTACTATTGACTGTGGATCAGATTTATGCCTTTTGGACTGGAATATTTGGAAACAGTTAAAATTAAAATTTTCATCTGCTAAATTGCGACCATATACTGGTTTGTCGTTAGGTGCCTTTGCCGGTACAGAGAAGTTTTCGGTTCAAGGTGTCCAGATATTTAGTTTAAATATTCAGGGTCATTTATTTGATATTCCGTTGTTTGTCATAAAATATCTTCGAACAGATCTTATTTTGGGTTGTCCATTCTTAGACAAATTCAAAGCTGTTATCGACAGGGAGAGGAAAGAAATCCGATTGCGTGATAATGCTGGTAGTCATGTCGTAATTCCGACTAATCAACCTAGTATTCTTATAGTAGCTTTGTCTTCGAACAAGGTTGAGACCGGAAGGACTGAATGGCCATCCGATGAGCAGGAATCGCTTCCTTCCGAACTTTTGTGTTCTGATGTCAACATTCTAGAGGTTCCTTCTTCAGTAGAAAGTCCAGTTACCTTTTCTGTGTCAGATGTGCATATAGTTCCTGAATCTAACCTTTCAGAAACTGAAATTCAGAATTATATCTCATCTCGAGAAGATTTAGATACTAACGTTAAGCAACGTTTATATAATTTGTTACTCCGATATCGTAATATTTTCTGCGAGTATCCTCGTAGGATACGAACGACTTTGTACAAGATAGAATTAACTGACGAAGAACCTGTCGTAGGACCGTGTTATTCTGTGCCAAAATCCATGGAAATGGAATTTGAGGCAGAATTACAAAAATGGATTGAATTAGGCATAGCCCGTGAACAGACCTCACCGTACCGGAACCCCATGCATTGTGTTCGCAAGGCGTCTGGTGCTGTTAGACCTGTAATTGATTTTCGCCTACTGAACCACCGTGTCCGAGCTCCTAAGGCTCAGGTGGAACCAATAGGTGATATATTGAACCGTGTAGCGAAAGCGCAATACTTTTCGAAGTTTGACTGTTCGTCAGGATACTATGGCGTAGGTCTCCATCCTTCGTCATACCCCTGTACGAGTTTTGTTTATAAAGGGCGACAATACGTAATGATGGTTTTACCTCAAGGAATCAAGAGTGCGCCCGCTATTTTCCAGAGCGTCATGCATAGTTACTTCGATCAAAGTACTAAAGATTTTGTCACTTTGTTTCTGGACGATATTTTAATATCTAGCACTTCTCTAGACGAACACTTCGCCCATCTGGAGCGTGTGTTCGAAATTTTTGAACGTGGGAATTTTTCCCTGAATTTCCGGAAGTGTCGTTTCCTTCTGACGGAAGTGAACTTCTTGGGACATATCATTAGTGGTCAGACTGTTAAAGTTGACCCACGTCATAATGAGCCGATCCGTTGCTATCCCATCCCGAAAACCAAGAAAAAGATGCGTCAATTTCTAGGATTATTGGGATGGCGACAGCGGTTCATTCCCAATTATTCGACTCTTACTTCTCCGTTGTACGATCTTATTAAGAAGGATGTTAAGTACAAACTCACTCCTGAAGTTTTGGATCTCTTTTATAAATTGCGGGAAATCGTCAGTAATCCACCTGCGTTGGGACAACCAGATTTCAATTTGCCATTTCACATCCATTCGGATGCTTGTTCTGAGAATTTGGCTGGTTTTCTGGCACAGTACCCTGATGGGTCTGATCATCCAAATGTCATCGCCTACGCTAGTCGTAGAGTTAAACCTCACGAACTTTCATTGTCTTCTTTTCAGTTGGAATTGCTCTCTGTTTTATTTTTGTGTGAACGTTTTTCACAATATATTCTTGGAAGAACTGCGTATATCCATACGGATAATGCTGCAGTCACTCATTCTTTTTCTATGAAGAACTTAGATACTAGGACGACTCGTATGCTTCTTAAATTACAAAGGTTTGACCTTGTCTTCGAGCATTGTCCAGGGAGTCTGAATTTTGTCGCGGATACATTGAGTAGAAATCCACCGGAAGTGCCTTCGAAGTTAGAAGAGTATCATGTCAATTTCTTGTCTGTTCAAGATTCGTCTCTTTTCAACCTAGAGAAAGTCAGGGAAAAGCAGAAGTATGACGACTTCTGTATTAAGTTAAGGTCTTTATTGGATAGTTCCTCGGAACATGTCACTTGTTATCAAGGTTTGTTATATTTCAAGCATAGGAATTCGAACCAATGGCTTTTGGTTATTCCTCAAGAGTTAATAAAAGAAATAATTGGAATAGTCCATTCACGTGGGCATTTTGGAGCTAGGAAATGTATGTCTTTATGTCGTTCTTTATTTTATTGGAAGAAACAAAGACTGTCAATTCGACAGTATATTAGAGATTGTCTTGATTGTGCTGAGACAAAGTTCGCCAATCAGGTAATACTTAAAGAAGAAATTCATATAGAAGCTAGTCGATCTCACGACCGCCTAGCGGTAGATCTCGTTGGGAGGCTCCCAGTTAGTAATGGTTATTATTATATTTTATCTATTATTGATGTTTATTCTAGGTTTGTTTGTTTCTTTCCTTTAAAGACTGCTCATGTTAAAGGTATAATTTCAGTGTTGGAAAGGAATTATTTTTATTTGTTCCCTTATCCTAATGCCATTGTCTCGGATAAAGGTTCACAGTTTATCTCGCGCCTCTGGCAGGACTATTGTAAGGAGCATAATATGAAATCCGTATTAACGTCTAGTTATTCCCCGTCTTCGAATGGTTTGGCAGAAAGGAGCCATAAAGAACTCAACCGAATTATTCGTTTAGAGTGTCATAGTAATCATTCTAAGTGGAGTACTGTACTGAAGCGATGTCAAGAACTCCTAAATTATTCATTATGTAGCAGTATTGATTGTACGCCTGCAGAGCTATTTTTATCTTATTCTGCTATTGAAGCATTTAAAAAGAAATTTCCTTGGCCTGGTGTTCTAGAGAAGACACCTACCCAAGATCGTCATATTACGTTGTATCCTAAAGTTACTAATAAAGCTAAGAAATCTTTAAAACGAACAGGAAGGGAGGTTAAGTTAGAAGAAGGAGACCTAGTAATGGTTAAACTTCACCATCTTTCCTCTTCAGTTAAAGGAGAATTTGCTAAATATATGAAATGTTTCTCGGGCCCTTTCTTGGCTAGAAGGGTTCTGAAAAACTCAGTGATTTTGCATACCCTCACTGGGGAAAGTGTGGGAACGCAGAATTTTCATAATTTGAAGAAATTCAACTGTTCCAAAGAACGAAGAGATGAACTTCTTCGAAATTATCCATATAAATAATTTCTAACTAATAATATATAAGGTAAAAAAAAAAGAGAGATTTTTTTTCCTTGTCCTCTGGGTGGATGTAACGTTCCTCTTTGAGCGTTACATTTTCTCAAAGAGAATATTTGCGGAAATGTTCAATCAGCTCTCAGCTAATATTATTTCTTATTATATTTTCTCAATTCTCGACTCTCATGAAGGATTCAAGATGGTCGACAATTGGACTAGTGCGTGTAGATGTAGTATGCTACTTCTCTTTGTATGTCTATGGTTTGCGTTGAGCGGCTTTTGAGAGTAGCTCGGATCGTTTGAAATAATTTAAATTTTTGTGTTTCATGTAAAACGAAAGGATTATTATAAATCTGCATATATAAATGCTCGTTTATATAATTTTTATTCTCCTTTAGTTATATTTGTTTTATTAAAAAATCTGTTATTTCCATTCTACGCTCTGATGCGTAGTATGGAATGACCAATCCGGAAGTGAGAGGGCTGCGGAGAGCCCCCTCTGGTTCACCTTTTCTTTGTACTACGAACTGCGAACATGGCTATGGTGTGGTGAGAAGCACGATTGTCCATATTTTTGGATATTAATTTACAGTGAACTATGCAGTGAGTGGCTGTTCTTTAATATAAATATTTAAAGAAGCTGTTTTAGTCGAACGGTATGCTAGGCTAGCGGGTATAAACAAGAATCACAAGAGAACTTACTCAAATATTCGACCTGTGCGTTTTGAAGTATGGCTGAGATTGGTTAGATATTTCCTAACTGTTAATGTGATGAAAGCTGAAGTTCAGAAATCCCTTTTGTGCTGTCTCCGGGACTGAACTCGATTGATGTATGGCCTCCTTCTTTTGATGTGGTGAATTTCCGTCCACCTTTACTACATTTTCTTGGCAAGGGACTTCGTCCTATATTACTTGTTGTCAGCTCAGCCTGCCTCTCCGGAATTTAATGTGTCTAACTGTGGTCGCTGTTGTGAGGATGAACATTGCAGCAGCTTTGCAGTGATTGTTTGTCTACCTGGTGGAGATAGTAGCAGAACGTATGCTTTTGCTATTAACCCAGGAGGGGTCGTCGTGTGATCAATCCACGCCGAAGTTACGGCTGTACACATGGTGAGATGTTGGAGGAGTCATCAGGACCGGTCGCCACCCTGGAGTGCTGTTTCACAGTGGTTCCACAGTGTCCCTATACGTAAAGTGAAACCACGGTCGGGTGAGCTTTGGTAACTGTCTACTAGGTAAATATGTCTATTTCTTTTATTCCGTCTTGTGAAGAAACTGGTATCATCCGGGAAGTTGCGGAACAAATTGTCCACCATTTATAGTTGTCCAAATTGTTTTAAATATAATATCTAACGTCGTATCAATGTCTTCGTGCGTTCATTATCTTACTACAGATTACTTATGAACAAAAAATAATATACGTTCAATAATTCTCAGTTTTCTTGGTGTATACATATATATATATATTATCCGAGTCAGTTTATAATGTCCATAATATTGTCCGAAATGAGTTTTGTCCGTAATATGTCCGAGTAAACGAGAGTGAGTCTCTATCCAGTAAGTTGAATCATACGCCAGCGGGGTAGTCTGATATCAAAGCCGTTTCTCTCTTGCTCTGAATAAAAATCATCTCTTAGAGTTGTCTAGATGTATAATATATTACCAGCTGCCATCTAGCACATGTATGTTAGCAACAGGTATTCCGTATTGTCTATTCTCTCAGGCATTCTATTTGATAAATTAAAGATTGATTAGCGATGGCTAGTTTATGTCTGTCTAGCAGCGGGCATTCCGTATTGTTTATCAATAACTATATACATATGTATATCTATATAATCTACAATCTAAGCATTAAGTCGCCGCACCCCAAGTTTGCATTCTCGAGTTGTCCTGTTACGTTTGATTGTGATGTTGCTCACTAGATCAGTGAGGCACGTTAAGACGGTGGGTGTACGATACCACTCGTACTTCAATGCGGGAGTGTCAGAAGTCGAGTCTAATTTACTGGCTGGTTTTGTGTTCCCCATAATGTGCTATAGAGTTTAATGTTATTACCGCCGCTGCTAATAGTAAATGTCGAGGGAAATGCCCTCTTAGCAGTTGGATGCGGGTGAAGTGGAAAAGTTATGTACTAAAAGGGGGAAGGTTAATCGACGCAGCCGTAGGTCTCTTCTTTGCAATGAGATGTTCACGAGTGGTAATGTAATTGGTAATTTTCCTTTGGTGAAGTAGCCTACCAAGGACTTTGTGCTATTGTCTAGAAATGTAAACAACTCTCTTACTGTTAGTACAGTGCGGCTTAATTTATATTGTTATTTACCTTTGAGTTGTGTCGGCGTTAAAAGGTTTGAGAAACTTAAACGGAATACAAAGATTTTTTTCCTGAATCTAGCTATCCACGATCATAAGTGTCAATGAGAGTCCTTTTGTTATACGTTTATTACAAGGAAAGTTAAATAAACAGAGATGCAAGATATATGGTGTTATCCTCAATGATTTTTTTTCATTTTTTTTCATTTTTTTCTTTTCCTCGTCTTTTCCTTAGTATTGACAACGTAAGTAGTGTACAAGAATCTGGAGTAAGTAGCGTTGTGTTTACTGGTCTATAAATTATAGTGTAAGAAGGAATAACGGCGACCCAATGTTTTTTTCTTTTTTTTCCTTCGTTTCCTTAATGCCAGCTACGGAATCGAACTAGCGTAACCAGCGCTTTTCAAGTTTGGCTTATCGAGCCAGGATTGGCGCTTTTCAAGATGGCGCCCCAGTTCAGGATTCTGAGTAACGTACAAACTGACGTTTCAAGATGGCGAACCCAGCTGTAGGATTATTTTATTGTTTAAAATGTTACACTATTTTTTGTCGTGTCATGCGGGAAGAAACGAGTGATACGGACTGTCGCGTTGGTGTTGATGAGATATACTGGATAGAGCTCACATATGTTTATGTTTATTAGACTTATAAGTCAGTAAGTAAGAATGTCGGCTGAGTCGAGGAATCTTCCTCCTAATGGAGATGATATTATTTGTGTTTGTTGTAGTGAACCTCTTGCTGCCGCGGAACAAATTGATTCTGATAAGAAACGTGCTATATCTTGTGACAGGTGTCACGAATGGTCAAATTTTGTTTGTGTTAAGTTAAAAGATACGTCTAGTGTTTTTGAAGCTGTTAGCTCAGATTCTTTTGTTTGGGTTTGTCCTAAATGTGACGCGCATGCTTCTCCTGAAGTGTCGGAGCGTGAGAACGAATCACCTCCCAAGCATTTTTCTTCGCCTAAGTCCCCGCAAGGTAGCGAAAAAGGGACAGAGCACGTTAGTGAACTTGCTGAAATGTTCGCTCTTGTATTGAGTAAGATAGAAGAAAGTAATGCAAATACTAATAGGAAGATAGAAGAAAGTAATGCTAATATTAACGGTAAAATAGAAAGCGTTGAGCAGAAGGTTAATGAAAAAGCTGAAGCTAACAATGCTAGAATTCAGGAGTGCATTGTTGAAAATGTACATAGCCTCTCCACTACAATTAACAAAATTGATGAAAGAATAGGTAGTGTAGAAAACCTTTGTAGTTCATTAACTGTTAATCAAAAAGATTTGCAAGTGCAGTTAGATAATATTAAGGTAGAAGTTGACAATAATAAGTCATGTATTGAAAATAATAAGTTGTGTATTGAGTCTGTTGAATCTCGTGTGGATTCTATTGAGAATGAGGCTGAATCTCATCATAAAGCATTAAAGGTTGTTTTTGATAGAATAAAGAAACTTGAAAATGAAAATGAGGAAGTGAAAATTGAACTAGAAGGGTGTAATACTAGTCAATCTAAGCTTTTCTCTGAAGTGTTAACCCTAACTAATAAAGTGGATAAACTGCAGAAACCTAAATTTACGTCAGTTGAGTGTGGGAGCCTGAGTAAAGAAGGTGTTCCCTGTAAACGTCCTTGTATTAGTGAAAATTCTTTGGTGTCGTTTTCTGAGTCAAGGGATAATTTGCCTGTTAATACTATTGTTAGTACGTCTGCTGAATGCAATGCGTCTATTACTAGTTCTGTTAGTTATCTGAGTAAACCTGTGTTTGTGCAATCAGAACCAGATATTAGATACGAGTTTCCAGCTAGTCCTAGTGAAACCAAAGTATTTGCTAGTGCTTTAAATGTTTTTCCAAATGTTAATTCTTCTGTTTATTACAGCAATAATGTAAGTAATAGCACTCGTACTACTGACACTGTCACATGGTCAATGTCGAGGGGAATCACTTCTCATGTTGGGAATAGCCCACCAGTGTTTAATACTAGCTATTTAAAGCCTAGTTATGATCCTAGTGTTTTCCACTACTATTGTGCCGAATAATCCGGTACCGCGAAACAGTGTTGCCACCTTTAGTGGTATAGCACCGCATTCATTGCCTTTTGCGATTAAGCAGAAAGATTTACAATCTTTTCCTTCGTATTCTGGGGATATCAAACCTGGAGCCCCAAGGAAGTTTTTGAGGGATCTTGAAAAATGTTTAAGTATGTATTCACTTACTGATGGAGACAAATTACGGGTCGTAGAACATTGTATGGTGCGAACCGCGTTTGCTTGGTACAGCTCAGTAGCTCCTGAAATTAAAACTTATCAAGATTTTGTGCGTCTTTTTAAGAATCAGTATTGTTCGCCTCAGATAGAGCGTGCACAGAAGAAGTCGTTGCAATCTTTGCGCTATGATAAGACGAAATTTGCTTCATTGTTGGACTACGTTTGGTTTGTAGTTGAAAGTTACTACAATATATGCGAAACTCCGAGTACTTCGGAACTTGTGGAATTAATTTTGAATTGTTTACCGCCTAGGGACATGCGTTTGCTGTCCGTTCAGCAGTATAATAGCGTTGATGAATTAATGAGTAAAGTAGCGTTATTATCTGGGATTGAGGATACTTCTATGCATGAAGTTAGGCCTCCGACAAAGAAAGTATTCGCTAAGCAAGCTAAAATCATTAATCGTAATTCAGAACATGTTGACAGTAGCTGTCAAACTGAATTTTTAAGCTATGCTCGGACTGAAAATAGGAATAACAATAACAATAATGGTAATAATTATCAGTATAATAATCGATATCGAGGAAATGGTAGAAACCGTTATCGTGGAAGAAATCGAGGACGTAACGGAAGATATCAAAATAATGATAGGAGACGAGATGAAGCATCTTCCAATCCAAGGGAAGATCAACCTTCATCTATTTCGGAAAACTAAGGTTGCAGTCTTTTCCGAACACGGGGGGAAACGACTGCTGTATTTCTCCAGTCCCCGTAGATAATGATTCGGAAACTAACGTCAAAACTTATAATGTCTTGGTGGAGTCATTATCTGGAGATGTAAATAATAACGAGAGTAATAATGTCATATCATTTAACGTAAACTTTGTAGTTGAGGAGGATGAAGAAAAAGAAAAGCCCGACTATTATTTTTCTTCTTCCCCCGTTGTTAAAGGAAACATTGGCGGAGTCCAATTAACCTGTACTATTGACTGTGGATCAGATTTATGCCTTTTGGACTGGAATATTTGGAAACAGTTAAAATTAAAATTTTCATCTGCTAAATTGCGACCATATACTGGTTTGTCGTTAGGTGCCTTTGCCGGTACAGAGAAGTTTTCGGTTCAAGGTGTCCAGATATTTAGTTTAAATATTCAGGGTCATTTATTTGATATTCCGTTGTTTGTCATAAAATATCTTCGAACAGATCTTATTTTGGGTTGTCCATTCTTAGACAAATTCAAAGCTGTTATCGACAGGGAGAGGAAAGAAATCCGATTGCGTGATAATGCTGGTAGTCATGTCGTAATTCCGACTAATCAACCTAGTATTCTTATAGTAGCTTTGTCTTCGAACAAGGTTGAGACCGGAAGGACTGAATGGCCATCCGATGAGCAGGAATCGCTTCCTTCCGAACTTTTGTGTTCTGATGTCAACATTCTAGAGGTTCCTTCTTCAGTAGAAAGTCCAGTTACCTTTTCTGTGTCAGATGTGCATATAGTTCCTGAATCTAACCTTTCAGAAACTGAAATTCAGAATTATATCTCATCTCGAGAAGATTTAGATACTAACGTTAAGCAACGTTTATATAATTTGTTACTCCGATATCGTAATATTTTCTGCGAGTATCCTCGTAGGATACGAACGACTTTGTACAAGATAGAATTAACTGACGAAGAACCTGTCGTAGGACCGTGTTATTCTGTGCCAAAATCCATGGAAATGGAATTTGAGGCAGAATTACAAAAATGGATTGAATTAGGCATAGCCCGTGAACAGACCTCACCGTACCGGAACCCCATGCATTGTGTTCGCAAGGCGTCTGGTGCTGTTAGACCTGTAATTGATTTTCGCCTACTGAACCACCGTGTCCGAGCTCCTAAGGCTCAGGTGGAACCAATAGGTGATATATTGAACCGTGTAGCGAAAGCGCAATACTTTTCGAAGTTTGACTGTTCGTCAGGATACTATGGCGTAGGTCTCCATCCTTCGTCATACCCCTGTACGAGTTTTGTTTATAAAGGGCGACAATACGTAATGATGGTTTTACCTCAAGGAATCAAGAGTGCGCCCGCTATTTTCCAGAGCGTCATGCATAGTTACTTCGATCAAAGTACTAAAGATTTTGTCACTTTGTTTCTGGACGATATTTTAATATCTAGCACTTCTCTAGACGAACACTTCGCCCATCTGGAGCGTGTGTTCGAAATTTTTGAACGTGGGAATTTTTCCCTGAATTTCCGGAAGTGTCGTTTCCTTCTGACGGAAGTGAACTTCTTGGGACATATCATTAGTGGTCAGACTGTTAAAGTTGACCCACGTCATAATGAGCCGATCCGTTGCTATCCCATCCCGAAAACCAAGAAAAAGATGCGTCAATTTCTAGGATTATTGGGATGGCGACAGCGGTTCATTCCCAATTATTCGACTCTTACTTCTCCGTTGTACGATCTTATTAAGAAGGATGTTAAGTACAAACTCACTCCTGAAGTTTTGGATCTCTTTTATAAATTGCGGGAAATCGTCAGTAATCCACCTGCGTTGGGACAACCAGATTTCAATTTGCCATTTCACATCCATTCGGATGCTTGTTCTGAGAATTTGGCTGGTTTTCTGGCACAGTACCCTGATGGGTCTGATCATCCAAATGTCATCGCCTACGCTAGTCGTAGAGTTAAACCTCACGAACTTTCATTGTCTTCTTTTCAGTTGGAATTGCTCTCTGTTTTATTTTTGTGTGAACGTTTTTCACAATATATTCTTGGAAGAACTGCGTATATCCATACGGATAATGCTGCAGTCACTCATTCTTTTTCTATGAAGAACTTAGATACTAGGACGACTCGTATGCTTCTTAAATTACAAAGGTTTGACCTTGTCTTCGAGCATTGTCCAGGGAGTCTGAATTTTGTCGCGGATACATTGAGTAGAAATCCACCGGAAGTGCCTTCGAAGTTAGAAGAGTATCATGTCAATTTCTTGTCTGTTCAAGATTCGTCTCTTTTCAACCTAGAGAAAGTCAGGGAAAAGCAGAAGTATGACGACTTCTGTATTAAGTTAAGGTCTTTATTGGATAGTTCCTCGGAACATGTCACTTGTTATCAAGGTTTGTTATATTTCAAGCATAGGAATTCGAACCAATGGCTTTTGGTTATTCCTCAAGAGTTAATAAAAGAAATAATTGGAATAGTCCATTCACGTGGGCATTTTGGAGCTAGGAAATGTATGTCTTTATGTCGTTCTTTATTTTATTGGAAGAAACAAAGACTGTCAATTCGACAGTATATTAGAGATTGTCTTGATTGTGCTGAGACAAAGTTCGCCAATCAGGTAATACTTAAAGAAGAAATTCATATAGAAGCTAGTCGATCTCACGACCGCCTAGCGGTAGATCTCGTTGGGAGGCTCCCAGTTAGTAATGGTTATTATTATATTTTATCTATTATTGATGTTTATTCTAGGTTTGTTTGTTTCTTTCCTTTAAAGACTGCTCATGTTAAAGGTATAATTTCAGTGTTGGAAAGGAATTATTTTTATTTGTTCCCTTATCCTAATGCCATTGTCTCGGATAAAGGTTCACAGTTTATCTCGCGCCTCTGGCAGGACTATTGTAAGGAGCATAATATGAAATCCGTATTAACGTCTAGTTATTCCCCGTCTTCGAATGGTTTGGCAGAAAGGAGCCATAAAGAACTCAACCGAATTATTCGTTTAGAGTGTCATAGTAATCATTCTAAGTGGAGTACTGTACTGAAGCGATGTCAAGAACTCCTAAATTATTCATTATGTAGCAGTATTGATTGTACGCCTGCAGAGCTATTTTTATCTTATTCTGCTATTGAAGCATTTAAAAAGAAATTTCCTTGGCCTGGTGTTCTAGAGAAGACACCTACCCAAGATCGTCATATTACGTTGTATCCTAAAGTTACTAAAAAAGCTAAGAAATCTTTAAAACGAACAGGAAGGGAGGTTAAGTTAGAAGAAGGAGACCTAGTAATGGTTAAACTTCACCATCTTTCCTCTTCAGTTAAAGGAGAATTTGCTAAATATATGAAATGTTTCTCGGGCCCTTTCTTGGCTAGAAGGGTTCTGAAAAACTCAGTGATTTTGCATACCCTCACTGGGGAAAGTGTGGGAACGCAGAATTTTCATAATTTGAAGAAATTCAACTGTTCCAAAGAACGAAGAGATGAACTTCTTTGAAATTATCCATATAAATAATTTCTAACTAATAATATATAAGGTAAAAAAAAAGAGAGATTTTTTTCCCTTGTCCTCTGGGTGGATGTAACGTTCCTCTTTGAGCGTTACATTTTCTCAAAGAGAATATTTGCGGAAATGTTCAATCAGCTCTCAGCTAATATTATTTCTTATTATATTTTCTCAATTCTCGACTCTCATGAAGGATTCAAGATGGTCGACAATTGGACTAGTGCGTGTAGATGTAGTATGCTACTTCTCTTTGTATGTCTATGGTTTGCGTTGAGCGGCTTTTGAGAGTAGCTCGGATCGTTTGAAATAATTTAAATTTTTGTGTTTCATGTAAAACGAAAGGATTATTATAAATCTGCATATATAAATGCTCGTTTATATAATTTTTATTCTCCTTTAGTTATATTTGTTTTATTAAAAAATCTGTTATTTCCATTCTACGCTCTGATGCGTAGTATGGAATGACCAATCCGGAAGTGAGAGGGCTGCGGAGAGCCCCCTCTGGTTCACCTTTTCTTTGTACTACGAACTGCGAACATGGCTATGGTGTGGTGAGAAGCACGATTGTCCATATTTTTGGATATTAATTTACAGTGAACTATGCAGTGAGTGGCTGTTCTTTAATATAAATATTTAAAGAAGCTGTTTTAGTCGAACGGTATGCTAGGCTAGCGGGTATAAACAAGAATCACAAGAGAACTTACTCAAATATTCGACCTGTGCGTTTTGAAGTATGGCTGAGATTGGTTAGATATTTCCTAACTGTTAATGTGATGAAAGCTGAAGTTCAGAAATCCCTTTTGTGCTGTCTCCGGGACTGAACTCGATTGATGTATGGCCTCCTTCTTTTGATGTGGTGAATTTCCGTCCACCTTTACTACATTTTCTTGGCAAGGGACTTCGTCCTATATTACTTGTTGTCAGCTCAGCCTGCCTCTCCGGAATTTAATGTGTCTAACTGTGGTCGCTGTTGTGAGGATGAACATTGCAGCAGCTTTGCAGTGATTGTTTGTCTACCTGGTGGAGATAGTAGCAGAACGTATGCTTTTGCTATTAACCCAGGAGGGGTCGTCGTGTGATCAATCCACGCCGAAGTTACGGCTGTACACATGGTGAGATGTTGGAGGAGTCATCAGGACCGGTCGCCACCCTGGAGTGCTGTTTCACAGTGGTTCCACAGTGTCCCTATACGTAAAGTGAAACCACGGTCGGGTGAGCTTTGGTAACTGTCTACTAGGTAAATATGTCTATTTCTTTTATTCCGTCTTGTGAAGAAACTGGTATCATCCGGGAAGTTGCGGAACAAATTGTCCACCATTTATAGTTGTCCAAATTGTTTTAAATATAATATCTAACGTCGTATCAATGTCTTCGTGCGTTCATTATCTTACTACAGATTACTTATGAACAAAAAATAATATACGTTCAATAATTCTCAGTTTTCTTGGTGTATACATATATATATATATTATCCGAGTCAGTTTATAATGTCCATAATATTGTCCGAAATGAGTTTTGTCCGTAATATGTCCGAGTAAACGAGAGTGAGTCTCTATCCAGTAAGTTGAATCATACGCCAGCGGGGTAGTCTGATATCAAAGCCGTTTCTCTCTTGCTCTGAATAAAAATCATCTCTTAGAGTTGTCTAGATGTATAATATATTACCAGCTGCCATCTAGCACATGTATGTTAGCAACAGGTATTCCGTATTGTCTATTCTCTCAGGCATTCTATTTGATAAATTAAAGATTGATTAGCGATGGCTAGTTTATGTCTGTCTAGCAGCGGGCATTCCGTATTGTTTATCAATAACTATATACATATGTATATCTATATAATCTACAATCTAAGCATTAAGTCGCCGCACCCCAAGTTTGCATTCTCGAGTTGTCCTGTTACGTTTGATTGTGATGTTGCTCACTAGATCAGTGAGGCACGTTAAGACGGTGGGTGTACGATACCACTCGTACTTCAATGCGGGAGTGTCAGAAGTCGAGTCTAATTTACTGGCTGGTTTTGTGTTCCCCATAATGTGCTATAGAGTTTAATGTTATTACCGCCGCTGCTAATAGTAAATGTCGAGGGAAATGCCCTCTTAGCAGTTGGATGCGGGTGAAGTGGAAAAGTTATGTACTAAAAGGGGGAAGGTTAATCGACGCAGCCGTAGGTCTCTTCTTTGCAATGAGATGTTCACGAGTGGTAATGTAATTGGTAATTTTCCTTTGGTGAAGTAGCCTACCAAGGACTTTGTGCTATTGTCTAGAAATGTAAACAACTCTCTTACTGTTAGTACAGTGCGGCTTAATTTATATTGTTATTTACCTTTGAGTTGTGTCGGCGTTAAAAGGTTTGAGAAACTTAAACGGAATACAAAGATTTTTTTTCCTGAATCTAGCTATCCACGATCATAAGTGTCAATGAGAGTCCTTTTGTTATACGTTTATTACAAGGAAAGTTAAATAAACAGAGATGCAAGATATATGGTGTTATCCTCAATGATTTTTTTTTTCATTTTTTTAAATTTTTTTTTCTTTTCCTCGTCTTTTCCTTAGTATTGACAACGCAAGTAGTGTACAAGAATCTGGAGTAAGTAGCGTTGTGTTTACTGGTCTATAAATTATAGTGTAAGAAGGAATAACGGCGACCCAATGTTTTTTTTTCCTTCGTTTCCTTAATGCCAGCTACGGAATCGAACTAGCGTAACCAGCGCTTTTCAAGTTTGGCTTATCGAGCCAGGATTGGCGCTTTTCAAGATGGCGCCCCAGTTCAGGATTCTGAGTAACGTACAAACTGACGTTTCAAATTAATATCGGTACGAAAATGTTTATAACATTCTATTAGGGATTGATTAATACCAGTATCATCTCTATGACTTACCGTTTCCGTAATATTGGCCAAAAGATAGTTCCGATTTCGGGAGATTTAAGAAGCCAAATCTTGGGAACCGAAAGTCACTCAGAAATCATATTGGTGTTGCTCAATACCTAAGAGGATGGTGAACATTTTGGTACAAAATAGTAACCGGTGGCCACTGATTACTTGTCTACTGGCCAACTGGCCACCGTTGCCCAGATATTGGCCAAAACATTTCGAATTTCTAGATATTTAAGCAGCCATATCTTGTGAACTTTAAGTCACAGAGAGATGATATTTTGGTATTTTTAGCGAGAAAGAGAAGAAGATGTGGATAAAAAGATTTACTTTTACATCTACTAACAATGACAGTTATCCTTCCCGCTCCATCTCTCCATTCTTTTCAAGTTCGTTCTGGCAATGCTCTTGGAGCATTCTCAAGTTGTTTTTGTTTTGTATTAGCATATTGCTAGCTATGCTATGCATTATATTTTGATTCTATTATTTTCTCTTACAATAAAAATGATACATTATTTTCAAAAATCGTTGGAAATAAAATGCGAATTATAAATGGATAAATTGAATAAAATTTTAAATTAACTTTTCATGCAGATTGGCAACATACAAAAGCTGTTAATATAATGTTTAATGTTTTTTCTTATTTTGTTAGGACTTCGTTTTTAAGCATGTCTGAATTTTATTTCAGTTTCTTTTATATGTTTTACTTAACTGACCAATATATTGACGCGATTTTGAGAAAGAAGATTGTTGTTTAGAAGAACATGTTTCTCAAGTTGTTTAAAAAATACTAAAAATTACATCTAACTATTTCCTCTTGAATATGGGCATTAATATCAAGGTATATAAATTTAAATAATAAAATTATCTCGTGTACAAGAAAGGTTTGATTTATTATAAGTAAGTATTTATGGCATACTAAATATTTAACACATACCTAGGTATAATTTTCTTTTGCATTTTCAATGAATATATAGTTTTAAGTAATACTTAGATTTATAAATTTCTCTGAGTATTGTTTGAATTATTTTTATTGAGTACTACAGATGTATTTTAAGGATCATTGATATAATAGAAACAACACTACAAACATAATTTAATTCTTTTCTTTACTATCTTGGAGAGGGGAGAGCACAAGGGCACAATCAGGAATTTGCTTAGAAAAGTGGATTGAATGAAAACTGTGAAATACACAAATAACACAAGAGTAGAACGCAAGTCGTATTATTCATCTGGTATATTTGTAGAGATGGAAAAATTTAATGATATTTAAATGAGGTGACGTCAGTCATACAGCAGTATTGCCAGTGGTACTGTTTTTATGTGAAATTTCTTTCCTGTGCACAAAATTTTCAATAAACAAAAGGGATAGGTTGAACATAAAATTTTAGTGAGAGCCGTTGTGTATATTTTTAAGCGCAATTTGATTCCAATTCTAATTAAACGAGGCTTTTCTAAAGGCTTTGTTGTCATCCATTTGTTTGTAGTACGAGCTGGAGGTAGGTATCAAAAATTACTCATTTATTTATTTATTTATGGGTCTTTTTATTCATTCACAAGAACGTGATCTGAGCATGTAACGTAAATGGTGAAGTGGAGTGCAGTTAACATAACACAAGGAGGCAGGATGTTAGTTCCGACGAGGACGTTAATCTTCTGCTCTGTGGGGCTACTCAGAGCGGGTACAGACACTTGGAGCCCTGTTAGTCATAGAACAAAGGAACATATTGATGAAGTTACGTGAAATGGGTATAGACGATATATGGGTCGACTTGACCTCTAGGGAGTTTTTTGGCTTTATAATGTCATGGATAGCAAGATGACCTATTGGTAAAAATGTGTAACGTACAAAACTTGCTACCTCTAGTGATATTCCAATTGGATGGTGCCCCGCCACATTGGAGCCTACAAGTGAGGGAGCACCTTGATACTGATTTTCCTGGCCGTTGGATAGGCCGTGATGGACCAATTAGATGGCCTCCACGCTCTCCTGATATTACCCCTAGACTTCTTCCTGTGGGGGTATGTGAAAGACCTTGTGTATTCTGGTGAAAAGGTGCGTAACCTTGATGAACTGAAAAACCGTACTAGGAATGCGATTGCTTCAGTAACACCTCAGATGCTACAGAATACGCGGAGAAAGATTGAGTTCAGGCTAGATATTGTGAGAGTTACAAATGGAGCTCATGTAGAGTTACCACCTTTCCCTGTCTAACACATTTTATAAATGACCAGTTTTTAAACTATGAAATCTTATTTACAGAAGAAGCATTTGCCTATTATTAAGATTGTGTACAGAGAAGGAAACCACATGCTTAAGAAATCTCTACACAAGAAAACAAATTATTTGATTTCTAGAATTAGTTCTCAATAACGTTATGCCGCTCTCATATCTCGAAAAGATAAAGAAATTTGTGATGTCTTTAATATATCATTCAGTCTTCTTCGTCACTCTATTCATTAACTGATATTGAATTTTTATACGAGCTCGGATAACTTCGCGTTGGAATGCACAAGAAACCAAGATTCTTACATTTGCATTTCAAACTTATACACTCAAGTTTCTGACAGCTACACATTTAATCTCTAAACAATCCTTGTGAATATCTTCGAGTGTTTTCAAAACTGGCTTCAGAATTTGGTCCTTCAAGTACTATCCAGAGCCTTCTTGCCTTGGTAGATCGATCTTTCACTTATCAGCGTTTCCCAAATTGCTGTTTGTTAATGGAATCTTTTTACATGTTGTTTCAGAGCATTACTAGTTGGTGGTAATCTCTCCAGCTTCATTTTTCTAAAAGTAGGAGCTTGGCTTCATCACAGAGCATCGCATTAACCTTGAGGAGCTTTGTGAAAAAGAGTTCTGCAGATAGCGTTTGGTTCAATAGCGTTTGGTGTTAAAGAAATCTGTCCTAGGGAAAATAAAAATCTGAGTAAGTAGACCATAAGTAGATAATGCATTGCAGGAATTATCACTTTCAGAACTCTTTGTTGTTGTTTCCGGCAGTTTTAGTGATCAGAAGACTGTTAAGTCAAATTTCGAGATCGATGTTCCAAATCTTGAAGTAAAGCATGAATAGGCACATTCTAGAATGATACTTCATGCTGTGAATCACCGTTCAGAAATAATTGTTGTGATGAGTAGAAGCACCGATGTATTCCTGCTGTTGATACACCATTATGACAGAATTTCTTGTATAGAATTGTACATGATGGCCTGATTTCAAAGACAAGATTTCAAAGACATGATCCATATTCCAGCTCACCACCTTTACCACCAGTTACCTGAGAATGAGAAGAGAGGTAATGGCTTATCATGCTCCACTTGGATGCAACATAACGTCATATCCAGTTGGAACATCAAAGATCAAGAACCGTCTACTTACTCAGGAAACTGTGACATTTTATTTTCCCTAGGACAGATTCCTTTATCAGCAAATGCTTTCAAATCTGCAGAACTGTTTACCACGAAGATCCTCTGGGCTAATGCGATGATCTGTGATAGAGTTAGGCTCCTACCTTTAGGAAAATGGAGCCTGGAGAGATTATCTCCAAGTAGTGATGCTCTGAAACAGCATATAGAGATTCCATTACCAAACAGCAATTTAGGAAAACGCTGATAAGTGAGATCGATCTATCAAGACCAGAAGACTCCGGATGGTACTTGGAGGATCAAATTCTGAAGCCAGTTTTGAAAACACTCGAAGATATTCCCAAGGCTTGTTTAGAGATTACCATGTGCAGCTGTCAGAAACTTGGGTATGTGAGTTTGAAATGGAAATGTAAGAATCGTGGTTTCTTGTGCATTCCAACTCTCTTGAAACTAATTTTGAAATATGGTTCCTGGTCTATCTCGTTTAATACCATTGTAGTACATAAATCGAAGGACTTGCAGCAAAAACAACCCTAGTCAAAGAAGATTTTTCACAAAAAATGAATGGAAAGCTGTATGTTTGAACATGTTTTAGAAGGTATCAGAGACACGTATAAAGAAAGAGATTTGTAGAGTTTCTCATAGTGTATACTAGAGAAAGCTCTCTTTTCATTCTTCAGAGAAATTTTGTGTTTCGACAAGAGTTATTTTCCGAAAATCCCCTCACTTGATATTAAAAATGTATATTTCTAATTAGATTATAGACAGACTTAATTTTCAGGATTATATACTTGCAGGCAGAGAAGATTATATATATATTAATCATTATCAGCTGCTAATATCTACCGTTTGCAGGAAAATAACTCTTGGGCGGTAATCAGACCGTAATCAGAACATGAAATGACGTAGAACTTTTAGAGGAAACATTTTTCTGAATTAGAGGAAATGTCTTGTAAAGAATCTGTGGCCTAAAAACCGACATCACGCTTAACCAATACTGAGTAAAATTGAAAATAACAAGAAAACTATTATATTAGCTCAAAAATGCACTAATATTAAATTGTTGAAGACAATTAGAGAAACTAAATGAAAGAAATTTAGATGTTCTAGGTGCAAAAGTTATTAAGATATTGTGAATAATAAAAATGGCTAAAATGTCGGTTTCTCCTCCTTCCCCTCCCCTCGTGTAAGGTGTTTCTTTTTTTGGCATCCGACATTTTTGATGGATATATATTGCCTGAGAAGAAACTGTATCAAGGACGTGCTAGAGGGTATGGTGGCAGGAAAGAGAGGGAGAGGGAGAAGGAATCTACAGTTAATGGATGATATAAAAACAGAAAGATCATACGTGAAGACGAAGAGGTTAGCGGAGGACCGTGAAGCATGGAAGCTTCTCAGCTGCGGCAAGTGACCTGCCAATAGGGCAGAATACCTATGATGATGATGATGCGGCTGATTGTGTTTACGTTAAATTAACCTGTACTTTAAGCATTGTTACATCAGTGAATTAAATGTTGAATCAATGCATTTCATTATTCATTAGATATGGTTTAGACGAAATTTTCTCACTGTTATCACTGCGTGTCTAAATTCCGTACCCATTCATTAAGAGACATTATTTTGTGTTGATTATAGGATCTTAAATATGGGGCTTAGAGTCAGTTAAAGCTCTCGATTGTTAATTTTTCATCTATGAAGATATAAATATTCGGGATCCTATGGTACAATTTGTACCATATGCACTTTTCATGGTACATTGCGTTATTTCTCTTCTATTTGAGCTTTTTCGTCCGTTTTTTTTTGTTTTTTTTTTTTTTTGTTTTCCAAGTCCAGAGGCCTTGTAGAAGACATAACGTATGGTTTCAGACCGTCCTGCGTCCAGACATAGGAGGTGATGACGTCATAATTCAAAAATTTCTCTTCTAATTTTCTAAGCCTATGTTCAATATTTTTTGGCGGGCTTATTTTTCTACGTAGAAGATTGACATTTTGCACAAACATTCAATCCACCGAGTAGTATTTACCAGATTTTTTGTTTCTATGTCAGTGCTAAAACAGGAAGGGGGGGAATCAGAGGGGCAAAGGGGTAAAAATAGAGATTTTTTTACCCCCAAAATCCCGTTTCTCGTCATTTTCCCGCCTCACATACATGATAGGACCACGTGAGTCATACCGTCTGAAAGGCCGTTCCATTCTAAAGAGAATGACGGTCGAATTATTATTCTAGGGTAATTAGGGACGTCTCAGGGATTTTTTGAAAAATATACTTCTATATAGGGAAATATGGGGCATTGTCGGTATATATATATATATATATATATATATATATATATATATATATATATATTTTGGCGGGCTTATTTCTGAACATAGAAGATTGAAATTTTGCACAAATATTCAGTCTACCGAGTACTATTTACCAGATTTTTTGTTCCGATGTCAGTGCTAAAACAGGGGGGGAACCAGAGGGGAAAAGGGGTAAAAAATAGGGATTTTTTACCCCAACAATCCCGTATTTCGTCACTTTCCCGCCAAAAAGAACATGATAGGACCACGTGAGTCATACCGTCTGAAAGACCGTTCCATTCTGAAGAGAACGACGGTCGAATTATTATTCTAAGGTAATTAGGGTCGTCTCAGTGAATTTTTATCCAAATATACTTCTGTATAGGGTAAAAGTGGGGCATGGTAGGGAAATTTTTTCTGGCGGGCCTATTTTTTCACGTAGAAGATTGAAAATTTGCACAAACATTCAGTCCACCGAGTAGTATTTACCAGAAGTATTTTTTCCGATTTCTGCGTAAAAACAGGGGACGTCCAGAGGGGCAAAAGTTGAAAAAAGGGAAATTTTGTCCCAAAAGATCCCTTTTTCAGGAATTTCCCGCCTTAGATACATGATGGAGACATGTGAATGGTACCGTCTGAAAGACAGTTCTATTCTGAAGAGAATGATTGGCGAATTATAGTCCTAGGGTAATTAGGGATGTCTCAGGAATTTTTTTCTCTGAGATCATAGTGTTTTATGGTACTTTGGGGCATTGTGGGAATTTTTGATAAAAATTCTCCCGCCCTTACTATTCAAGATAGAAACTTGAAATTTGGCACACACATTCAGTATACCAAGTACTATTTATCAGATTTTTTAGATGGCTACGATCACACAGGGGGGTCCAGGGTGGCCAAAGTTCGAGAAAAAAAATTTCCCTCCGAAATTTTCACTTTGACATTTTTTCCCGCTTTTGGTACATGGTATGAGCATGCAAGTGGTACATTCGAAAGCCAGCTTTATTCTGAAGAGAATGAGGTATGAACCATGATCCTAGGATAAATAGTGACGATACAGTAGCTGCTTGACTGAAAGTTTAAAAAATAGCCCAAAAAGCCAGGATCCGGAAAGGGTTAAGAGACATTATTTTGTGTTGATTATAGGACCTTAAATATGGGGCTTAGAGTCAGTTAAAGCTCTCGATTGTTAATTTTTCATCTATGAAGATATAAACAAGTCTATTAGTTATGTTACACTAAACACTGTAAATGATCTTATGTAAATACCGTTTTAACAACAAAAAACGTGAGATTGAGTTTAATAGTACGCAGTTTACTGAATACAATACTTTTATAATTAATGTAGTGTTTAAAGTGAATTTGATATTTGTTGAGTTGATTTTAACGTTCCTTTCAGCAGCAAGGCTATATAAGACGGGACCTACTGATTAACGTGGAATCCGAACCACATGAGCTCCCGCCGGGAACCAAACCCGGATCTCCCCCGTCATTGATATTTGTTTTCACTTATGAAAATATAGGTCAACTATTGGGTCGATGCATAAGTTCGTGTGGTTCTTATATTTTATATTTTATTTTTATTCTGATGTTCTGTTAATTCAAATACAAATACAACATTGGCATACCATATTCTAAGAGTGTAACAATACATTGCATACATTTTACTGTCACTCACATTAATTTACAACCACTCAGTGATGTATTCGCCTCCACTATCTATGAACTTCTGCCAACATTCAGGTAACAGTTCTATGCCTCGCCTGTAAAACTGTTTTGGTTTTGACTAGAAGAAATCTGTTAACCATTGGTCAAGAGAAGCTTTTCTGTACTGTTCTTTCAGCAATTGCTTCATTCCCTTATACTGCACAAACTGTTCTCGCAGCTTCTGCTACACTGGATCCGCGATTAAACTCGAAAAGTAAAAAGTGACGGAAATAATCACTTTTCTCGACATTCCATATTAGTTTGTCTGAAATATATACAATAATACGTTCACAAGCAAGAAAACCCGTGTTTCACAACACACAAACTCCAAACTATGCTAAAACAACGGAATAACGATAAACAATCGCTTCACACCGTATTGTTGCCAACCCAAAAGAATACCGCACGAACTTACGCATCGACCTTATATTTTGGACATACGCAGAAGATGAGTTCTGGGAGTCCGGACACCCAGAAATCCCGAGTTTTCTGAAAATTTAGAAAAATTTTAAGGGTAATTGTAACATTTTCACATAATTTACCCTCACATTAAAAATTCACATCTCTTGAAATAAATTCATGCGCATGTGCTTAATTTTGTATATTTAACATAAATTATAAATATTACTTTTGCTGCAATGAGTTCTAATTTTAACGTAGCAGAAGTAGTTGCTCTCGCAGTGCATGTATAAACAGAATTATTAGGATACACTTTAAGCTCGAGTTTGCACGTGCATAAACACCTTTTATTTGTCCTTTGCTAAGATTTTGAAATGAGTGACCTCCTGATCTTTTTGCTAGGGCATTTTAAACAAAACAAAACACATACGTCAATTAAGGTTAATGTTACATGCCCATACACTTCCTTCTTATCCAGTGTTTCATGTGTGATCATTTCGCGAATGCGTACATTTCCTGGCACGTGTTGATTTGACGTAATAGTTACATAAACTGGGACCAGAAGAATGAGCAAAAAAACAAGAATCTACCAGTTATTTATAATTTTTGTTTATTTTTTAATTGTATAAGATTTTAAAATATGTTTATTTCCTTCTGTTTAAGTAGAAAGAAGAAAGCGTGTATCAAAATTATTAACCCGTGTATCAAAATTATTATCTTGGAGTCCACGTGTGCATCCATGGTGGTCTTTCTTGTGCTTGAAGGGGGCTTGTTGAGTCAGTGATAGAGTGCTTACTTCTGGTTCGTGGGATCCCTGGTTCGATCCTCGTTCTACTAAGTTTGCAGTAGACAACATCTTGTCCTTCAGTTTTCTTGGGGTACTCCCGTTTCCTCCCACAATCTCATTCCACTAATCCTTCCGTCAGCATTCACTTGCCTCAATCATCCGTCTGCCTTAACCTAATGGACAGGGGGGGATCCAGGACCAACTGCTGAGGGGGGGGCGATGGGTTGTCATACTTCCATTTAGAGCTACTTTTAAGAGCTTCAAACTCTGGGATGGGTTTTATTTATATATATAAAATAAGAAAGTTTCCTCTTCTGGGGGGAAGGGCGATTGCCCCGATCGCCCCTCTGGATCCGCCATTGCTAATGGGCATATTCGTGGGACGTTAATCTGAAAGATTTCATTTTATTTATTCTGCTCCAAGATATATACAGGATATTTTGAACTGAATCTATTATGACGTCACAATTTGTTGCTCTCCTTCTCAGCAAATTACATGGAGAGTGTTGGAAGATGTCAGATAACCCGGTGTTGATAAAAATAGTGGCGTCAGGCAAACAAGAACATCGATGTGGATCCATGAGTACGCATACACTGCCAAAACTTGTTTATTCCATTCACATACGTCATCATTCCCCCTGTCCTCATCATATCATTTTCTACTATTTCTCGGATTGTAAAAGCGCGTTTCTACGTCATGCATCGGGCAGTTGCTAATGACTGATCTATTCACTATAGATGTGGCCGCAAAAGTGAATGTAATTACGCGAAGGATATACGGACAAAACCTCACGACCGAAACATTCCAGGCCAAAATCCCATGGGCCAGAATCTCGCCTGGCTGAAGTCTCACCAAAAGAGAAACCTCATGTTCAAACCGAATACTTTCAGAAAATGCGCGTTAGGATTTAGTACTTTATTCTCGAAAATATTTAACGTCACAGTTTGGGGTTGATAGGGAAGCATCAAATAAAATATTCATCATACTGCATTAATTAACTTTTTTATTTAAATTACCATAAAACTTTTTATTGAATTTATGTGCGGTTATTTATTCTTTTTATTATTTACAAATTTTAGATCTTTAGGAAAACCCTGATGGAAAGCTGAAAGAAAATATACGACATATTGCGTCAAAATGGAATAATGTTGGCTAAAGTTATCGGGGATTTTTTAAAACAACTCTTGCTACTTTAAAAAAAAAAAAAAAAAAAAAAAAAAAAAAAGAATCTGAATTTCGGTCAATCTTATCTTTTTTTTCCATCTTATTCTTGACTCAAATCGGGCGATGCAATATTTACGTAAACTAAATGATAATTTATTTGATAATATTTACTAGTCCACTATACATTTGCGAGGTTTTGCTTTGGAAAATGAAGTGCAAACGACATTGAATAGTAAAAGTTTTACAATAAAAATATATTATTAAACACACACTTTTAAGGAAAAAATGAGTACTTCTTACAGGGTTTGAACATATAAACTTCTGATTGATAGACTAGTGACCCAGACCGCTCGACCAGTTTGCATGTCTTTACTGAGCCTCTTTTGACTTTTGTGTAGATTGGTTTCCTGCTCCAAACTTTTTTTTATGTCGAAACGACTATAAGTTTATGGTGAATATTTGGACGTTACAGGTCTTGCTATTCATAAAAGTCTTTTTCGTATAAATTACATTCAATTTTACGTCCTAATAACTTATATACAACAGGTTGAATTTGTGTAATGATTGGGGTTGGAGTGATCGTAAATGTTTTCATAGTTAAGAACCTGGATATGCAAACCCGCTTAACGTGGGGATTTACTTCTGTGAAATTTGGTACAAATCTTCCTTACTATGTGACGAATCACGCTAAATACTACTTTTATATTACCCCTAAACAGCAGAACTTGATACCAAGCTTATGCAAGAAGTACATACTTTTTTTTTTTTATATAATCTTACATTAGCACCTCCTGTTGTTAGCGTCAGGTCAGCGGAGGAATCAAGGTTAGCCAACGGGAGCGTGAACGCGATCTACTGAAAATGTCCCCGCTAGTTACTAGTAGCTCGTCACCGGCAGTTTGGCGTTTTTCTAGGAGTCTAGTCTTGCCTCGATTCGCAAATCATTCTTTCTCATCTCGTTTCTTTATGTACAAAATTTAAGCCATATCGTTTTCTTAATTTCGTATAGAAATTATTAAAATTCTTCCGTATCAGCAGAGGTCCAGGAAGGCCCATATTTATCACTGGAAAATGTCGTCTAATGATTGACAAACTTTGAACTTGACAAATGCTCCTCATAGTATGTGTACAATCGTTATATCAAGTTATGGTTTTAAATTATGTCTTATGTAACACTACAAAAACTGTTTCAGAATAAAAACTTGAGGGAACTAGTGTTACTCGTCTCGCCACGAATTTAATATGAGAGCAAACTGGTGGTGTCTGAATGTGAAAGGAAACTGCAGAACTTGGAGAAGATCTACGTACAAGATGTTATGGACTACAAATTCTTTTGGTTTGTCACCGAATCAGAAAACCGTAGCACCAGGGGTGACTGATCTACCATTGTTCCACTGTGCCCCTACCTGGCGATAAGACGGAAAGACATCCAAAACCTCCTTTTCTCGACATGTAGGGAATATAATATTGTAAATCCTTTGAAATATCGAATCCGATTTTATTCACGATCATCATACTTTTTCTTCCATAATCGCTTGAAAGTAATCTTTCTTGGCAGGACGTCATCAGTATTCACTAGCCCATAGTTTTAACCCTTTCCAGCCCGAATTTCTTTTGTGTGTTGGAAAAACATATGTTCACAGTATTTCCAGTTGCAATGATGCCACGTCCTAGATCCTCTGTTTTGCTTCACCGCGAGTAAGTAGAGGTACCAACTTATGAGATTGAGCCGAAAGAATAGTGTAATGATTACATGGGGAAACTGCACGAATTAATATTAGATTTATGATTATAAAAAGTTAGTGATTCCAAATGTTATCAACGGGTTAGCAAAATTCAAGTCAAGTTTCATTTTCTCGAGGATGTAACTTTTCGATCAATTGTATCTTATACGAATGAAGCGGGAAAGCTTTGCCTGATATCTTATTTTGCCTTGTTTTACCAGTAATTTTCAACTCTATGTTCGGGACGGCTCTTAACGATTTCTCTGATGCGAATCAACAAGTTGCTCCGAGATCTTTGACTGTTCTGAGTGTCATCTTCTCTGGTTAGACATTCATTATGCTTCGTTAGTGATATTATAGTATAACTTCAAAATGGACTTGGTGACGTGCAAATCCATATTAAATTTACGTCACTGCCCACTCACCACAAATCTGATTTAGTAAGTTCCAAAACACATAAGCTTCGTTGTGGTGGTGGAAGGAATGTACAGAAATTCTATGGGAGAGATAAGAATTATTGAATCAGTAACGTGTTAAGCAGTCAAGTTTATCTTCGTTCTACAATCTTGTGATGTACATCATTCAGAGTCAAAATAAATACTATAAAATACAGTATTTATTTAGCACTTATATGTTCAAGAAAGAGGCAGTTACGTGGGGGCGAGCATATTGTGTTAAATTTATTCCCTCGAATTAGGAACAGATAATTATTAATAATGCGTTAAGACATTAACGAATGCAATGTAACAGGAAACAAAAAACTGATGCAAGTACAGGTTGTAATTTAATGATATATGAATTACGGTAAGTTCACCAAAGATGCTAGAAACTAATCTAAAATTAACCAAACATATGTTACAAATGTTGCATGCGTTATAAGCCAGAAATAGAAATCAGATATTGGGTATCTTTACGATGGAAACTTAAAACTATTTCGAACATTTTTATTTCAGAACCTACATTCGTTGATAGTTCTCGTTTTCCAATTTATTTTGGAAGTAGAGAATTTGGTAGATGAGAGACCAGCAGAAGTAGTTCCAGGTATTAAATTAGCTTTCTTTAAAACTTATCAGTGATAATAAAGCATTATCCGAAGTTACAATTTCATAATATTCTTTAGCATTATTTACATTATAAAGAGTATTCTGTTGGCCCACTTTAATGCCGAAACTATGCTGTCACTACAGTTAGGTTATAATCTTTCAAATATATACTTTTAAAACTATGAAACAATGGATCATCAAATTCAGCGTTGATTTTTTGTTAAACAATTGCTAAAACTAGAGAAACAATTGAAACCAGATACTTAGTATAAAATGCACGGTTTTGTGGTTCCGTAAGAACCTAGTTTTAAACTTTAGGGACGGATTTTGAAGCGTCACAGTAGGATTTAAAAAACTACCTTAACAGTTCAGAGCAATACAATATTGATACGTCCTTCTGTTTGAAAATAGAAAGAAAGGGGTTTTACATCTTTGGTTGCACAAGCACTGCCATTGAATCTATTGACATTGAGCATATGTCAAAGAACTTCTATTTTGTAAGTGGTAAAGTGCTTGGTAAAGTGCATTTATACATATATTGCTCCGTGAATTGTAGTGAAGTGGTTGCAATTACTTGACAACATGTATACCCTTCAACTATCATCAATTTCAATCAATCCGTTGCAACTTTCATTCAGGTGAAAGAATAATTTCTACAACTTGAAAGAAAGATGAGAATGGTTGACCGTGCTAAGCAAAAGGAAAGAACACAAAACTGTACGGTAATTGTTTTCAGAAGCCGATAAAGGGTGTTTTGTATAATAAGTCCCAGTTTTATTTTTAATTCTGTTTAAAAACATCTTATAACTACTGAACATTTTAGTGTTAAGTTATTCAAGTGCAAGTAGAATTTTTGGTTCTCTTCTCGTTAATGAATTAGAACACGTGTAATTATTAAAATATACTTTGTAACTTTACTTACAGTGCATAATATCTTGTATTTGATTAATGTCTAACGATGTCGGTATAGATGTTTCGAATAGTGTTGAGTAGTAAAGAGAACATACTGTATATATTGAGTCAATAATGAATGTATACTTGATAAACAGGGCCAGATTAATGCACTCTAGGTAATACTTTTGGAACTGTCCACCTTACAAGAAAAGTAGTATAAAATGTAATTTCAATTCTATCCCTACTTATCGGATTTGGAGATGTTCTTCTTGCTGTTATTCACTTGTTTAATTACAACCAGAGAATTTTATACAGTGAAACCTGTCTATGTTGGCCACCATCGGTTCCATCGAAAAGTGGCCAGCTTAAACAGGTGGCCAACTTACAGAAAATAAGTGTGATTTGTGTATTTTTAGAATAGGATTTCTAGTATTACTTGATTGTAAAATTTTAATAAGCAGTGGCACGACAGCTACTTATAAATAATGTATATAGAGTAATCATATAAATATACAGTACTAGAAAATATTACTATAGTATGCAAGAGCGCCGATTTCTCTGTAAATTTGGGGGGGGGCATTCAGATGCACAAGGTACCGGTATATATATATGAAGATTTTAAGACAAATTGCACTCAAATTATACCAAATATTGTATACTCATAAATAAAATAGGGGCCACATGAGCTTGGGGGGGGGGGCAGGACCCCTCGGTCCCCCAGGATCGGCGCTCTTGATAATATGTTTAATATATATGCATACCTTTCTCTTCTTGAAAACTAGTCTGATACATTGAATTATTCGGATTGAAAACACAATAACAGAAACAACCATGAAATAGAAGTGTATGTACGCAGTTTATTAAAATTGATATTATACCACACTGAGTTATTCAGATTGAAAACAAGAAAAGCTAAGTTATAAGTTGAGAAATTCATATGCAATTTATATGACTTCTTTTCAGTTGTTACTAAATGGTGGTTCATTCTAGACATATTTGCTTTATTCTTTTTGGCAGATATGCACATTCTAATATTGTAGTTAACTACCTCTTGTAACCCGAGATTACTAACACTGCGTAAATTTTACGCATAGTCACTAAAATTTTAGTGTTGTTTCCCACCCTGATGTCTCAATTTACTAACCTTTTAGCAGTGCTACCTCCGTTCATTTGGCTGTCTGTTGTGCAAGTGATGGTTCATTTCTGCAGCGGGACAGCTAGCAACAGGCGCTTATTTATAAGTTACTGCGTCAATTTTACGCATGGTTAGTATTTATAGAAAAATGTTGTACGTATGGTTTACTCATGGTTAGTATTAAGGGGTTATAAATAATACGTAATGTTTATGCAAGTATATGATTAACAGTGAATCTTTCTGCGTAAAACAAGCGCAACATCCTCACATGAGTTGAAAAGAATGCTATAATTATGAGGCCTTTCCATTTTTCAATTTTTAGATTACCGAATGACTATGAGTGAGAAAGAAAGAATAATCCTTATGCTTGATGAAATAGATGACGGTGATGGAAGCGATAGATTGTCTTGAACAATTTTGGTCTGACGATAGTGATGTGGATCCGACTTACGTACCGAGTGAATCAGAAACTGAAAACATGCATGAACTGTGGAGAATATTCGTGAGGCAGAGCGATCCATGAAGCAAAGTGTAGAAACTCGTGGCAATGTAAAGAATAAGAAAATTTCTAAAAACGAGTCTTGTAGTTCAACACAATTTTATGGAGTTAGTCCTTCAACGGTTCTACGCCTTCAGGAAGAGGAATCAATAGGTAACTGTCAACTATGCACAACGGACCGTCCGTAGATAGCAAACAAACAAACCTGAAATAATACTGATATATAACCAAAATAAATGAAATCATTAAGTGTTACGTCCCACGGTTATGCCGGTTAGGCTAAAGGAGACGGTGATGATGAGAGATGAGTGAAATGGTGGAATGAAGAAAGTGGGAGGAAACGGGAGAACCCCGAGAAAACCCACGAGCACGGTGTATGTCCACCACAAAGTTCACTTGGCGGGGGCTGGGATCGAACCCGGGACCCCAAGCACCAGAGGTGAACGCTCTACCACTGAGCCACCGCGCCCCCTTGATATATAACCAAACAAAATGGTCAGTAGACACATTTGACCACATGTGTAGAGACATGAACAGCAGCAGGAAAACACGACGTTGACCCCTTTGAATGTTTTATGGTATGCCAAATATTGCAGGAATTAATACTTATGTTATACATTGTCATCAGTTCTTTCGAAGACCCAAAGAAGAAACTACAAGTCCTTTTTCAAGACTGCATTTCATGATAGAATTACACAAGCAATTGGTTGCACCTTGGCAAGAGCAAAGATTTGCTATACCGTCTATAAGCAGAGAACTTAAAGTTACAATAACTAAGTACTTGGGGATAACAGAAGAACAGTAAGCTGAGCCAGTCACTGGAAAAGGAAACCTCAAATACTGCTTTCTGTGTCATTACTCGAAACGGCGATTCACTACAACGTACACAAAATGCAAGAAGCCAATATGTGGTGAGCAAAAAAGGAAATGTTGTCCAAACTGTTAAAATGACCGTGAAGAGTGAGTGAAACTCATAACAATGTATGGGCAGTCTGAAAATCTTCATTTTAAGTAAGACAAATATTTCTGTTTTCGTAGAAAATTTTGTGTACGTGATATCAGCATAAAATTAAATTAGCTTCTAAACTCAACACACAATTTTGTATGGCAACATAGTGTAAACCATAAATCAAAGAAAATGCTTATGCATATCCCACAGTAAGTTGTTTACGTAAGTATTGTAATGCAATAAAATACATTCAATATTAATATCTTTTTATTATTCCATTTTGCCTTATATTTAACACATTTTGGATATATGCGTCAGTTTTACGCATAGTTAGTAATAAGAGGTAAAAAATAGGGTTAGTAATCTCGGGTTAATGAACTAGTAGAAGTGTTTCCCTCGGAGCAGAAGATATTTTGAGAAAATCTTGAGGGAATTCATATCTCAAAACCTCCGCTACCTTTTGACACCCAGTCAGGTGCCAATAAATGACAATTGAGTTTTAACCTTGAGAATTTTCCGGAATTACTAAAGTTTCCCACTGATGAAAGGAGCCGATATAGCTAATGGTTTTACCAAAACAGACAGGGTAAACAAATACGTACGACCATTTCCTGAATTCCTGTACGTATTTTTTCTTAGTCACATCTTCCTTCACCACTCTTTTATGAGGGTAGTGTTCTGGCCATTGACCTCCAAGAACAAATCGTGCGAATCTATGCTTCTTTGTGTCCAGTCCACCGCCTCCTCGATTTACTAGAGGGAGCGGACGGATGTAGAAGGCAGTGGTCCAGTCACAAATATAGAACATCTGCCTCTCATATGGGAATTCGAAAGAGTTAAGAAAAATAACAAAATTGCATTTTTGTGGCCAAGATACGCAGGTAAATTTATCATTATCATCATAGGGTAAACATTGCTTCAGTGTGGCCAACTTCCAAGATAGACAGGTGGCAAACTTATAGAGTAGTAAGTAACAAAAGTCTTATGGGAAAATGCAGGTTCAAGACAAACTAGGCCAAGATAAGCAGGTGGCCAACTTAGAGAGGTGGCCAAGTTGACAGGTTTCACTGTATTTTAATCAAACTTTTAGATTTTGTAGTAAGTTAAAATGACCAAATTGTGTCGATAATGAATACAGTACGCAGTCGAAACTTCAAAAAAGCACAGTTGTTCAATAGACGTGTAAGCAATAGAAACAAGAATTTCTACTGGAAAAAAATATTCATTGTATATTTATTTTGCTAATTGTTTAGTCTGAATTTCAATATCAATTTTTGCATGCATATAAAATAATTATATTCAATAACTGACCATATTATTTAAATTTTACAATTCAAGTTTCTATTTAAATTTCTTGAGAATAAATTTTTCTCCAAAAAATAAACAACAAAACAACAGAAATAAGAAAACAACAAATATTATTCATTTTTAAATTTAATTCATCATTTGAATTATATTTCCTTGATTTTCCTTCCCCTCTTTTCCAGGCCCGTATCCATGGAGGGGCTAGGGGGCCGGCTTCCCTCTAAATTTTTACTGCCCTCCCTAAAAATTTCACGGTAGGCTTGGAAATGAACTGTAATATGGTTGGATCGGATCCTCCTAACTTTTACCCCCCCCCCCTACATTTTGGGCTGGCTTCCGGCCAGCTCTTTTTCCCTATTCTTGGAGCACACCAACTTTGTTCACAACATATGTGAACATACTGGAATACATCTTGTGTAATACATCATGCACAAGAAACTATCGTTCAATAAACTTGGTTTAACGAAACCGAATCATCATTCTCATAAGGAGATCGATTTGAATAAAACTTTGCTCATTTATAAAACATCAAAAAATAATCGACACGTATTATTTTATTTCGGCAATGATGTGGGTTTAAGTGCAGAAACCACCCTTTAAACGTTAGGAGTGGTATCGAAGCATAGACAGAAAACAATCATTTAATGTAGAAGAAAATATAATGTCAGGGAGTTTTAGAATTGCTGATTCAGAATTTGACGTTAAAATTACAAAATTTAAAATGGCGGATCCAATATGGCGACTACAATTACAAAGTCTTTTGGTTTGAATGCTGTACTTTTAACCAAGAACAATCATAGTTGGCAGGGATTACTGCGAGGAGGTTGCAGACCGATTTGAAACCCCTTTTTGTACTTATTTTAACGTGATACTTGGTTAAAGTGAGTCTCTGCACCTCTCACTATACGAGGTGCTTACGTATACTGAGGGCTGCGGTTGCTCAGTGGTAGAGCGTTCACCTCTGGTGCATTGTGTCCCTGGTTCGGTCTCAGTTTGCGCCAAGTAAACTCTCTGGTGGACAAACACCGTGTGCGTGGGTTTCCTCGGTAATCTCCCGTTTCCTCCCACTTTCTTCATTCCATTTCATTTCTCATCATCACCGTCTCCTTTATCCTAGCTGGCATAACCGTTGAACGTAAACTTCATTTTACTTATGTATAGTGAGTCCCCTCACCTCTCACTATGTCAGAACTTCATTGTCTATCCTCAATTGTTATAATTGTGAAGTTATTGAGAAAACGTTTTGCAGTAATGATATTCTGTAAAAACAAGTATGTGATGCATAAACATTGCTTACACCACACACACCTTATAACGGGAATAACTGTGCTCAAATCGCAAAATGCTGCACAATCTTTGAAACAAAATCTTACGTGATTTTCAAATGAAGATTTTTTCTTCAGAAAACCGCTTTTGTGCCACGGATACCTAATAAAATTTGCAAATCTGGGAGAAGAATACTGATTATCAATCAGTGATTGGATCTCAGTTATATTATTACGGAGATGTAAAGTCATGTTATAGTTGTAGAGAAGGACAATGTCAGAAAAGTGTCTCAAGAAGTTTTTTTTCTATCGCTTAAAGAACAACACATCAAGAGGTTGAATCCTACTAGTTATTCCTGCAGAAATGGTTTCTATTTGGAGGTCCTCTTTTGTTCTTAAAATAGGCTCAAAAGTTGATGAATTTTGACCACTCCACGAATCTAATAACAAAATCAACTTTGCATTAGACGCTGGAATAAGCATCCGGAATAGTAAGAGGAGAGGGGACTAACTTTAAATATGCGTCCGGACTAGTGAGAGGGAAGGGGAGTCACTATCAGTAAGCACCTAGAATAGTGGTAGGCAAGGGGACTTATTTTAAATACGCACCCCGAATAGCGAAGTTGCAGAGACGCACTTTATTCAAGCATCTCGTTAAAATAAGTACAGAAAGGCGTTTCAAATCGGTCTGCAATCTCCTCACAGTAATCCCTGCCAACTATGATTGTTCTTGGTTAAAAGTACAACATTTGAAACCAGAAGACTTTTCGTAGTTATAAGCGCCATATTGGATCTGCCATTCTGAATTTTGTAATTTTGACGTCAGGTTCTGAATCAGCAGTTCTAAAACTCCCTGGAATTATGTTTTCTTCTATATTAAATGATTGTTTCCTGTCTATGCTTCGATACCATCCCTAACGTTCAAAGGGTGGTTTCTACCCTTAAACCCGCACCATTGCCGAAATGAAACAAATACGTGTCGATTATTTTTCGATGTTCCACAAATGTGCAAAGTTTTATTCAAATCGATGAGGAACACTTCCGTAAGTCTCCTTGTTAGATGCACTTGACCTGGCTACCAGATGCAGAGAACAGAACAACGTACATCTACTTTCCCATGCATACTTCCTAAAGAAACACTAACTAACTAACTAACTAACTAACTACTAACTAACTAACTCTATGGCTTATGGAACCCGGAGGTTCAATGCCGGGTTCACAAAAGCTCTCCACTGACTTCTATCCTTAGCCAACTGGATCCAGTTTCTACTTTGTATTCCTATCTCTGCGAGATCCATCTTAATATTGTCCTCCCATCTGTCCTTAGGTCTTCCTACTGGTCGTTTTCCGATTGGCCTTCCAGGCAAGACTTTGAAAGCATTTCTACTTTCTTCCATTCTAGCTACATGACTTGCCCACCTAAGCCTCCTAGACTTGATGGCCCTAACAATGTTGGTTAAACCGTATAAACAAGGAAACATTTACTAATATACATTTCATTATCTATGTAATTTCAGAAATTCTGCAAGATTATACAAGTTGTTTGGAAATTGGACTTTTTCTATAATTAGTAACAGCTGCGACAGATTGAAATATTCGTGTTCTGCACGTAGTGCAGATCTCAGGACCTCACCCTCAACTAACTGTTTAAATTATTATCTAACTCAGAAATATTTTAAAAGCCTTTATTAGAATTCACTTAGTAATCAATTCTGGAAACCTTTTATTCTTGTTGTACTTAATTAGACAAACTATTTGTTAAATAATTTAGCTTATTTCATTAGCTTGTAAAGAAAGGAAATAGAATTTCCATTAAAGTTTTGTTGTACCATCATATGATATTCCCTTTAGATAACACATTGATTTCATCGGGCATAAATGTCTAACATATAACTAAAAGCAACATCATTGCTTCTCGCACAAAACAAATCGTCCATACTCATTGAATAGCATTGTGGCACTAATACCAGAGCATCTCGACATTCGACCATTTGTGAGCAAGTGGTAGTCCTAGCCCAAGTGACCATTTTTAATATGTAAAAAGTTCATCGCAGCATAAACAAACAACCATTCTGGATAAGGGCCAGGCCAGCAGGTTTCCATGCTGGAGATATATATTAAGCATCATTATCGTCACCTCTGGCAGTTAGACGGAATAATTTGTCCACGTGTTAGTAGCACCTTTAGATTGAATTCATTCGCGCCAGGACAATTGTCTGATAGTTTGTGAACATTATCGACAACCTTGGAAAGAACTGAGAATCATTGCAGGACGCCGCCTACAAAAGATATAAAAATTGCTCACACCTTTCCTAAGTCAGCTACTTCTCTATTACTCTCTCACTTTTACATTCCACCCCATCTAATCTGTTTTCCATTATTTTACGTATGTAACAGAAACAGCAACCATTCCAGATTAATGTCTTCCATTCTATGCAATTCTATTATAACCATCATAGTTTAAAATGGTTGGGAGATTGTCAGCATCAGTGCCGGATTTACGTATAAGCTAGACAAGCTATAGCTTAGGGCCACAATCTCTTGGGGGTCCCTATAATTTAAAGAAAAAAACTGAATGTACAATTTCAAAAATAAGATAAAAAATAAATAAAATAAAATCTACATAGAGCACCAATGTGTTTCTAAAATGTAAGTAATGGGGCCCCTCCTTGCTTGCCTGCTTCCTAAAATGACAGTTGATAAAGGACAGCTGGACATATAAAATGCCCGATTAACTTGAATAGTTTAAGGCCTCATCAGACATAAATTCGGTTCTGGTTAGCATCCATCCTCATTATATCTCTTGATTTTGAATAGTTTTATTTTAATATTACAATAACTTTAGTGTCTATCTGAACTATATAAGCTGACACCAGACATCTGCACAATATCCTATATATATCCTACTATATATTCTATATAGTAGGATATATTGTAGCATGTATAACGTGACAAACAAAACATTTAATTTACTTTTCCAGGTTATCCTGGACAATGCTACGTACGAGAGTATAATGTAGCAATCAACCCAGGCGAAAATTTTCAAAGTCATGACTGCGTGTTTGTATCATGCAGGATTAATATTGATCGCCTCATTGTCGTATATGACAGGCAAGTATAAGTGAATAAATACTGTCTAACGTGTAGCTTTGTACTCACTAATAATAATCAAAGTAATAAGAGCCAAAATAGTCAAACATACCATACTTGATATTAGAATTATGGATATATAATCAATTGATTTATAAGGAAAAGTTATTTTTTCATGAAATTAATAATATTATTAACGTTTGTTACGAAGTAGTTTTAATGCGTGTACTCATGCATGAATTTTCTGTCCAATTATATAACAATCTAAACTGTAATTTTCACCTTACCGTTTGTGGATTGTTACTGCTACCTGCCGGAATGTCGGAATATACTTTAAGACTAGTAACGAACATCGAAAGTGTCAGTTCCAACAGGGATGAAATGTCATTACAACTCAGGATGTCTCTAAATACATACAATAAGAGTTCCACAAAAGACAATCATAATCCAATACGCAAAATATTCTTAAGAGTGATATCAATATACATTTAATATTACAGAAGGAGAAAGTATACATAAAAGTACGTTAGAATACTAATGAAGTAATATTAATATTTTTTTTTATTTTTTATTTATTTAACAATCTAACTCCAACAGGGACGATCATCCCGAATTATAGGAGCTTTTACTACAGTTGATTTACAATTTAACTTATACTTAAACAAAAAAGAAAAATACTCATAATATACACATAAAGAATTTTACAAAAGAAAATGAAAAAAAAAAAAAAATGAAATTCAAAAATATATAAATACAATTTTACATACACACATTTATATATTGTTTGATAAATAGTTTATATATAAATACTGCACCTTCACACACATAAACTTACGTTCCACACTATTTACATATTTATATTTCATATATATTCATAAATTTGCAGCTATGTATTAGAATTAATTTATATTTTTAATGCGTTTTGCATAATAATATTGTGCTTGTTAACATTGAAACTGAAATCCAAATCATGATTTCTTACCATGTCATTGTAGTTGCTTGGTATTCTAATGATTATGTTTCTAGTTTCATTATGATACATGATAATGTAATGCGACATTCCTTCCTATCGGATGCTTATCTCCTTGGCCCGCACCCAACTGGAAGAAATACCTAATCGTGAGCTTTCTCAATGACTCTGGAGCTCCCTTGTGACTATGTGGTTACCACAAGCGCCTTTGAGATGAGAGACCCGCGTTTGATTCCCGGCGAGAGCTCATGTAGTTCGGATACCACACATTAAACTGTAGCTTTAGGTCACATATAGTCTCATTGCTAAAAGGGACGCTAAACTAATTTCCAACCATCTAACCAATTAGTGATTCTGACTCCCAGCAATTTCATCCTTCTAGGTGCCGCGGTGGCTCAGTAGTAGAGCGTTCACCTCTGGTGCATGGGGTCCGTGATTTGATCCTAGCTCGCGCCAAGTGGACTTTGTGGTGGACAAACACCATGTGCGTGAGTTTTTCGGGGTTCTCCCGTTTCCTTTCACTTCCTTCATTCCCTATTTCATTCATTTCTCATCATCATCGTCTTCTTAGCCTACCTAGTATAGCCGTGGATGCAAGACTGAAAGATGTAATTTACTTTGTTCATAACTTCATCCTCTCAAGTAAAGTTTTGATGAAAATGTGTTGTTATTGAATAAAGTATATACCACTTATACACACTGTGAGTCAGAAAAGAAAATATATATTTATGGGACAGGCAAGTGTTCGTTCCTTACACATGAAGTGTTATGTTTATGGAAGATATCTGAAACAAAACTCAATCATTTCCTGGTTCTCAAGATAATTGTTGGTGCAAGATTGATATTACTCGAGTAAATCAACTCCAAATTGCTACTATACAACATTTGATATCAAAACTGAGTCAATTATTTTCGCACCTCGAAGTGTTGAATTATTTTTTAATTCATGTAAACCGTTAAGAAAAATCTTTCAACAGATACCTATCGCTCAGAAGTCAGTTTCTTACAGGTCTTTTTAAATTTGTTTTGACCAGTACTTGAACTTTCCCCATTCTGACTGTTTGTTTCCGTTCGTTCACTATAAACTTCGCTAGACCTATTCAATCTTCTCATAAGTTGTAAAACCTCCTCTACTGGCATTTCTGTTTCCTGTATGCCCAGAGCCTCTTTTAACGTATCTAAATCTATGTGGCCTGCCATACCTATTCTCTACCCAGATCTCAGTTTCATAAAAATATTCCGTCTTTAAAATCGCGGCTGAGCCCCCAGAATATGTAGTATATAAAAAACTATAAACTCCTTATATATATATATATATATATATATATATATATATATATATATATATATATATATATATATATATTTACGCCACTACTAAGTAGTATCACTAATACTACTCTGGCACAAAAAACATTTAATTCCTCTCTATCTCACATTCATCTTAAAACTGAAACTGTAAGAACAATATACTACATAGATGTAAAAAAAAAAAAAAAAAAAAAAAAAAAATAGAATAAAGGACTAAATCTAGCCAATCCTTCTTCACTGGCTCCTCTCAAAAAACTTAATTGTCTAGGGTATGATTAATATTATTCTTATTACATCCGGGCACAGGGAAATTTTTGTTTTAAAGAACGAAACATTACTTAGGCTTTTATAATATTTTATTCGTATACTAGATATGAGTAAAAAAAGTAAAAATTTCTCTGACAAGAAGCAAAAGAGTTCTCTTTCAGGACCCTGAACACTTTACCCGTGAGGGATCGAACTCTGAACCCATCACTCCCTACTTAGATACGAATACATTCTAGTTTATACTCTAATTTATAAGGGTCCTGTGGCATAAGTTTATCTGCCCTCTCCAGCGGAACAGCTTCACTTTGCCTTCTCTTTAAAAGCAATTTCTTGAATCAAAGAAAATGCTTGGCCTATCTACACACGACTCCAGAAAAAAAACAGAAAACCTGCGAAAAGGAAACCCTGGCTAAATAACTTTACAAGGTAAGAGGTTAAGTTAAGGTAATAAACACGTCTCTTTTATAAGACTATAAACTGGCCCTTAATATGGACCTTGCCCTAGCCAAGTCTCTCTCTTTGAGACAATAAAATGGCCACCAAAAAAATAGGCCTTGCCCTAATAAAGGTCTCGCTCTAAAAGAGACCAGAAACTTATCTCTTTTTCAAGAGATAATCACTAACACAGGATTAGGATAAGGGAATCAAAAAGAAAACAATAAACTTTAACTCAAGAAACAAAGTTCTCAATCCAGAGGGGTCTCGAACCCAAAACCATTGGAGTCCGAAATCAGAATTCCTTAATAGGCCTATCCAAGAGATTAAAACATATCTCTAAATACAAAATCGGTTAAATACGTAGCCCCACGTCCTCGGCGTGATTAAAATTAACCTATCAAACAAAAAAATAAATTTACCCAGAAAAGTATTCTTTAGTTATTTACGAAAAGAAACACCTATTCCCTATCCTTGGTCATTCCGAGAGACCATCCTACGCTGCCAGCCTTAAACAGCATAGCTAAAACAAATTGGTTGATCCAACAGACATTAGGACCGTCGGTCGAACTTAACAATGTGGTTCAGAGCGTCAGAAGAACCCCTACCAAGCGAAACAGCTCGGTATATATACGATCCGGCTCACACGTGGCAGCATCCAAGAACGGAAAGATCTCTAGCTAAAATAAAGAAAGTTCGTTACCAATTTGAAAAAACCGACGCTACCAACCTCCCCCTTGAAGTTAACAAGCACGTATCCGATTCTTAAACTATGGAAGCAAATGTAACAGTGTTTCTATCTAAGGAGTAAATCTTTAAAGGCAATCTCCCTAAGGTTTAAAAAACTATATGATAAATATGATACAAATTATATACAAATAAGTTATACAAATTATATAAACATTATAAACTATATAAATATATAATCACTTAAATAATTATCCAGGCCTGGAATTTAATGAACTTAAAAACTATTAGATTATATATATCTATATTTAAACCAGATATTTTTACACAGTTAATTTATTACAAGTAAGTGGATCGAAAATATCCACTTACAGACTCCCACAGATCTGTACAATTCCCATAGAATTGCATTTTCCATCCATTCGTTATATAGATACTAACTGCGACATTATTTATGCCAACGGTAACCGAGCGTGGTGAGGCACTGAGTCTTTGTTTGAAACTAGTGAAACTTGAAGATCGAGGCTTCCAAACTAGGACTCAGATGTTTCTTAATTTATTTCTTAAACATGAAGACATGATGAAATCATTAAAAGCATGACATTAGTTACACATAAATTTCAAATTTAGTGCTTTGGTGCCAAAATTGATGTTGATTGCCTACATTGTATTCCTTATTACTTTTAGGTCCAAAAGATATACTTATAAGATATCTCGGTTGAAAAACTCTAGAATAACAAATGACACTTAGATAGGTGTGAAACTAGACTGAAACAAACGTAAATAAGTATGTAATTAGGAAATTCTGTGTCAAAGTAATTTAATATTGCATTTGATAAAATACGTTTCTATTGCAAATATATTTGATAACCAGTAAATCATACAATACTGACAAATTAAAACAAGATATTTTAGATAAAGTACCCTCATTGCAATGAAAGTAACTTTATTTTCTTTAATATTACGAAAATAGATATAAATCACTTTCTATAAAACGAATAATTGTGCTTCCAGGTTTAGGAAGAATTTTTATATCCTTTTGGCCTTTTCGTCAATAATCGTCTCATATGAATTTAAAAATATTTAGTAATTTGGTAATGTAAAATTAAAAGAAATTTCCACAAGTAAGAAACAATAGATTTCTACTATGGCGTAACGTGTGAGTGAAAAGTTTGAGACAACCGTTAAGAACATAAAATTATCATCCTACATTCAATCAGTAATTATCAGCTGCTGTCTTTTCGAAAAGAGCGGTTGCCAGAAAAATGCAAGGTCTTTAAATGCTCAGATTCTCAACTTTTACTTACCCTCTTGAAGAGAGGTCTCGAATCCCTCTTAATACTATCTTGTCCTTCATGTCCTTCCGAGTGTGTATGTCTTTTTGTTTTTCAATTTACATTTGAATTCTCTAAACTATTGTTTCTACATAACACTTTAGTGCTTAATCATGACCGAAATTAGGGTGATTTGACGTTATTACAACATTGGTAAATGTGAAATTTACAAAATACACCCAAATTGAGATTTTTCTTCTTCCTTATCAGTGAGCTCTTACAGTAGTGGCTTAAGTGTGAGCTTTACAAGTGGGGTCCTGGGTTCGATTCTCACTGAGTAAATTAATGAACTTTTTATCATTTACAATATTGATACTTCCGATTATAATAATATGAAAAATATTCAACTTCTCTTCGTGGTAGAGTTAAGATAACTTTGTTCATTGCACATGCTATAGAAAGGTGAAGTACCAACAACACGTCTGCAAATTGATGTCAGCCATATCAACCTTCAATTGTATTGTCTGAGAATGTAACGTGTTTAGCAAGCAATTGGTGAATACATGTGGTTCATCCTTAGTATGAGTCAAAGGTGTAACTGATCAAGAACAAACTTTATTGTTTCCTAGCAATTATGGAATTGTTCCTAATTTTCTACTTCTTCTTCTTCTTCTTCTTCTTCTTCTTCTACTACTACTATTACTACTACTACTACTACTACTACTACTACTACTACTATTACTGCTAGAAATAAATAATAATAACAATGACTTTAAGTAATTCTAATCCTACAAACAAATCCTACTCATTTTATTATGAATATGACTATAACATTACTTTCATCGTCAGTGTTCCGCCACATTTACAGACCCTTACAGCAAACCAATCTCTCTCTATTCATTTCTATTTTCAGCCTTAGTTTCTGTTAAGGTGTTTAGAATTTTCGATTTCAGTGATTTTGTATATGCATTAATATAATTCAATAGGTACTGTTTTATCTGGCACGTTCAGGACTACCGTATTACCGATTTTGCTCGATTATTGAACGTCAGTATAGTTTTAATGGGAGAACCTAAGAGACCATATTTTTAACACGAATATATTATTTTATAAATTAAGTGTATGCTTAAGAAGTTTAAAAAAAACTATGTACTGACTTTTCTACCTTTTTTCAGATGTAACCCCATCAACGTTGACCCTGGTTGTATAGATGTTCGAAACTACCAAGCACCATTTCCCGGATGCTGTGGCTCGAAAATAATATGTCCATATCCAAATGTAACACTCCAAAAATAGAATATTTTTTCTTTCAATGGCCTTGTAAATCGCTAGGTATATTTATTTAAATCCTTAATAATATAAATGGGTACGTTGTGTGGTTTATTATTGTGAAAATTCTATTTGTATTTATGATTCTAAGTACCAACTGGGAATCGAAGCTAGCAATGGTCATACTAAAGGAAAGATGATCGCATAGCTGATAAATTTATAAGTGATATTTTGAATAAATTAAATTTTATGATCTAGTTTACCGTTTTAGAAACTAAAATTCGCTCGTCATCTGGAAGCCTAAATTCAACCAGATTATGGTTATTAATTTTCTCTATTACCCGTCTGTTTGTAATTTTGTTTACAGTTACCCATTCTTTACTATGTGCTGTTGTCACCTACTCCTTACTACTTTTCTTTGTTATTATCTCCTCCTTACTAATTTTGTTACTTATTACTACCTTCTTACTAATTTTGATGTTTATTACCCACTCTACTTTTTTTGTTACTTATTACTACCTTCTTACTAATTTTGATGTTTATTACCCACTCTACTAATTTTGTTGCTTATTTACACACTTCTTACTAATTTTGTTTATTGCTATTCCCTTTCTGTGAATTTTATTTAGTTGATTCTTTTTAAATTCCTGTGGGCGTAGTGGCTCAGCTGTAGAAAATTGCTCTTTGATGTGAGGGTTCCTTGGTTCGACCCTAGGACATGCAAGTTTGTATTCAATAACATTTTGACTTTGAATATTCTCGGGACTCTCCCATTTCTACCCAAACTATTTTATCGAGAAATAATTTCTTAATGATGCACTTCCATTAATCATACGTCTCCTTCGATATTAAGGACACAATTCTTAGGAAGTTCAATTCCAAGATTTCATTTTTCTTAAGTCCTTTTTGTAATTAAGCCAGAAAACAATTTAAGTCACCACAAGAAATGGATAGTATATTCTTAATTTTTTTTCTTTCACATAAGAAACACCGAAAGACAAAGACGAAATAATATTTTTATTTCTAATTGTGCGAGTATATAGCTACTGGATAATGATTCTTTTTATTTTGTAAGGTATTAAATATTGTTCTGTTCCCATGAATATAGCAAAAAAAAAAAAAAAAAAAAAGTATCCGGTAAATTATATTGATACAATACATTCTATACACAATAAGATATTAAAATGACATTAAGAGCAACCTTTCTATTACTAAACACATTTGAAGTAAACGTTAGCTTTGAGGAATTCAATATACTCAAATTGAAAAGAATAGGTCTTTGTTATGATCACCATTCTACTCAATTAATTGTTTCTAAGGAAGCTTGAATTTCCTGAAACACGTGATTGACGAAGAAAAACTTTTTCTCTTACTTGAGGCGGTAGTAAAAAATAATATTTCTGTATCTAAGTATATATATATTCCGTAATTGTTTGGAGTTTTAACATCCTGTCTGAGTAATAAGAGACGACGTTGACATATGAAACGATGACCATAGTAATTTACACCATACGTACCACATGTATTTCCACATCAAATGAAAATGGTAACAAGATAACTGTGGAAGGATGCTGTAGGCTAAGATTACTTCTTAATCCAATATTTAATTGTAAATTACTAGAAGTGGTCGTATGCAACCTAGAGCACAGTGGTGTCATTTGGATTTTCTAACTTGAGGGATTCTGAGCGAGATACTCTAAATTTTGAATCTTTTTCCTACCCTTGGAATACGCATTTTAAAAGTCCTAAAAATCCGACGGTATCTTCCCTACAGTAGCCCAGAAGTGTGTCAAACAAGAATTATTCAAAAAAGTAAATAATTCGCGGGCGGACACCACGTGTGTTGCCACGCTCCTTGCAGGGCTCCACGTCGGCTACAGTTGTGTGTGAGACGTAGTGGGAAGTAGGGGTGTAGATGATTCATATAAAATGCATTGTGAGTTGATGGTACTTGAACGGTGCATAGTGTTAGGTGCCCGACGCATGAAACATCCGATTTCGGAGGTAATGCAGGAATTCGTCTTCCCACGTGCAACCATGTTCAGGATATACTGAGTGTGACGTCGTCACAGACCACAACAGACACCATACTGAGCGCCCCGTCGCCCTCAATGACGGAGACGGGCGACACCTCGGATGAATGCTCAACAGAGGTAGGAGAGCAACAGTTTAACAAATTATCCCAATTCAACACTGGCCACTCTAGGAACGTCTCTCAGTGGATAATCCATCGGAATATGCGTTCCTTGAATATGAAAGCTGTTGCCCTACCTGGATGTTACTGTTAACCCCGTGTCATAGTACTCAAAGTAGTTCCTCCTACTTTCTTCATTCCACCATTGCATTCATTTCTAATTTGTAACATTTGTATCACGACTGATGACAGTTAACCAAACACGAATCAGAATGCAAGTTTGACGATGGACTAATTACCCCATTTTAAGAAATATGCAACTGATTTTATAGGCCTGTTTACCTTGCGATCAGATATTGGTACAGTACCATTCATCAGCTTCGAAACAGTTATCAAAAATGGAAACGTCCACTTCTCGAACTATAAGGGCTGGGATACGTTTTTCCTGATTTTTAATAATGAGTTTATTTGCCGAGTTTCATGTACCTAGCTTGACGAACTCGTGCGAAAGTGTATTTTACGAATGTTCGGTGGGAAGAGAATGGTTTCAGTTTTTGCAATTTCCACCTCCTAAAACCATCACCACTGAATACTGTGCAATGCGTTCGAATTAACTATATTTCCGTGGTCAATTGAGATATTTAAGAGAATTAAATATCTGTGTTATCTTTGATTTGATTTTTATACATTGATTTATATGGAAAATATCACTATGGTTTGACCAATGTATACACGACTCCAAAAGTGCATTACCACCTGCAATTCTCCCTTTCCTGCAATAGCAGGCAACCCAAAAAGCTCAGCGCTTGGGTTGGTTGCACATTCGAAAGGCGTTGGACCAAACCTCAATTTTGTTACAAATATATCAGTGTGGCAAACTGCAAATAAGAGAATAAAATAAATTGTTAAGACTTACCATTTTATTATCGTGATGGCAATGGATGACATAAAAGTTACAAAATCATCTTACCTAAGCAGTTCAAACAAGGTGAATGGTAAGAAACACACATAAGAGGAAAGCAGTTTCTTTCCTTTTCCAAAAGAAAATCTCGTAAAAAAGAAAAAGATTATATAATGTAAAGGTTTAATATAAAAGCCTAATACCCCAAAACAAACATCCACATGACACAGAAAGAGAGAGAAACACAGAATAAGGACCACCAATGACTTAGCTGACTAGTGGGCCTCTCATACAAGATAAAGAGATGGGATCCTAGTTGTAAACCTAATTGTTATAATGATAATAATAATAATAATAATAATAATAATTATTATTATTATTATTAAAAATCGTCTACTTTCCCAATCTCTGACCTACCTAAGAGCAAGTCTGTATATAGCGGTCATGTGAGTACCTTTTGTCAATGAGTGGCCCTAAAGGTAAAAGGGATGCAAATCTCTGAGAGAGAGAAACAAAAAACTTTCTTATAATAAATTCTAGGGGAAAGTTCGAGGAATTGCTTTTGACGGGTGCTTTCTTGTTTTTCGGGAACAGAAAATTGTATCGGCTAAGAAATTACAGTATATAATATTGCAAATTTGCAAGTGCATTTATCTACAATGCAATTTGAGGTAATAAAGAAATTGAGGACTTCGGGACAAACGACTTGTCAAGTCCAAAAAGTGAAACTATAAAGGAGATAGCTTCACAAGGATTTCTATTCATCTGATTTTCTTCAAACTTGGCACATATATACTAGACCGAAAACAAATGCACACGTTTTTTTCTTGTTTCTTTCGGAGAACAGGTTAAAGGAGGCAAAGGGTCCTTTTTAAAAAAGGGTCCCTTTGATTTAAAAGGACCAAATTAAAGGAACGATACTCTGCCGATGCAAAGATGACTTCAAAGTACAAAATACGGGTTTTGAAGTTTTTCACAGAGAAGTTTTGCAGAGGCAATACTCCTTCGTAATGAGAAAGGACCCCGAACAATCTTTATGGAAATTGGATTTCGGTGGAATTGCTTGGAACCGTGTTATGTTGTAGATATTATGTTCCTGAGAAAAAGTCTCAATGGACACAACCAAAAATCGTTGGCCGTTTGGCCACCATGAGGCCACTTTCTTAAAAAAAGCCAAAGAAACCAACATTCGAGATTTTGGACAAAAATACTAAAACCGAGATGTTGTAGATATTGTGATTCCGAAAAGGTCCTAATGGCCATAACCACCAAATACCGATATTTGGCCACTACAGGGCTACTTTTTTCAAAACAGCCAAACATAGTGATATTCTGGCTTTCAATGAAAATCAGTAAAACTGTGATGGATTCTAGATGTTGTGATCTTAAGAAAAAGTCTCAATAAGCACAACCACCAATCGCTGACCGTTTGGAAACTACAGAGCCACATTTTTGCCAACAGCAGAACTTAACGTTATTTTGGATTTCATAGCAATTGCTTGAAACGGTGATATGTTGTAGATATTGTGATTCTGGGAAAATGTCTTAATGAGCACAACCACTAATCACTGATCGTTTGGCCACTACGAGGACACTGTTTTGAAAGTAACCGAAGATGGCGATGTTCTTGATTTCGGTAAAAATGACTAAAACTGTGATATGTTGTAGATATTGAGATTCTGAGAAAAGGTCTTAATGGGCACAAACACTAATCAATGACCATTTGGCCACAACTAGGCCACTTTCTTGAAAGTAACCGAAGATGGCCATGTTCTGGATTTCGGTAAAATCACTGAAACTGTGATATTTTGTAGATATTGTGATTCTGAGAAAAAGTCTTAATGAGCACAACCAATAATCACTGATCGTTTGGCCACCACGAGGCCACTATTTTGAAAGTAACTGAAGATAGCCACTTTCTGGATTTCGGTAAAATGACTGAAACTGTTTGATGTTGTAGATGTGGTAATTCTGAGAAAAGGTCTTAATGGGCACAAACACTAATCAATGCCCGTTTGGCCACAACGAGGCCACTTTCTTGAAAGTAACCGAAGATGGCCATGTTCTGGATTTCGGTAAAATCACTGAAACTGTGATATTTTGTAGATATTGTAATTCTGAGAAAAGGTCTTAGTGAGCACAACCACTAATCACTGATCGTTTGGCCACCACGAGGCCAATATTTTGAAAGTAACCGAAGATGGCGATGTTCTTAATTTCGGTAAAAATGACTAAAACTGTGATATGTTGTAGATATTGTGATTCTGAGAAAATGACCTAATGGGCACAACCAATAATTACTGACCGTTAGGCCATTTTTTTGAAAGTAACGGAACCTGGTGATGTTCTGGATTTCGGTAAAAATGACTGAAACTGTGATATGTTGTACATGTGGTGGTTCTAAGAAAAAGTCTTAATAGGCACAACCATTAATCATTGACCTTTGGCCACTACAGGGCGACTTTTTTGAATGTAACGTAACATGGTGATGTTCTGGATTTCGGTAAAAATGACTGAAACTGTGATATGTTGTAGATGTGGTGATTCTAAGAAAAGGTCTTAATAGGCACAACCATTAGTCAGTGACCTTTGGCCACAACCAGGCCACTTTCTTGAAAGTAACCGAAAATATTGATGGCCTGTATTTCGGTAAAATTGACTGAAATTGCGATATGTTGTAACCATTGTGATTGTGAGATAAAGTCTCAATGGGCACAGCCAATAATTATAATCACTGGCCGTTTGGACACTACGAGGGCACTTTTTTGAAAGTAACGGAACATGGTGATGTTCTGGATTTCGGTAAAAATGACTGAAACTGTGATATGTTGTAGATGTGGTGATTCGGAGAAAATGTCCTAATGGGCACAACCAATAATTACTCAGCGTTTGGCCACTACAGGGCCACGGCGATGTTCTGGATTTCGGTAAAAATGACTGAACTGTGATATGTTGTAGATCTTCTGATTCCACGAAAAGGTCTCCATGGGCACACAAACTAATCACTGACCTTTGGCCACAACCAGGCCACTTTCTTGAAAGTAACCGAAGATGGTGATGTTCTGGATTTCGGTAAAAATGACTGAAACTGTGATATGTTGTAGATCTTGTGATTCTGAGAAAAGGACACAACCACTAATCACTGACCGTTTGGCCACTACAGGGCCATTTTTTGGAAAGTAATCCAAAATATTGATTTTCTGGATTTCATTAAAAATGACTGAAACTGTGATATGTTGTAGATATTGTGATTCTGAGAAAATGTCCTAATGGGCACAACCAGTAATTACTGACCATTTGGCCACTACCGGGCCACTTTCTTGAAAAAACGGAACATAGTGGTGTTCTGGATTTCGATAGAAATGACTGAAACTGTGATATGTTGTAGATCTTGTGATTCCGAGAAAAGGTCTCAATGGTCACACATACTACTCAGTTTCCGTTTGGCCATTACAGGCTACTATCTTGAAAGTAACCGAAAATGTTGATGTCCTGGATTTCGGTAAAAATGACTGAAACTGTGATATGTTGTAGATTGCTGATTCTGAGGCAAGATCCTAATAGACACAACCACTAATCGCTGACCATTGGCCAGAAGCAGGCCACTTTCTTGAAAGAACCAAAAATATTGATGGCCTGGATTTCGGTAAAAATGACTGAAACTGTGATACGTTGTAGATATTGTGATTCTGAGAAAAAGTCTTAATGGGTACAGCCAGTAATCACTGGCCGTTTGGACACTACGAGATGACTTTTTGAAAGTAACCTAAATTGGTGATGTTCTGGAATTAGGAAAAATCACTAAAACTGTGAGATGTTGTAGATATTGTGATTATGAGAAAATGTCCTAATGGGAACAACCAAAAAATTACTGACCGTTTAGCCACAACCAGGCCAATTGAAAGTAACCGAAGATGGTGACATTCTAGATTTCGGTAAAAATGACTGAAACTGTGATATGTTGTAGATATTATGATTCTGAGAAAAGGATTTAATAGGCACAACCACTACTCACTGACCGTTTCGCCACTACAGGGCCAATTTTGGAAAGTAATCGAAAATGTTGATTTTCTGGATTTCGGTAAAAAATGACTGAAACTGTGATATGTTGTAGATATTGTGATCCTGAGAAAAGGATTTAATAGGCACAACCACTAATCACTGGTCATTTCGATACTACAGGGCCACTTTTTTTGAAAGTAACGGAACATGGTGATGTTCTGGATTTCTTAAAAAAAAATAACTGAAACTGTGATGTAGATCTTGAGATTCCGAGAAAAGGTCTCAATGGGAACACCAACTAATCACTGACCGTTTGGCCACAACCAGGCCACTTTCTTGAAAGTAAGCGAGGATGGTGATGTTCTGGATTTCGGTAAAAATGACTGAAACTGTGATATGTTGTAGATCTTGTAATTCTGAGAAAATGGTACAACACCTAATCAGTAACCGTTTGGCCACTACAGGGCCACATTTGGATAGTAATTGAAAATGTTGATGTTCTGGATTTCGGTAAAAATGACTGGAACTGTGATATGTTGTAGATCTTGTGATTCCGAGAAAAGGTCTGAATGGGCATACCCACTAATCACTGACAGTTTGGCCATTACAGGGCCACTTTTTTAAAGTAACGGAACATGGTGATGTTCTGGATTTAGGTACAAATGACTGAAAAGTGATATGTTTTAGATCTTGTAAGGTATCCATGGGCACACAAACTAATCACTGACCTTTGGCCAAAACCAGGCCACTTTCTTGAAAGTAATCAAAGATGATGTTCTGGATTTTGAAAAAATAAAACTGTGATATGTTGTAGATCTTGTGATTCTGAGAAAAGGGCACAACCACTAATCACTCAACGTTTGGCCACTACAGGGCCACTTTTTGGAAAGTAATCGAATATGTTGATTTTCTGGATTTCGCTAAAAATGACTGAAACTGTGATATGTTTTAGATATTGTGATTCTGAGAAAATGTCCTAATGGGCACAACTAATAATTACTGACCATTTGGCCACTACCGGGCTACTTTCTTGAAAGTAACGGAACATGGCGATGTTCTGGATTTCGACAGAAGTGACTGAAACTGTGATATGTTGTATATCTTGTGATTCCGAGAAAAGGTCTTAATGGGCACACACACTAATCAATTTCCGTTTGGCCATTACAGGCCACTTTCTTGAAAGTAACCGAAAATGTTGATGTCCTGGATTTCGGTAAAAATGACTGAAACTGTGATATGTTGTAGATACTGTGATTCTGAGAGAAAGTCTTGATGTGCACAGCCAAAACACTGGCCGTTTGGACACTACGAGATGACTTTTTAGAAAGTAAGCTAAAATGGTGATGTTCTGCATTTAGGTAAAAATGACTGAAACTGTGATATGTTGTAGATATTGTGATTCTGAGAAAATGGGTACAACCAATAATTACTGACCGTTTGGCCACAACCAGGCCACTTGAAAGTAACCAAAGATGGTGATATTCTGGATTTCGGTAAAAATGACTGAAACTGTGATATGTTGTAGATATTGTGATTCTGGGAAAAGGATTTAATAGGCACAACCACTACTCACTGACCGTTTCGCCACTACAGGGCCAATTTTGGAAAGTAATCGAAAATGTTGATGTTCTGGATTTCGGTAAAAATGACTGAAATAATGGAGTGTCAGTGGGTCAATTGGATTAAGATTTTTAAGTGGGTTGTGGGTCAACAGGATATGACTCACTGCGACACACAACCCACCGTGACCCACTTTGACCAAACAATCCGTTCTGACCCACGCTGACCCACCGAACTACTGTGACTCACCAACCCATTCTACTCAGTGCATTGTAGACAGCTTCTTCTGAGCACTGGTGAATTTGTCTACGTTTTACTTTCAAGGCCTTCTTTTTACTTCTTTTTCATTTGTTTCTATTGAAGAAAGAACTTCAGGCACTCTTGCAGAACTTTAGGAAATTGATCATATTTGCAATTGTAATAATAGCAATATGACTTACTTCTTGACTTTTCAGACACAGCCTAAGAGTTTTTAGAGGAGCTAACTACTTGTTTTATTTTGAATCACCTATAATGTATGAATTATTATATAAAAAATTAATATAACTATGTATGTGTGATCATCAACATCAATGTCAACTGAAATTACATTTGGCATATACATAGTTAGGCCCTAATCTCAATATCATTTTTAAAACTCCCTTTTGTTGGGGGGGGGGCATTTTCTATATATAGGATTGATTTCTAAAAATAATCGAAAACGATCGATATTAGTTGACTGCCTAATATTGATATTAGGCAGTCCTTGATATGAACCACCGTGACTGCCATGATATGAATTTAACTTCAACTGCATCTTCAATGTTCTTCTTCTCTTTAGTTTTTACTTTCTATGGCTAGAGTCGAGGGTGAAAAAAATACGCTGTTCAGAAAATGCTGTTTACAATGCAGTGAGCAGAGTGGGTCATGGTGGGTGATGGGTCGCAGTGGGTCACGGTGGGTGGTGGGTCACATGCTGTTGACCCACGTCCCACTCAGAAAACTCGACCCACCGACCCACTGACCCACTCACCCACTCCAACTCTGGTTAACGTTTCGGCATCTGGAGTAAACAAGTTCTGCCAGGGGAACATTTTTCTTTCAAAATATATTTTTATATGTTCATATTTATTATTATTATTAATTACTTTCTTGTATTTTTCCTACATTATCTTAGACTAGTGACCGCGGTTTAGGATAGATTACGTAAAGTCAAATACGGTTATGTATGTTTACATTTTCGTTTCTTTCTTTCAAAATGCACTCCTATCTGTTCACGTAGTCCAAACGTAGACATAAACCTCTGTATTGATCAACTATAACATTCTAGTGTATGAGTTTATTTGCTTCGGCTCTTCTGAGCTTAAGATATAAGTAAAAACATATTAAGAACAAATAATAAAGAAACTAAGTCTACCTGATGGATAAAAATAAGAAATTATATAAAATGCAATGAGCTGATCAGTACGGTACTGTATACGTACTTTTGGGCCACAATGTATATTATTAATAATTCATTTCTTGCATTTAATAATAACTAGCTGAAAATAACCACTTTTCGCATGGGTCAGATAAAATATCTATGTAAAGAAACTGAACAACGAAACGAAAATATATCGGTAATTTTCTACTACTTTTACATATCGCGGGAAACGCCTCTTGAGACCCCCTGGTTCAAAATTTAAAAAGAACGCCTCTGGCTCCCAAGCGATGGGAGCTGTATTTAGAATTCAACGCCTCTGGAAGAATCACCATTCATCTCAGCGACCGTGAAAACTAAGGATTTGATACTAATATAGGTCATTTTGGGTTATTTTTACGTGTTTCTGTACATCTCCCCCCTCCCGGTGACCCCGGGCCGCACGCAATGGTAGCTGATTTTGAAAGTCATCGCTAATTGAAGTGTCATCATTGATCTCAGTGACCGTGAAAACTATGAATTCGACACAAATATCGGCAATTTTCTAATATTATTACATGTCTCGGTAAACGTCCCCCTCCCCTGAGACCCCTGGTTCGATTTTTTAAAAATAAAAACCACTTGGTCCTGGTCTGGGGCCTGGACAAAAGTATCCGTTATTAAAATTTAGTAACTTTTTGTCAACTCGTCTGATCCCCAGGCCGCACACAGAGACACACAAGCAAACTCGAACAGATAGAACAAACAGCGTTCTTTCGCATAGAATGTTGTTGCTTCCACCCAGCCTAAGTGCCGGAGGGCTTCTTTTATACGTAAACACGTCTATTGAATCTGCCTCTTCTATCGAAGTAATGGGTCGCGTGTAGTGCTAGTATTAGCTATTATTGACCTTGAAAAACTAACAAATGGTTTCACATCAAGTCACAAGTCGCTTTGGTCCGTGAAGTTGATATACAGTAGAAATGACCTATGCATTACTCACCCTTTGTGAAATAGAAATATTATGTTGGTTTTATCTGAACACCCACAAATCTGTTATAGCAAGAGGCCTTTCCACAACTACTTCCAATCTAGATTAAATTTCACGGCTAACTTTTTGAATCATACACAAGAGTATCATTGATATGTTAGTGATAATAATATTTATGGAACCAAAGACAGGTTTTAAACTACCAAACTGTGCTGTGCATAAAGTCGGAGATCTTATAGAGTGGTTTCATCCGTGTGTCTGTTGACAGATACCAAAGCAAAGACAGAAAGTGATATAGAGACAGGGGCGGATCCAAGGGGGGGCGATCGGGGCGATGTCCCCCCGGAAGAGGAAACTTTCTTATTTTTTATATATAAATAAAATCCATCTCAGAGTTTGGAACCCTTAAAAGTAGCATTATGACAACCCACCGCCCTCCCCAGAAGTCGGTCCTGGATCCGCCCCTGTATAGAGAAATGGTTTTCTGCTATTGATTCTTCATCCAATGAATAGAATAGGTTCCATCTCATTCGTTAACTTTATATTGAACCCAGAAGTGGTTCAAATTAGCAATTTCCGGTTCTAACATTTAACCCATAGATGAAAACGGTAACATACATGAAAACTATTTTTTTTTGTAAACGATTGCGCGTGTATAGGCAACATATCGTGGTCATTCACAATCTCTACTAAAATTGAAAATGGTTTAAAGTTATTATTACTTCCGGTTTCAACAACAGTTTCAACTTTCATCGTCATAGCATAAAACGGTAACATAGCGAGAACTGATTTTTGAAAACGAGTTACCATCTAGAGTCAACATCATGGGTACACAAAATATTCTACCGAAATTATAAATGGTTGAAATTTACTATTACTTCCGGTTTCAATTTCCAATTTCCGCCTAATAGAAATAGTAAATGGATCAAGATGTGGTCTTTTGCAATTAATTCAGTATTCAAAGAATATATTTTATTTCCTCCGTTAACCTTCTACTCAAACCGGAATTGCTTCAAATTAGCCATTTCCGATTTCAACGTTTGTCGATATATAAAGAAAATGATAACGGATAGTGAGAAGTGGTTTCTGAAAACGATTTAGAGTCTAAAGACAAATATCTACAATACTAAATTCGGCTGCAGTTAGAATTTATTATAACTTCTGGTTTCAATAACGGTTTCAACGTTTATCGCTATAGAATGAAAACGGCAGCAGATAGCTAGAAACAGTTTTAAGCAAACGATTCAGCCTCTCAACAAACATATCGTTACTATCCATAAAACTCTACTAAAACTGGAAATTGTTCAAATTTACTAGTACTTCCTGTTCCAATACTGATTTCCGTAGAGCAAAAATGGTAAAAGATATTAAAAAGTGGCTTTTTGCAATCGATTCATCGTCCCAAGAATAGTCTCCTCCATTTCCGTGGCAGCTTTGATCAAAGCAGAATTTGTTAAAATTAGCCATATTCTGTTTGAACGTTCCTCGCCATGGAACGAAAACAGTAACAGATAGCGAGAATATCTTTGTCCAAACGATTTACCGTCTCTAGGCAACATACCATAATTATTGTCAACACCCTACCGGAACAGGAAGTGGTTCAAATTAACTATTACTTCCTATTTCAATTCTTTTTTCCATATATCAAAACAATAGGACATTTCAGGTTACGGCTTTTTTTTTACGATCAACAGGAAGTGGTTCTAATTAACTACCATTTCCTATTTCAATTCTTGTTTCCAGGAATCAAAACAATAGGAGATATCAAGATACAGATTTTTTAAATATATCAGAGTCGTAAGGAAATGTTCCTTCAAGAATTCAGTATCCCAAGAATACTTTCCACCAATTCCTATTCAAAAAATAAGTAGCTGAAGTTAGCCAAGCTGGGTTTCAACGTGTATTGCTACATTTTTAATCTTTGACGAAGAGTTTCAACTTGTTGCATATATTAGAGGAGTTACCAGTACCAATACCAAACTAAAAGAAGTGAGTATCGTTTCACAGTATGAAACGAAGATTTCCAAACAATATGAATTCAATAGTGAAACTTGAAGTAGTGTTATAATCTGTCACAAAAAAAAAAATGTACGTTTTTCGCGGGATAGTATGTTTCTATCACCTCTCGATTTAATTAAATGTTTTAAAGGACCAATCCCTAACCATAAATCGATAAATGTATTATCTCTCGTTTTGCAGCTCAGACAAGATACGATAGAAATATCGTAAACCTTAATAGAAAGACAAAACAGCTACGTTCTTTTACAAGCTTGAAACTTACGAATATTAGCAGTATATATTTACAGAGTAGGGAGTTTCTGCTACGTTATTCCGTAGTTCATTGGATCCGTACAGAACTACCACCCAGATGCTATGTGAGCTTTGTGGTGGACAAATACCGTGTGCGTGAGAGTTTCCGGGGTGGTCCCGCTTCCTCCCACTGTTTTCATTCCACCAATTCATCCCATCATCATCCATACAGCCTGAGCCGTAGTTACCTAAAGAACGTATGACAAAGTCAAGTATTTGACCTACTAAGTAGAATTTGGTACGCTACCTTTAGACCACGGAGGCCAAAACCGTGAACTGGCGTGCTCATAAGATCAGTGCAATTTGTAGTTATGTTCAATTAGCAAGCCAAATACCAAATGATGTTACATGTTCCTGTATTCTTTATATCATAGTATGATACTACAAATATAACAAAATATTATGATAAAATAAATCACCAAGATGCAAGGGCGGATTAGGTGTTCCTGGAACGGTGGCTCAGTGATTGAGCGTTCACCACTGGTGGATGGGGTCCCTGGTTCGATCCTAGGTCTCGCCAAATGAAATTTGTGGTGGACAAACACTGTATGTGGGGGTTCTCGACGTTCTCCCGTTTCCTCCCACTTTATCAATTCCACCATTTCATTTCATTTATTCCACCATCATCACCGTCTCCTTTAGCCTAGCCGGCATAACTGTGGCACGTAAAACTCAAAGATTTCATTTGCATTGTTTTGTTTTCGTATTACTAGTAATAGCAGTAGTGGTATTCGCTGTCGTATTAGTATAGTAATAAGTAGTAGCAGTAGTTGTAATAGTAACAGTAGTAGCAGTGGCAGCAATAGTGGAATTAGCACTAGCATTCGTAATCGTAATAATAGTATTAGCAGTAGTTGTTGTAGTATTAGTATCACATACGGTGTAGAAGTTTTACATATCTTCTCTGTTACTTGTAATGCATTAATGAGTGTAGTATAAGACATTTACGTCCATGAGCTGTATTATTGTATAATAAACATGGCTGGACAGAGCAAGCACAAATAACAAATAGACAGACAGTATAGGGATATAGAAAACAAACCTTGGGTAACTTTTCACACGATTTTCCTATTTGAGAAGGACAAATAGACAGTGCAATATTATGACGAGATATTTCGAGATTTTCCATTACATATTGAAGGATTGACTTGATTTATCAACTTGGTGGTTCTCAGGCCGGTTACGCCCGGCCCGTTTAGAGCCCGGCTCCTTTGTGCCCGGCCAGTTTAGAGTCCTGCCCATTCTCTGCCCGGCTCGAGATTCGGGCCGGATCGGGTCGAGACGGACAGAATACAGATCCATCCGGGCCGTCTTCGGGCCTGGCTTTGCAGGGCTCTGGTCTACAGACACACGGATAAAACCGTTTTATAAGACTTCCAGCATTTATGCACAGCATAGGTTTGAAGGTCATTTCTATATTAACTTCATGAATTAAAGGGAACTTGTATTCCTCGAAAGGCATTTGTTGGTCCTTCAAGGTCAATCGAACAATGAAAAAACTGATACTAGGAGTATTTTAACACGCCACTCACTACAACGATATAACAGAATGCTGCCTCCGGCTGTTAATAAAAGGCTTAACTAGCTGGAACTCGCTAGTACAGGAGCAACGTTATATGCCAAGCAACGTTGTACTGTGTAAGAAATGCTAGGGGTTGTTCTATGTGCGCCGCCTCCTTGGTGTTCCCTGGTTAAAGCACTCACACAAATAATCTTGTCAGGGCGCTGCAGGCAATATTTTTAGTTTCGTAACATAATGAACATAATAAAATAAATATTTCTCTCTTGACACTATTAAAAAATAAACAATTAAAACATAGAGATGGGAGTTAAAATTTCTAACCTCTAAAACATAATTGATTGTTTCAAATGTGTTTTTGCAAAGGCAATCAAGGAACACACTAAGTTAGTCACTTTATACTTTATGTCCACAACAAAATCCTTGCAGGGGGCGCGGTGGCTCAGTGGTAGAATTTCACCTCTGGTGCTTGGGGTCCCGGGTTCGATCACAGTCCCCGCCAAGTGAACCTTGTGGTGGACAAACACCGTGCTCGTGGGTTTTCTCGGGGCACTCCCGTTTCCTACCACTTTCTTCATTCCACCATTTCATTCATCTCTCATCATCACCGTCTTCTTTAGCCTAACCGGCATAACCGTGGGACGCAAGACTCAAAGATTTCATTTTCAAAATCCTTGCAAGTTCTTTTTGCAAATACCATTAATATTATTTTCTTTTATGATGATATTTTCATTTTAATTTGTATGAATGTAGTATTTTCTTTTAGTAACGTTTGATAATATCACTGCCTCTTGCACTCATTGTGCATCATGTAAGTTGTTGAAAATAAACACTAAATACCACGATTATATATGTTGGGAATATGCATTACAGAAATTAAACTTGAACCCGGGTTTCAACCTGTTTCTTTACGTTTAAGTCAGCCGTGTTACCGACTGAGCTAGAACAGTCCCAACTTATCCTTATATTACCGGTATATTTTACTTTATCACAGCACAGCCCTTTATGACAGTGTTCATAAAAGATTTTAACTAAAAAGAAATCAATCAAAAAAATCGAAAACATATAACTCGTCCCGCCATTTATATGCACCCACATACATTTTGGAAATTTGGCGCCGTTGGTTCTATCTGTTGTGTTTGAAATCAGTGTTTCTTTCAGAAACTATGTTCCGGGGGGAACACACTTCGTATTATGGGGGCACTATCGATAACTTTCTATTTTTTATTATATTATAGATGTATTATTTTGGTCTCTTCCGGGGGGCACTCTCAGAGCTCCGGGCGGGCAGTACCCCAAGAAGCACTTCTGGAAGAAGCACTGTTTGAAATACACCTAATCTGGTATAAATAAAAAAAAGTTTGTTTGTGTGTCTCTGTCTGTATGTATGTATCTGTGTGCTGCCTGGAGACAGACAAGAGGACCGAGAGTTACCAAATTTTGATCTTGGGTACCTTGGCCCAGGTTCCTGATCAAGACGAAGCGTTTTTTTAAAATCGAACCAGGAAGTCTCAGGAGACGTTTACAGGGACATGTAAAAGTAGGAGAAGATAACCGATATTAGTGTCGAATTCCAAGTTTTGGCGGTCGCTGAGATCAATGGTGAAACTCCGATTGCATTAACTTCCAAATTAACCCCACTTAGTTGAGGGTCAGGGTACCGGAGATGATAACTGGCATGTAAAAATAATCCAAAATGGCCGATATTAATGTCAAATCCAAAGTTTTCGCACTCGCTGAAATCAACGGTGATACTATAGAGGCGTTGGCTTTCAAATACAGCCACCATGCGAATAATGGATTTTTCTGACAGTTATTAATAAATGCAAGAAATAAATTATTAATAATAAATGGGAACAGATAGGAATGCATTTTGAAAGAAAGAAACGAAATTTTAAACATACATAACCATGTCTGACTTTACATAATCTATCCTAAACCACGATCACTAATCTAACAAGAAGAAAGTAGACTTTGGTAAATTAACTTCGGGGTCATTTTTCGCGAAGTAGTATTGCACATTTAAAATATGAATATTTAGGGATGCGCACGAGTCGAGACATGTCTCGAATCTGGACTGAAATTCGAGTTGACACACTTTGTAAAATTCGAGACGAGTCAAGACAAATTTATTTCTCGACTTTCGAGCCGAGACTTTTCGTAAAAATCTCGACTCGACTCGAATGTGTCGAAAATCTTTCTATAATTTTTAATATTATTTTGAAGAAATTATTCAGTCAGAAACAGCCTTGAAAAAAATTCCAGTATTTATTACTTTAGAAAGGTACCGAACGCATAAACTTAATGTTTAATCTTTCGAAATCAAGATTTAATTTTCAGCTCAATTCCGTTAATTAAAACTAATAATTAATGTCGTGATATTTGATTGTACTTCAAATATAATAATAATAATAATAATAATAATAATAATAATAATAATAATAATAATAATAATAATAATAATAATGCTCTGGGGAACATACACGTGAGCATGTATCTAGTATAGCTCGAGCAACGCACAATGACGGCCGACGCGTATCGCACACTGCTTGCAGACTACGTACACCCCTTGATGACGACCATGTTTCCCAACGGTAGTGGCATTTTTCGACAAAATAATGCACCATGTCACAAGGCCAGGAGTGTGATGAAGTGGTTCAAGAAATGTTCAACAATGTTCTATATCTGTTGACGATGTGCGAATTACAAGGGGGATGAGGGAAATCCCCATTGGTAATACTATATGCTCCTATAGCCAAAGGAGATTTCCCTCCATCTCAAAGAACTATTTGCTGTGTAATTAAAATGTATGAGTTGTTTTATCTGTTGTGTGTATGAAATAAATTATTAAAAAATGCAACAAATAAATTATTAACAATACATGTGATCAGATAGGAATGTATTTTGAAAAAAAGAAAAGAAACGGTAAACATACGTAACCGTATTTAACTATACATAATGTGACTAAACTAACCGATGGTAACCAATCTAGAATAATGTAGGAAAGATGCAAGGAAGCAATTAATAATAATAAATATCAATATATAGAAATATATTTTGAAAGAACAATGTTTCCCAGAAGTAACTTTGTAAATTTAGGATTTAGGATTTAGATTTCTGGGCTTCTGAGACCATATAACCCGTCACGTTCGAGGGATGACATCTCTAGGCGAACACACTTTCCGGGGAAAGCGAAGGAAGAAAGAATTGGAGAAGAAAGGAAGTGATCTGAAACCTACGGTATCACCCTGGCATCTTCCTGGTGTCAATGTGGAAAACCAAGGAAAATCTCATGCAAGGTGACTGGCCTGAAAAACTTTTAAATTTTTCGACCGAGTGCCCCCACCAGGAATCGAACACGGGACCGCCTTCATGTAACCATTTAAACGTATGTTTATCTATTCCATTACATTGCAAATAAGCGAAATTGGAACAATGTTGCATCGGAGTCAGTCAATTAGTTCGAATAAAATCTGTTATTCATAGCACAATCCCTTCGAGGACATTTCCAAGATCGAGGCAGTAACCCACATGGTCGAAAGTAGTGTTTCCATAAGATGAGACGAGAGAAGACTTCAAGCTGTCTAGTCTCGTGAGACGAGACACGACAAATGTCTCCTCTCGTGACAACACTAGAGCGGATGAGGCCCACAAAAAGGAGCTGTTATACAAAGTGTTTAAAATTACAGCTTTTAACCACTTTTGTTTGGTCATCAACACAACACACAACACGACTACAATCTTCCAATCAGTGTTTCTTTCAGAAAAAAATGTTCCTAGGAGGGTATATTTAGGATTCCGGGGGTACTGCTGGTATTATTCTATTATAGATGTATTATTTTGGTCTCCCCGTGGGGGGTACTCTTAGAGTTCCAGGGGGCAGCACCCCAAAAACATGTCTGGAAGAAACACTGCTTAAAACAACTACTTAGTTTCGACCACGGGCGCCCGAAGGGAGGGGGAAGGGGCCCGGCCGCCCTTGCTCACGAAAATATATGTGTAATATAGCAAACTACGTATATTAAATATCAGGCGTAATATAGTAATCAAGGAGATGACCCCCTTAAAAATTCTTCGGGCGCCAATGGTTTCCAGTAATGAATTAATACGACAGGAATATTTGTCAATATCGTCGGTACGGTCGAAAGGCAAGCCTTCCCCACTTATTCTGAAATCCTTTTTTCAAAACCTCTGGCGCCACTTCAAAATATAAGAAGGTCCATGTGACTTTCTGATTTCAAAAATGACTTTGGTTCAAATAACATCATAAAACAATAAAACGAAACTAAATTTTATTGTCAAACCAGCATCCTTTCAAACTCAGTACAGGAAAAGGCCTACACGTTTCTGTCTTTGTTCGGAACGAGAAAACTCATGAACAATGGTTAGTTGCTGATGAAACTGGCATTAAGAGAACTTGTATTTCTATAAAGGATTTTTATACATAGATATAACCACCAGCCCTCGGAATGAAATATTCTGAAACACTGATATCAAAGAATGGTTTAACATTTTACTTGAATCTGGAACAGTATCACTAAATATTTAAACTTGAATCGGTTGGAAAATAGAAATGAAAGCTGTTTGTAAGAATCATTTAAAAAATAACTTTAGGTCTTCCTTGTTCTTTTAGGATAGTCCTCATTTGAAATAATAAACGCTGGTATACTTTCGAAGGCAATAATTTATTCCGAGTTAATAAAATTTTAAACAATTTCAAAAACTGTCTTTTCATTTTTGAGATATGAGACGATACAAAGCATTTCAAGAGACGTCTCGTCTCGTCTAGGAAACGAGACGGGACAAGTAGTCTGTCTCGTCTCGTGTCTCGTATCAAAGGTTTCTGTCTGGTCTCGTGGCAACACTAGCTGAAAGAAAGAAACTAATGAAATCTTTGGATTTTACGTCCCACGATTATGCCGGTTGGGCTAAAGGAGACGGTGATAATGAGTAATGAATGAAATGGTGGAATGAACAAAGCGGGAGGACCCCGAGAAAACCCACGCACACGGTGTTTGTCCACCACAAAGTTCACTTGTCGGGGACTGGGATCGAACCCGGACCCCAAGCACCAAAGTTGAACGCTCTACAACTGAGCCGCCGCGGCCCCAAAAAAGAAACAAATATGTAAAGATATATATATGAGTACACACACACGGATAAAGTAGTCATACATGTATTTTAATCTTCTGACTACTTAACCCCGACCAATTTAAGATTGCAAGAAAGTAATTATTAAGAAGAAATATAAACATATAGACACGTATTTTGAAAGGGAAAAAAAGCAAACCGAACCAGCCGTTATATGAATCTGGGTTGCCCACTCAACAAGCAGACACCTTACCGAATTATCTGCGGCAGAACTTGCAATTTGTGGTTTTGAAGCTTTATTTATACTGTGTGTGTTACGTAACGACGCTACGGGATGTCATTACTAGTGCGACCACCTCATTCAAGACCCTTTTTGTAAATTGTTTGAGGAAAAAAGAGTGATTTCGTAAATCAACAAAACGGATCTTGTATATAGAGGGTGTAACTAAAAGGTACGACAAAACTTCATGGGTGGATTCCTTATTGGTAGACAAGCAAAAACGTTCCGACGACCATATGTTGGGAAATGCATCGTTCCAGAATTACGGCCTTTGAGCCGACTACTGGTGTTAAATCGTCACTTTCAGGTCGCTCCTTAATTTGTCTCAATTTAAACCTCAATATATCAAACTCTGATTAAGATAGGAAGGTAATTTTAGTAGCAACGTGTTCTGCAAAAATTAAGCTTTCCGCTGATATGCATTTTATGAGTGTATCCCCAAGGAATGCCATCTCCAAAATGCTGATGCAAAAATCAATCAAAAAACAAGTAATTACCCTCCCATGTCCACCGTGGTACTCCCACACATACATAAAATATACAGGGTGAGTCAAAAGTCCTTGGACACCTGCATAAGTGAAAATCGACGGGAAAAGTAAAAAGCAATGATGGGAACAGAGGTTTGATGAGGGGCCGCAACTTTTGAAGTGTACGTCATTTTGAAATCCGCCATTTTGGATTCACGTCATTTTTTTGAATGGGAAGGTTGTGTATGACCCATCAAATAACACTAGCTTGAGCTCAGGAATTTAGTGGTGTAATTTGTTTTTCCTATCTAGTACAGTTTAGAAGTTATTAATGTTCAAAGGTGGGAAATTACCTTGATACTGAATGCTACAACACATGTTCTACGTGTTGTCCATTTCGTGCAATGCACAACTGTAGTCCCTGCAACCACTCTGACTGGAGTCTCACACGGAGGAGATGTCTCCTGAAGTTTGGTCACAGGCTTGTTGGATGCGTTCCTCCAGGTGTCTCAAATCACGGATTGTTTCAGCATACACTATCTGCTTAAGATATCCCCATAGATAAAAATCAAAGGGCGTTAAGTCAGGGGATCTGGGCAGCCACTCCACGTGACCACGGCGACCAATTCACTTCCGTGGCAGTTGTTCATCCAACCATTGACAGACACCAAGTCTATAGTGTGGACGGGTCCATCGTGCTGAAAATAAGATGGGAAAATGCAGTCAGCGTTCAGTGTGGCAGGGAACACAAAGTCCTGAAACAGCATAAGATACTGTGGTGCAGTTAAGGTGTTGTAACTGAAAAAGGGCCCAATGATGCGGGTGTCCCATATGCCACACCAAACCATCACCTTCGCTTGACTATGTTCTCGACTCGGGTCAACCCAGATCGGATTTGCGTCACACCAGTGTCGACAATTATGTCGATTAACCTCCCCGTTCAAAGTGAGATACGCCTCGTCACTGAACAGTGTGCCCTTGACAAACGCAGGATCCAGTTCGTGTTGTTCAGTAGCCCACATGCAGAACTCCAACCGGCGATCAGGGTCATCCTCGTTCAGTTTATGTTGCATGTGCAGCTTGTAAGGATGCCACTGATTGGTGTGCAATATCCAGATAACGGAGAATTGGCTTATTGGACATGCTAGGGACACACGACGGGTACTTCGTGTGGGCCTTTTCACAAACGACGCAACAACCGCCGTTGCAGTTTCGTCATTGGTGGCAGTCTTTGGTCGCCCATTACGTGCCCTATCTTGAACAGAGCCCGTCTCTCGGGATTTGGTGATCACGTGAGCCACCGTGCTGTGCGATACCGGTTCTCTGTCTGAGTGCCGTCGGTTGTAGTCAGCTGCTATTGTTCGGTAGCTGCGTTCCACTGATATAAGGATGATTTCGATCTTCTGTTCACGTGTCAGACCTATTTTAGATCACCTGGAACAGAGAGAACTGGGTCAGTATCAAGGTAATTTCCCACTTTTGAACATTAATAACTCCTAAACTGTACAAGATAGAAAAAAAATAAATTACACCACTAAATTTCTTAGCTCAAACTAGTGTTATTTGATGTGACATACACTTTCTCATTTAAAAAAAAAACTTGAATCCAAAATGGCGGATTTCGAGATGGCGGCCATAAATGACATACACTCCAAAAGTTGCAGCCCCTCATCAGACCTCTTTTCCCATCATCACTTTTTACTTTTCCCGTCGATTTTAACTTATCCAGGTGTCCAAGACTTTTGACTCACCCTATATATATAGGCGGAAAGCATCGTCCTTTAGAAATGCATAGATATCAAAAATATCTTCCTAGGTTACTTAGGGTCTGAGTTATTGAGGTTTAAATTGAGTCACATTAAGGAGCGACCAGAATATGACTATTTCCACCATTAGGCGGCTCAATGGCCGTAACTCTGTAATGATACATTTCCCGACATGTGGTCATATGAACAATTTTGCTTGTCTACCCATAAGGAATCCACCTCTGAAATTTTGCCGTACATTTTTGTTACACCCTGTATATATGTGTGTTGGTGCAACAATAAGTTCCCAAGAATATAGATTAATTCATTTTTGATTTTAATTTACACAATAAATGCTTTTTATGAAAGCAAGGAGCCTGCGAGTTAAAGATGGTTAAAGACTGTAAATAAAATTGAAGATCTGAATTGCAGAACATCCGAAGTCCACCGGAGTACTTTTTTTTTTTAAGAAGAAAGACAAGAAGATTATACTTGGAATGCTATTCTTTTTAGCTGTAATTATTTTGATTTTTTTTTTAAATTTTGACTTGGACTTACGTATTATGCAAGTGAATATCCCTGAAACATAGATGCTAACATAAAAAACAGAAAACGAAAAATACGAAGAAAAAGAGTAGGCTTGGGATGTTTTGTAATTCAGGTTTTCAATTCAAACTTCAAATGGAACTGGGGTAACTCGCAGACAATGGCTGACTTAACACTTTGATAATAGCTGGTGTAATGGCTGGTTTGAGAACACAATTGATATGGCCTCTGTAGCTAAGTAGACTCCCACCCTTCCCCCTCAACATTGGATACGGAAATGAAAAACTTATTTAGAATTTGATTGGTTATTCCAGTATATTTCAAGCATCACTTCTCTGAATCTGGGCCTGTGATATGTCGATATATCGCTATCATCGATATCTATATTATCATATATCAACATTCGATATCGCAAATATATGGACATGAATATAATCATTCTAAATTTTCGATATCGATATTCGGGGAGTGGGGATGCGAGATATAAAGGTCCCCTAAGACTTGCGATGGATGAAGAAATTAAACTTACTTTTTGCAAGATTGTTTTCTAATCATAATATCTTTATTACCAAACATTGCAATGTAAATACATCCACTTGCAAATTTGCAATATTATATGATGTAATTTCTTAGGAGCTAGAACTTTTTTGTTCCCTGAAGAAAGAAAAAAAATCACGTGGAAAAGCAAGTACTTCGAACTTTGAACTAGAATTTAACGTAAGAAAGTTTTTTTGTTTCTCTTCCTTGGAGATTTCCATCCCTTCTGGCCTTTGGGACCGCTAATTGACAAAAGGTGCACACATGATCGCTATATGCATTTATGCTCTGAGGCAGAGTTAGAGATTTAGAAAAGGAAACGACTTTTTAATAATAATAATAATAATAATAATAATAATAATAATAATAATAATAATAATAATAATAATAATAATCATAACAATGGGGTTTACAACTAGGGTCTTGTCTCTTTATTTTGCACGGGAAGGCCGCAAGTCTCCTACGCCACTGGTGTCCCCTATTCTGTGTTTGTCTCTTTTTCGTTTCGTGTAGATATTTGTTTTTGTACTGTTAGGCTTTTATATGAAACTTTTATATAATGTAACTTTTTCTTTTTATGAGTTTCTTTTTTGGGTGGGGCGGGGGGAAAGAGAGAAATGATTTCTTCTGATATCTGTTTCTTACCATTCATCTTGTTTGAACTGCTTAAGTAAGTCATTTTGTAACTTTGATGTCATCCAACTCCATCACAATAATAAAATTGTCATTCTTAACAATTTGTTTTATTCCCTTATTTGCAGTTTGCCACACTGATATATTTGTGACAAAATTGAGGTTTTGTTCAACGCCTTTCGACTTCGCAACCAACTCAACCGCCGAGCTTTTTGGGTTGCCTGCTATTGCAGGAAAAGGAGAATTGCAGGTGGTAATGCACTTTTGGAGTCGTGTATACATTTCGTTCACTTGAACTTGTTAGTATATATATCTATATCTATATCTATATCTATATCTATATCTATATCTATATATATCTATATCTATATCTATATCTATATCTATATCTATCTATATATATATATATATATATATATATATATATATATATATATATATATATACCAAAATTCGCAAGATTATTATTACACTCTTGTTTTGCAAAAAGACATATTTTTCTATGTTCGAAGTAGAAAATGAAGCTAATTATACGTTTAAATACTGTGAAAATCGTTTGTAGTTTGGGCATAACGTTTGGATGATAATCACTGCATCCCATGTTCTATAGCTATTTCGTAGCTCTGATGTTCACTAATAGTTTAATTCACTTGAGAAATCACATTCACTAGGACTCTGTCACTGTGAGTCCGGAAAAATCATGTCACCGTCGTGCTAAAGAAATGCACATATGTCGAACAACAATACACAGAATCTTAACAAAACATTTACACTTACACCCACACAGAGTTCAGTTAACACAGGAACTTGAACTAGCGGGTCATGGAAAACGACAGCAATTCGTGCAATGAATCCTGGAAAAGGAACGAGAGATCCATTGTTTCACAAAGCGCATTATTTTCTCGGATGATGCTCACTTCCATTTAAAGGTTTTGTGAATAAGTATAATTGCCGAATATAGGGATCAAAGAACCCAAGAATAATTCACGAAGAAGATAAACATCCTCAGCGAATTATGGTTTCGTGTGGGATTTGGAATGTCTTAATCGGTCCTTACTTTTTTGAAGATGAATAAGGAAGGGCTGTCATGGTGAGTGAGGTTTGTTATCGTGCGATGCTCACTGCATTTCTTTCGCCCCGTTTGGATCAAATGAACATCGACAAATATTTATGATTCCAACAAAGCGGCATAACTTGTCACACTTTAGGAGACACAATCGCTCTGCTGAGTGAAAAGTTCCCGGACAGATTAATGTTGTTACGAGGAGACCAAACCTAACCACCTCGATTTTGTGACCTGACACCTTGTGACTTTTTTCTATGGGGCTACGCTAAGTTGCGAGTATACCAGAACAAACTTTATAATCTGTTGGACCTTAAACAAGAAATTCGACGTGTCCTTGACAAAGTTGATGCGGAAATGTGCGAGCAAGGATGTTATAAAATAGAGGATCTGCCCATACAACAAAATCGTGAAGCCATACGTCACAACTTCACCACACCTGCTCTGTCCACTCCGCGCCACTAAGATCGCAATGCTTCGAGCCAACAATCATGGCGGAAACGAAAGTAGCCAATCAGACGTGCAGGCTCGGACGATGCTCGGTTGTTTTACGGCTTCATTGAGTTCATATGATAAAGATACGTATGGGCAGATCCTCTATTTTATAACATCCTTGTGTGCGAGGGAGTGAAGGTTCATTTCATGGACCGAGCGATCGCGTGTATAGTAGAGCTAGTAGGGGGGAATCATATGACCGCTTTGTGTTTCACGTTTAAACGTCAACATCTCCTAAAGAGAATGATGTGTTTTGTTTGATTCTTTCAAATAAATAAATTCGATTTATAGTTTGCTTCAATTCTTTTTCAGACACCCTTTATATTGTTCAGAATTATTATTTCTTGTTGGAACCTGACTTCATAGGATAAGTGCTGATTGCCACGGGTGCTGACTGCCACAGCCAATTATTGGTGCTGACTGCCACGACTGTCGTTGATTGCATATATGAAGGTGCTGACTGCCACGACGGCGTGCTGACTGCCACGAGCCTGAGAGAAACTATATTTGGAAAGAGAGGAATTAATCCCTCATACTAAATTTATGATTATTAATTAATTTAGTAGGGATTAATTTAATAATCATCACAGCAAATCTATGTGGCATCCTATAAGTTACAAAGTTGCTCACTAAGTGGAACGACATACACTTGGATGTTTATAAAGGGATTGTCTTTTCTGTTATATGTACAATTTGCACATTTCATTGTTTATATTAATTGCTTTATTGTATTATTTAATGGATATGATCAGTGGCGTATTTACGATTTTGATTCGGGGAGGCCTTTGCTAATTTTCGGGGGGGGGCTTTGCCTGAAAATGTGAAAATTCTGCAAGATATTTCATATACTTTACCATAGTAATTAAGATTTCGAGGGGGCTTAAGCCCGGAAGCTCCCCCCTAAATACGCCATTGGATATGATGGTCTGAAACCAGCTGACAAGGGAAGTTTGGGAGAAGCATTCGCCTGCAGAGAAATAAGCATGTCATTTGAAGGACCAATTCATGCTGATTACAACAGGTAATAAAACTCTTGTACGTTGAGAACTGTTCGAGGTATTCAGCTTGGAAATTTATATGAGAAAATGAGTGGATGCACTTTTCAATGCGTTAAGTATTCTCACCCATGGCGAAGCCTGATGGTTTGAACTTGCTATTGCTTGATCACTGGGGTCCATTCACAGACAATTTGTCTATTACAGGTTGCATGACGGATGACAAAGACCTAATGGTTGAGAAGATACCAAAGAATTGTACACGATTTGTGCAAACATTTGATGTGTTTTGATTCCGATCAATCAAAGATTATGGCAGGAGATTTGTATATACATAGTATGAACCTTCTTCATCTGGACGTTATAATGTACCAACGAAACAATCAAATAAAGTTCGTGTCCATACGAATCACTTCCGATCACCGCGATACATTGGATTGTTTCAGTTTGCGTTCTGCAAGGCAGGTTACGAACAAATTATAGGCCTATAACTTTTGAATCATTTGTCGAATTTGCTTTTTGCTTTGGTTCTGCGAACTGTTCTCTTGACGGATGGAATACAATTGCACATATAAAATGTTCATGGTGTAAGGGAGTATTTTGCCTGCGTCATTTCTTCATAAAACAGAAGAACAACAGTGATCAATTTTAACCTCTAACCTATGATTATTGTGAACAATGTAATGACTAATTGTATCTAACAAACCCGTTAGTTATTGCGAAACACTTTTTTTCTGTTACTTCCGATAGCTTTCAATTCGTATGTCAATATTCGTTACTAATTACGTTGTACTTAACGTGTATAAATGCGTATATCCTCATTTTCTCATACAAATTTCCAAGTTAAATATCTCGAACCGTTCTCAACCATACAGGAATTTTATTAGCTTGTTATAATCAGCATGAATTGGGACTTCAAATGGCATGCTTAGTTTCTCTGCAGGCGAGTGCTTTCTCCTGAACTTCCCTTGTGAGGTACAGCCAGCAGTGCTTTTTTGATGGAACTTTCAAGAGCTGCTCGAAACAGTTTGCACAGTTGTACACAGTTCATGCTGACATAGGGAGTTCAAGTGAGAATCGTACCAATTTTTTACGCTCCGCTCCCTGACAAAACTGAAAGTGAACTCATGTCCAAAATTATTGTTGCATATCTATAACTGTCTTCTTGTAGGAATATAATTTGATAATTTTGCAGAGTACTTTTAATACTTATATTATGTGTATAATCAGGAAATTTATATTTGTGATAAACTTCATAGGAAAAGAATTATAAATACGAAAATTATAATGAGTAAAATAAAATGTAACTAAATGGACAAGAAAATTTTATTTTCGTTTTATTGTTCTTATTTACTGCTCTTTTGACATGAAATTTAGCACATACTTGTCTTTACCGATTATACACATACTAACATTATAAAAAATACCGGGCGAATTCGTTATCAAATTATATTACTAGAACAACATATTTATAATCATGTGACAATAATTTTGGACATGAGTGTACATACAGAGACCTGTTTACCTTTGTTAGGTGTTGGTCTGAACAACACGATCCTAAGGATCATCTAGTTTCTTTCATGCTTCTTGGCGTCCGATAATGTTACGTCTAGCAACTTTCTCTCAGGCTCGTGGCAGTCAGCACGCCATCGTGGCAGTCAGCACCTTGATATTGACAATCAGAGCCAGTCGTGGCAATCAGCACCATTAATTGGCTGTGGCAGTCAGCACCCGTGGCAGTCAGCACCCCACCACTTCATATTTAACTTCTTCTTCTTCTTATTATTATTATTATTATTATTATCATTATTATTATTATTATTATCATTGTTATTATCATTGTTATTATTAGTATTAAGTGCTCTGCCTTTTGACAGGATCTAGCACTAATATCTTTTTTTCTCTTAATTTTCAGTTTGGGCCTGATATGTTTCTTCCATGTTTCTGAATTTTCAGATTCCTCTTTTAACTCCTAATATTTTCTTCTGCATTATAGTGATAGTAAATTTAAAAACCTGACTCATATATTCGTATAGTATGTTTTATTGTTTTATTAATCTCCGTGTCTCTAACAAGATTAGAGTAGTTTTCGAAAATGACTAAAACTCGAGTGGAAGGATTTGCAACAATTACAACTGAACATGAAATCGGACAAATATTTGGACTTGAGCACGTGGTCTGGGTTTGGTCTGCAACTGTAATAAAATTTAAATAGAAAAGTTTATATTTAAAAACAAAACAGTAATGGTCCACTTTAATAATGATAATATAATTAATTATGTGTGATTTCGTGGTTTTTTATTCAACAAGATGACAAGTCAATGTGAGGCAGGCCTGTAGCCAGCCCAAAAATGTATGGGGGGGCCGGCTGAAGTTAGGGGGGCCCGATGCAACTATATTATGGTTCATCACCATATTATAGTTCACTTGCCAGTTTACCGTAAAAATTTTAGGGGGGCAGCCAAAATTTAGGGGGGTTTGGCCCCCTAGACCCCCCTGGATACGGGCCTGGTGTGAGGCTGTCAGCAGCTTCCTCCCTTTTTTGTTTTAACAATGTCGATGCGATAGTTAGACAGCATAATTCTCACAAGCAGTCGTTCTTTCAGAAAAAAATGTTCCGGGAGGGCACACTTAGTATTTCGGGGGGCACTGCTGATACTATTCTATTTATTATTATATTATAAACGCATTATTTTGGTTTCCTCCGGGGGGCACTCTCAGAGCTCAGGAGGGGCAGTGCCTTCCAAAATCATGTTTGGAAGAAACACTGCTCACAAGTTTTTTGTTATTTCACTTTGTATGTTATAAATAACATTTGTAATTTAGGCTTATTTTACTAAAGAAAAACCTAGCAATAATGAATTATATATCTTTATTATTAACGTTACGAAAGTTATATTGAGTGTAATGTAGGTAAATGTTGCTTTGCACAGGATGGCAAATTGCAAAGTTAAGATCTTAAATAAATTACTACATTCTCAATTAGCAATCTCTCTTGTCGATATGAAATCTCAAAGAAAATTATTATGTTTTCTTTGTTGCTTTGAGAGCCTTTTTCTTGCAATTTTCGTTTCAGAATATAGGTACAAAGCAAGAAAGAATTACGGTATATTTTTACGCGCCATCCTGAAATTACTATTTGTATCTTTATTTTCTTAGTCCTGGGGACGCGGTAGCTCAGTGGTAGAGCGTTCACCTCTAGGGCATGCGATCCTTTGTTCGATCCCAGCTGAGCTTTGTGGTGGACAAACACCGTGTGCTTTGGTTTTCTAAAGATTCTCCCGTTTCCTTCCACTTTCTTCATTTCATGATTTCATTCATTCCTCATCATCACCGTCTCCTTTAGCCTAGTTGGTATAAACGTGGGACGTAAAACTCAAAGATTTCATTTTCTTCCCACGCCACTTGAAAGTAGTCGCTCTATTTCCTTCAAGTGATCGTATATACTCGTGAATGATGCTGTTGCAAATAGTTCTGTAAGAAATTTCTGCCGTCATCCACCACATACATCAGAAACTAGTAATTACTGTTCAATAAAAACTTTTAATTAAATGTAATACAATAAAGCGTGAAAAATTAGCCACTGTGTAGGTACAATGTAATGTCAAAAGTTATAAGAAAATGAATAATAAGCATTGCAATTGTATGTATGGTTTGACTAGATTGACATACACGTATAAGGGAATCTCTGGCTTGTACTATCACACCCGAGCAGCAGTCATATCTACTTATCAAACCTGAAACCTAAAAGTCCAACAATGAAGTATTTTCTACTTGCCGTAATGATGGTCGTTTGCTCCGTAAGTGTCTATTGTGGTTTGGCTTTTATTATCTAATTTTGCTTTTTATAGTAGAGCTATCTTGAAAAGACGTTCTTACGATAGCTTGTGACAGATGTCTAAACTTAGTGCCTTGGAGAGAAAATTGATACACTAAGTTTGGTACATCCACACAGAGCCGTAGCTAGAAATTTCGGCGCCCGGGGCGAAGTAGAATTCGGCGCCCCCTACACTCACCTTATCAATCATTATATATATAAAAGAAAAGCAACTTTTGTTGTTATGCTACGCTGAATTTTTATTAATCTTCTTGGAAAGGCCATTGCAAAGACCAAAAACGATCATTATGTATCCTTTTTCAAATAAAAGCTGTTTTCAAGTCTCTTATTTTGGACTTTTTGTTAAACTTGACAAAATTACCTTTGGTTGTCTACAAATTCACTAGGAGAACAGTTATGGAAAGTTACTACTATTTACAACGTTTCATACTATCGATAAGAAACGAAATTTCAATACATTAAAAACTATGTGCTTTTAAATTGTTCGAAATGGGTGACAGTAATAATTTCCAGTAATCATTGTAAACTTTTAAATTTTATTCTGTATGTGGCCACATCAATAACATTTTAATTTCGATCTCTTTACGGTAAAGAAATTTTGTGAAATGTAGTGGAAATTCAGAAGGAGTCTTCTTTGTGAATTTCTAAATATTGATCGATGGAGGTGAAGAATATGTTCAGTGTTTGTACTTAAAATCGAAAATACACTTTGGCTACTACATATGTCTGAAATTATAGTAATTAATTTGTTAATGAATGAAAGTTCCGCATTTAAGGTACTTATTATTAATTAACATATTAAAATACTCTAACACGTACGAGACCCGGGTTCGATTCCCGGCGGGAGCTCATGTGGTTCGGATTCCACGTTAATCAGTAGGTCCACGTTTCATATAGCCTCGCTGCTGAAAGGGACGCTAAACTAAAATCAACTCAACTCAACTCTAACACGTACATATATAAAGAATGTGTGTACTTATGTTTTGTATGTATGTAGATAAAAACATCACACAACTAGACACGTATGCACAAAATATGCTGGCGAAACAAATAATTGATGAAAAAATGACACCAATAAATTCCTCCAAATTGGAAGCATTCGATATGTCAATGGAATTTAAAAATAAATCATTGGTAGTGATTAGTGTCTGAAAAAGTCGAACTTCTTAGGGATAAGTTCTGATTACTTCAGCCCCTATTCTACAACTGTTTGAAGTTCGAAAATATTATTGTTCCCCTCGTTTACCTTTATTTTTAACATTCCCGCACAAACAGCAGCTTGAATGCGTCTCTTCACTCTTCTCACTTTCATATCTTCATTCTCACCGTCACACAGTGGGGCCAAACCAGGCAATTCTTAGCAAAAACTCGAAAAATTAAGTAAAAGATTGACTCGATATAATTTGTTATAATGAAACCTTAATAATGTACACATAAGATAGTGTGCAGGAAAAGACGTGATAGCAGTTTACAATGAACTCATGGGACGTATAAATTTGGTTATCCGCCGAAGCCGGAAAGGCGCTGCTTAGTGACAGAAGAAAAGAAATTGACTTTGAATGCAACTATTCCTACATTGCATGTAGATATTCAGTGGCTGGTAAAAATGGTGACACGTCCGATATGTATACCGACATTCGTTTTGTATATTTAGAATGTTGATGTGATGTGTAGTCAATAATCATATTTGAAATGATGCTAATATCTATCATATCCCCATGATAATCTCCTACTTAATATCATATTTGGAAAATGCTGTGGTACTGAAAGCATATGACTATGGTCAAACGATAGAATGGCGTTTTAGTAGAAAATATGACATAATATGTCTGTGATTTTTTAATATGTCGTAGCGGAAACATTGTTCTTACTGTACGCAAAGAGAAAACCTGCACATATTTGCTTTCTTGAGAAATATAGCGCATGAAAATGTTTGAGGAAAACCGCATTCTGGATGCAATGCTGCTTTTGAATTGAGCTGGGATGAATGTGAGAGCAAGTGTTAGGTTATTAGACGTGTGATCCCCATGCACGCAGTGACAAAGTTGAATATAGATCGATTCTGGAATTTTGAACCCAGATCTCGTTGGGGGCTTCGCCCCAGGACCCATCTTGTTTCTAACATCTAGTCATACTTCTCTGGCATTCACTAACAGAACTAAACTCTAGTCAAACGTATTTGATTAATGGTGGCGACATTTTGAAACGCCAATGCTAAATCATCTATGGCCTATAAGGTAGAACCATATTCAAAATGGAGTTGATCAATTCAGTATTGTGTTTTTTGTGATGCGTGCACAGAAGTGACATTGGAATCAACTGTAATGAGCCTCCGCTCGCTCCAGCTCAGAGTGTCCCAATCAAACCCTGAAATGAGCTCACGTAATACACGATGCAATATATGAAACAACCTCAACAGGTTACTGATGCTTGTAAATCATAATGGGCCTTATGCAGAGTCGTTCTGACGTTTAATTAGTGCCATACTCAAGAGTTCGACTAACGTATGTTCAATAGTCAGGCTTTTAGTATGACGCTAATAATACGACAAAACGACTCTGCATAAGGCGGTATATGTTTAATATATCTGATAATATATTCATATCGAGAACTTGTGATGAGATAATTTTTATGTATTGCAGCGTCCTTGCATCTTCATTGTCATAACGAATCCTCCACAACTTTGAAATAATTTTGAGAAGCAAGAACTTCTCTTCAATTTTATTACTCTTCAGTTGTAAAATGAATAAGTACACTTTTTTCTTTCATGCGTAAGAATGTAAGCCAATCGTAAATTGCCAAGTCAAAGCATATTGCCCATACGTTTGTTTATGCCAATCACATAATCTGTTATATAATTTAGGCGCGAATATAAGGAATGTTTCCTTTTATGATGTAAAACTCTGTTTCTGATGAAATAATGTCAAAATAACATTATTGTAGCCACTGCCAGGGACGTACGCAGGGGGGGTCCGGGGGTCCGGACCCACCCGAAATTTCGAATTTTTTTAAAATTTAGCCTAATTTTAGGGGCAATTTTAGGAATTTGAATATAAAATACCTTCATATTTAGTTTGGACCCCCCCGAAATAAATTCCTGGGTACGCTACTGGCCACTGCACACACCGAAATAATTGGTTTCCTTTCAATATTCTGCTTCATATTGCGAATTCTTATTTTTGCCAAGAATTCAGTGCTTTGGCCCCACTGTGCGTCGAGATTAATCCGATTGGGTAGAAAAGCGTTTTGAACTAAGCAAACTCATCACTGTCAAAACACCGAACACGACTTTGCTCGTTTCTGATTATGAAAATGCTCCTGCGTACACTATAAGTCATTACTCGGCAGCTTGTATACCACATGTCATTAAGAATTCATAATTCATATAATTTCATATCATCTACAATAACTCTTTAAGTAATAAGTAAAAACTTGTTGGGACTTATTCAAACTCTTGGATTGCGAGCGAAGCGAGCAAGAAAATTTTTAAGAAATCTACGTATTTCATTGATAACCTACAGCAATATTGATCGCATAGGGCGCCAATACTTTCTGGGGGCGACTCGTCTTTTATTCATGTCCAACACCACTTTTTCTTTCTCCTTGCTCGTCCGGTGCCCCCTTGCTATCAGCGCCCGAGGCGGGCGCCCCGCTGCCCCCCCCCCGTTAGCTACGGCTCTGCATCCACATACTGTTCGCTTTAGTTAACACTTTTCCAATTGCCTTATTCGCTCCAGCTGAATATCAGCATTTCTTTGTGATGAGGGTTAGATTTGCTCTCATGTGAGCTTCTAATTAAGAGGTTTAAAGCACAATCGAACTAAAAGCCATTTTAATTGTTTGCTCTTTCATTTCTTTCTCTCCTTCTGCTAAATTCTCTGGAAATTCAATTGGATAAAGATAAAAAAAAAACTAATGATGAAACTACAGTATGCTGTTCTAAAACATTTAAGAAACTGGCTTAGAAACCAATATAAACAATTTAATTCAGTGATTAGTTTCCGAAGCAAACACATTAAGTCTTAAAATCTTAATAAGGTGTAATAATCATACACTTTTGCTTGTGAGAAGTATTGTTAATAGTGAAAACGAGATACAATAAAGAGGTTTTCTGGTATATAGATTTGTTAAAGCAGGACCAGCAAGATAAGGTCTTTGACAGCTCGTATAGACGTTTCCACTACTCACATTTTAAAGCTTTTTTTCCGATGCATCTATTGTGGCAATGTAATTAATGGTGTAATACAGAGTGATAGTGGTTGGTAACATTAGCACCAAAGTAGGGACTGCATTTTTCCTCCACATGTGGTAAGAAACTTCAGAAACCATCTCTTACATCAGTCGGCCCTGCTATAGTAACTTTAATTTTGAGAATTTCGTCACTTTTTGATACTCCAGACTTCAATTATCTTTACATGTGCAGGTTTAAACGAATAGTTAAGTAGTTTTAGCTAAACTCGAGGGTGTTAAGGACTTTCTTCTGACATATTTCTATGATTTTGCCTCCAAGGAAGGAAATAATATAATTTGATACTAAAAATAGAATTCTAAGTGCCCTCAGAAGTTAATGTGCTACACAGAAACTGATGTCCATTTCACTGGTCCATATTGAGCAATTCTTTGTTTTATGATGTGAAGAAAGTTCTTAATGGTTCTGCAGCGTGATGCACTCTAGTTATTCTGTTATAATAAAGTTACTATAAAGGAAAAGGTTAATCTGTCAAATCAAAGTCACCTGTGCTTAACTATATTTTCTTGTCACTTTGCATGTGATAGGGCTCACAGTCTAGTTCAAAATGCCAATGTTAGATTTTAGAAGACTGAGGTGTGTCCTGGCAATGATTCTGACATGTAGAAATTATATTGAGATGCTTTCGGAGTATGTTAACTTCTAACCACATCCCCCTCATTAAAACAACATCATTCAATTAGAATCGTTATTACTATTTTCACTCGCTTACTATTTTTTCTTGATGATATACGATGCAGGGATATCTGAAGACAATTTCTCAATGAATGTCAGTCTTGCTGTATGTGTGTCTTGTCTATTGTAGCTTTCACAGGAGCAGATGAATATCTGCTAAATCAAAACATTAAGTATGCATATTAAAAAGATGATCTAGACGTGTTTTCCTTTGGCTACAATTTTTTAAAAACTAATTATTTTTTTTATTACACTATCTTTGTAAATCTAACTTTAATTGTAATTTTCTCTGCTAGCTACAAGACTTAACATAATTTATTCAAAACTTGCCTCCCAAATATTGATTGACATAATATTCCAGTAAATATTTTAAGTTATAAGGTTCGTGCTGAATAAGTAAGCATAAATTAAGAAATAAATTCAAATTAACTTTTCCATCCATCATGTATGGAAAGCATATCCACAAACTACGATGAATGTTTTTGAGAACGTTAGGTATATATTTCAATGAATAAAGTACTGTGTTGTATGCAAATCACTAAAAAATCTTCGTACTAATAGTTTTTGGTTTCAAATGCTATAAAGGTAACCAAGAAAGTTCTGGGTCATCCTAGCCACGTGGGGCTTAGCATTTCCTTGTAAGAAGAGGATCTCTTTACGATTCAGAAATGATCGCTCCAGAGTTTCGAGTTTTTCTTAAACACGGCTCAACTTCTGACAGTAAACAGTTGCGTTGACTCTCTAACCAGTTGGTAGCAGTTCCCGATGCACGATGTCGCGAGAAGTCCACCAAACATATAGGAGAATCTTCTTGTGGTGCAGTGTTGATTTCGCCTGTTTTGAAACTGGTTCATGGGATACTAACCAATGATGACGGTGCCTTGGAGCTTCGTACAGGATCCACTTCTCATCACATGTCAACACCCTGTCCAGAAATGTAGGGATGCACACGAGACGAGTCGAGACAGGATTTTCCTGACAAAATTCGAGTCGAGACACGGCTCTTCCAATAGAGAAATATACATTTTTCGAGTGGAGACATCACTTTTACAGTACATTTTCGAGACGAGGCAGCCACAAATCTTGTCTCGTGCCCATCCCTACAGAAATGGCTCTTTCCTTAAACGAGACAGCAAAGAAATCCAGGTATCTGCTTACGTTGCCTTCTCGCTCGGAGTCAAATAATGTGGGACCCATAGATCCAATTTGTGGTGTAGTGTTTCCCAAGTTGATGGAGATGCTGCCAAATGGTTTCTCCATTCACACTGAATTGTAGTCCCGGTTCCTCACATGTTTGGCTACTGTTCGTCTCAATTGCTGCCTGAAGATCTTCATATTGTACATGTGTTGGTCTTCCGGCACGTGATGCGTCTTTGAGTGTTTCGTCACTAGTTAAACCACCGCTGCACTGTCCGTGTACTCTCGACACCATCGCCGAAGGCCTGGCACATTTTCAGCCCCGCTGCAGGGGCGTTTGACCCCAGTTTGAACTCGTGCAGCATATACGTCCCTATGACGCTCTGTGGAGGTCCCATGGCCACTCTGTTCTTACGAAAATTTACGGTGTAACTGAACTGCCACAACCAGGTAGTATGTTGGATATTCCCACACCAACAATTGGCCTTCGCCCTATCTCCTTTCGTATTCAACTCACGTTGTGAGGGTCAATTGAACACAGACCTCCACAAAAAGCGACACAACTTTCTTGCTTATCTTGCTGATGTGACAATTGTAAATATGTTGCTTTGTAATATTTTCAAGGGCTTCTAAATAATGTGGTACCTTCCTTGTTTCATTTTTCAGATCAGTGCCGTAGCAAGTAAGTATGATAAGTTTCCTTCAACATAACTATTATCATAATTTCTCGTATACATATTTTTTACATTAGCTTCCCAATTAATCGGTTAACTACTCTTCTAGAAGTGTATGTGTATGTCACTGTTAGTGCCATTAAGAGACGACGGTTGCTTAACAGTGTTTTGTTTACATGTACAGTACATACATTCTTAAACAATATTTTGCAATAGAATAATAATAAAAAAAAACATATAAATTATTTTTGGCAACGTACGACGTACTTTTAACGCGATCGAAATTCATTTTCAAACTACACAAATTGAACAACGAATTTACTTAATTTTGTTCAGTTTAATGCGATCTACACATTGTGGCGTGTTTTATTTTTGAACAATATTAGTAATGGTGTCCCATAAGGAACGTACTTTTGAAATGACCGCCATTTCTGTTTAAGTAAGTTGGTAGCACTGAACGTTACACGATTTTCATATGTTATCTTTGTGGTTAGTAGTCACGGAGCGCTGAATAGCGCATGATCGTCAGCTGTTTTCTGTACGGGTAGGAATGGAGCGCTTCATGACGGAAACAGCATGTTGAAATGAAATGAAATGAAGTCTTTGAGTTTTACGTCCCACGGTTATGTCAGTTAGGCTAAAGGAGACGGTGATGATGAGGAATGAACGAAATAGTGGAATGAAAGAATGTGGCAGGAAACAGGAGAACTCCAATGAAACCCACGCACACTTCGTTTGTCCACCACCACAAAGTTCACTTGGCGCGAGCTAGGATCAAACCAGAGACCCCATGCACCACAGGTGAACGCTCTACCACTGAGCCACTGCGAACCCGGAAACAGCGTGTTGTCATAATGAAAACTTATTTAAAAATGTGGTGAATGTCGTGAATTTGCTATCTGCACAAACTACTAACCACAAAAGATCACAGATGAAAATCGTGTAACGTTCAGTGCTGCCAACATACTAGATCGGAAACGGAAGGCATTTCAAAAGTTGCGTTCTATATGAGACACCCTATAGTTAAACAAAACTCAAATAGTTTTTATCTCATTAACGGCACTCTGTACTGCATTTTTCACCAATGTCATAGTGGAAAGCTTGATGAGAGTATCATTCAGGAGAAGAGGAAATTCAATAGATGGTTTGGCTACTGTACTGCATCAATTTTTCTTCTCATATAAATAATCGTTTTTCTCGAAAACTACACATGGGAATTTATACTCACCTACATTATTTTTGTTCCGCTCAAAGAGATCTTACGTTTGTTGTATAGTGCGTTCAGTGCTTAAAGGATTCAATCCACTTTTAATGATATTGGACGTACAGGGTGTCTCAAAAGTCGCCTGACATAGGGTAACTCTGTTATTATTAGAGTTACAACAAAATGTAAGAGGAATCAGGGCCGGATCCAGGATTCTGTGAGGGTGGTGCACCAATAACTACTAGTACATTTGAATTAAATTTGAGTTTTTTTTTTAAAAAAAAAAACGCCTTTAGGCATCTATGATGTGAATGAGGAATTCCTTTGGAAATGCTAAGTGTCTGTTCTCGATGAATTCTTTTCCTTCAACCTTCAGAAAATTGACTGAAACTATTGATTTTGCAAAACTCACTGCTAGTTTCTCACTTTAGGTAGTGTATATTTAGAACAAAAAGGGGGGGGGGAAGGAATACACGTGCATCTTTGCACCCCCCTAAATCCGGCCCTGAGAGGAATAACCATTTCCAAATATGATGTTTTCAATTTAAAGTGAAAGAATTTCTTAAAATCGAATGAGCCGTTTGGGCTGTACACTCCTTATGCGTCCAATATTAAATGAAAATCCAACTTTGCCATTTACCTGGACCCACAACGTAAGTGAATGAAGTTACGGTTTGAAATGGGGGCAGGCCATCGACACGTTAGCGTAAACAAATAATAACTTCATTCACTTATGTTATGGGTTCAGGTAAATGGCAACTGCAATTTCATTAACATTGGTTATACATAAAGAGTGTACAGCCCAAACGGATTGTCCGATTTAAAAAAAATCCTTCACTTTAGACTGAAAACATCATATTTGGAAACGGTTTTCATCTCTTATATTTTATTGTAATTTTGTAATTTTGAAACGAGTGGAGGCATTGAGATCAAGTTTGAGGTGTGAGTATCGAGTGTGAAGCTCTTCGGAATAGGTATATTGTGCATCATGTCGGCCATCTTAAAAGTGGCCATGTTGGAGTTTTCGGAAATAAAGAAATGGGAAGGAAATCATGTGGTATATCCATTTAGGCTAGTTTGTTCCCAGAAATTCAAATATGAAATTAGTTCTTACCAACCCATTGTGTGTTGAGGAGTTACGGATGCTGGAAATTTTGAACAGGCAAAATTAATGGTAAGTGTCTTTTGCCATTTCTGGTAAAATACATAACCGACACTATTCTCATATTTTTGGACTTTAAAATCTGGCAACGAGACAACTTTATTAACCTGCAATCACTCACCCACTTCCAGTTCACAACCCCAAGGTTCCAAGACATGATAAGATATGCGCTTTACAAAACTGGATATCTTCAAGACGCACCTGAATCATTTCGGACTTCTGTCGACTACTGCTTCAATTTCAACACTGGTGAAAACTGTGATGAACCTGATTGTTTATCTTTATCGTTCTTTAGATGTGCTCACTATTGTTCCCAATTTTGCATTAACCTTACAATCATTCTTAAGGTACACAAAAGGTAAAACTAAACTTACATAAGATCTGTTGCCAATCCAAGATTATTCCTACTTACTTCTGAACTTTTGACACCTTAAGGTTTTATATCGGTTGCTCCCATCCTCTGTCAAGATTGCCTTAACAACATCATAGTTTTTTATCAACTGTAATAATTGTAGAACTGTTCTCAAGCACTATTTTGATCCTATTCTTGGTTTACATTGAATCGACTGAAATGGCAGAAGACACTACCATTAATTTCACCTGATCAAAATTTCCAGAACCCGTAACTACTCAACACATAGGGACTGGTAAAAGCTAACTTCATATTTGAATTTCTGGGAACAAAATAGCCTAAATTGATATGCCACATGATTTGCTTCCCGTTTCTTTATTTTCGAAAACTCCAATACGGCTTCTTCAAAAGTGACCGACATGATGAGCAATATACCTATTCCGAAGAGTTTCACACTCAATACTCACATCTCAAATTTGATCTCAATTCCTTCACTGGTTTCAAAATTACGTGATGTTTATATGCATTTTCTGCGTCCTGTATTCGAACTTTGGACCCCTTTATTTCCGGCTCCCCTATTTACAGTCTGCCGCTGAAAACTGGTTTTTCTCTGTTTCTTTGGGTGCTGCATCCGATGATAGCAAGCATTTTTAGAAATCGAGTTGTCAAAAAAAGAATGGTTCCTTGTTAGAGTAAGTTATTAATGTAAACAGACGAATATATTGTAGCAATTCCAGCTAACAATACCAATAAACACTGTATCCATCTTAAAATGCCATGCCTATTCTTTATCTATTATCTGTTGCACGTACTAAACTGACAGGAAGCAGCTGGTTTGCTATAGAAGTACAAGAGGGTAAGTTCTAGTATTGTGTCCCGGATGGTGGATCTGCTGATTCTAATGTATATGCAGCCCAACCTGTGGATCAAATTTCTATACGTAGCTCGTGTATGAGGAGAATTTCAACAAATTACGTCGAATGTCATACTGAAATACTAGATGTTAGTAGATTTTTCTATTAATTTCAAGATAATAGGTGGCATGGTTCTGGTATAGCTTCAAGTTTGATGTTAAAAAAATAAAATCGTTCTTGGCGACTTTCTCGAAAACTATATATGAAAGCTTGTCCTCAAGGTCAAGCATATTAGTTTGCTAAACTCGATGGGGTCTGTCGATCGGATTTGATGAAGGAATACATTCACTTTTTAGATTTCCAAACTACGAGTTGCATGCCTCAAAGTATCGGAAGTCTTTTCAGAACGGCTACATCCACCTGTCCTAATCCGTCCGTCAACAGGTTTCAGAGCAAAAGCGGTGAAGGGACATCTAGAAGCGGTTTTCAGAAATCGAATCAGCTTCTCAAGAATAGGATCTATCTTACCCATTAACCCTCTGTTGAAATTGGAAGTGGTAGGAGTTAATCATTTTCTGTTTCCACGTTGCTTGTTATCAATGAATACAGACTAATGGTTTTCAGCAATCGATTCAGCGTCTCAAGAAAGCATACAATCTGCAATCGCATCTCTAAATTAAAATTATAAATGGTAGACATTTACTACTACCTCTGGTTTCCATATTGATCTGCATAGAGCTAAAATGGTAAAATATTTTTTCTGAATCGATTCAGTGTCTCAACCATAGGTATCTCCTACGTTAACCCACTTTCCAAACCGACAGGGGTAGAAATTACCCGTTATCGGTTTCAACATTAGTCAACTTGCAACATAAACAATAAAGACAGCAAAGAAGAGGCGTTTTAGGATTAATTTATCGTCACAAGGATGGACTCTATCTCTTTTATAAAAGCTGTAATAAAAGCAGGAAGTGATAAAAAGTAACCATTTCCGGTTTAATAGAACAAAACAATATAAGGAAGTCGCGGTCCGAAAGAGAGATTTTCACCGTCGACGGTGGCAGCCCGCCGGAAGCAGCCGACACACGTCCGCGGCGGCATGTCGATCTACTTGTTCAAAGTTGCCGACCTTTTGCCGATGCCGCAGGTGGTCGAAAATCGTAAAATAAAATGCCCTTTGCCGACTGTTGCCGATCGTCAGAGTCGGCACTCTGCCGACTCCTTATGCCGGCCTCTTTTCGACGACGGCGCCGTCCCATTTAACGCTCATTTCCGGTTGTTTGCCGACTGCTCGGCAAGGCAACTATTCGTTGCCGTCGAAAATCGCACGGAAAGACGCCAGTGTCCGGCGCAGGCAATCCGACCGCGGCATCTGGTCGGCATGGACAAATTGTCCGACTGTAGGCGGCAGGATCCTGATGGGGAAACAGTAATAGATAAGGACAAACTATTTTTCAAATTGGATTCTTCCTCTCAAGTGAAGATCTCGTCTTCACTTTCATCTCTCTACTACATCCAAAAGTAATTTCAATTTACTACTATTTCAGGTTTCAATATTAAATTCACATAGTTCTAACGTAGCATCATAATGTGAGATGAAACTCATTTGTTTTTCTTATCTTTCCAGACGCACAGGCTCTTGTAGGTGCTGGCATACCCGCTGTAGGTCGCAAGAACTAAAGCAGAAGAGATTGAATGTGCGTCCTGTTTCGTCCCAGTCAGCTTTATTAACCTTTTTTATAATATGTCAAAAATAAAATATTATCAACTTAAAAAAAACTGAAATATTTATTTTTCTAACACAAATTACATTTTATAACACAGGTATTCAAACAGTTAAGTAAATTTAAGGGAATATATTTTCTTCTTCTTATTTTTTACATTTTTCTACATTAAGTTCTATGCCACACCACACTCTAATTTTCTGTGAATGCAGAGGCAGCTCCTTAAGTACTTGTGAACTGTCACTGGCTCTTACTCGAGAATTTTGACCATTAATTTGCTCAATCAGATGGAAACATGCTTCATCAATCCAGGACCAATCATCCTGTTCCCTGCTTGCATTATAGATTTCATGAATTAACGATAATAGTCTGTTCTGTCATCCATGTCTTCACACAGCAGTTTTTGGACTGCTCCAAACTTATACAAGTACAATTTCAAGCATTAGCAAAAGGACGTATTTACACTTCTAATGGTGAGCCCAGATTGGCTAGAAAGTTGTCTTATTGATTTCTTTTAGACTCACAACATATGTAGCTTGGACGTCGACCAAATGTTCTGTTAACAACCTTGATCAACCACTCACTGCACCCTAGAATTTGTCGTACAGCCACTTGATGGAAGATTGCAAAAATCTTTCAATTTGACGTCTCATGTTTATGCTAAGGGACACGGTGATTGAAGCAAATGAGTAATGATTGAAGAATGGTGGAATGGAAAGTGGGAGGAAACGGGAGTACTCAGAGAAAATCCACGATTACGATGTTGTTCACCATAAATTTACTTGGTCGGGGATCAAACCAGGGACCCTACCACTGAGCCACCATGGTCCCCGTTTGTGTGGGATTTGTGTAGAGAATCTATTCCGCACCTCTGTACAGGATCTCTGGTCAAAGGATGACTCCTGCTGCAGATATATTCTTCCACAATGAGTATACTCAGTAATTCAGCACTTATAACGACACGAAAACAACTCCTCAGAATCCCCGTAAGTTTGAATAACTTTTTGAACAAGCTATATATATATTATATGCGAAATCACGACTAAATAGCTAAGCCATAATGACTTAATAGTTGCCTGAAACAGAATTACAGTTAAACTCATATATTTTGACAAACTATCAAGTAGGTAAATAATGAAGATCGAGATGACTCATACTCAGTTAACCGTTGTAAGTAATGGATTATTGCGATTGAAATGTCCGTTTGACATATGTCACTCTCAAAAACCAAGAAATTATAACTACAATACCTGGTGAATCGAACAAGTCTTCGGGTTTAGTCACATATTTTCCATTGCTTAGCGAATGAATGGATTCCACGGCGAAAGAAATCTGAAGTCTGCGATGCAGGGAAGTACTCAACCTGACATCGCACTGTTCGGTCATCAGGAAAATTCTTCCCTGTCAGTTGTTGTAGTCAATGGGAGGAATATGAAGATAATATAGTGGGTGAAGAAGAGTCTCATACTGAGCACCACTCTTTAAACGAAATTTTGCAGTTGATTGTCATCCAATATGACATCACCAAGTTTGATGACAATTGCTGGAGTCTTGGACAAATGTTTATTGTACATTTCAAAGAATTTAGCACTGTAACTGTCTGTGATGGTGGTTTAGCCTACAAAAAAGGACATGATGTGATGAATCCTCTCCATCATGGATAACCATACCAGCAATAACACTTTCTTCGGCCAGAGGACTGATTTTGGAAATAGTCCTTGATGTTGATTCCAGTAACCATGGTTCTGACTGTTTAAATTGTTGTATACAAATCCAATTTCCATCAGAATTAATCATCCTTGTCAGAATGACTTCCAGATTAATCTGCATACTCAGAGGACTGCACATCTCCAGATGGCGGTTCTTGTTAGTCTGCATTAACTCAAGTGCCTACTGTAAATCTAGTTTTTCACCTTACCTATTATGTGGGACTTCCGAATGACAGTGGAGGGTTCATCCCTAACTTGTCTACTGATTTGACCAACAGTTTCTTGATCATCCCGTTCTGTGCTGTTTCTGAGGAGTTTATGAGAACAGATTGTTGTTTAGTGGCTACGAGACTCAATTTCCAATATTGTATCAGTGGACTCAAATTTCACAAACCTCTAAACCCGTTCGCCATTCCTGTTTCAAAGGCACTGGTGATATTTCTCGGAGCCAAATGTGCGGAATGTTCCAATTTGGACTCGTAAAGAAAATAAGTCATAATTGTCTGTCCTCTACTTCCACACGGCTCGATTCAACAGCACAATTTCTGACTGACTGGGCACTTCATACAACTTTCTAAGCATGGACGGATCTTCGATGTAGTACACGTTACCTTGTTTCATCCACTGATTGCGTTATGGAGCACGGCTTCACACTAGAAGTAAAATCACACATTTCAATTGCATCAATCCAATAGATAGCAACACAGTGTTGTGTTCATTTATAAGTTTTGGTAATTTCAAAATTCCAGACATCAAATTGTTGCTGTCGTGCTGTACCTTTGCTCATATACTCTACTGGGCAAACATGTGATCTTTAGAACTACATTTATTACGGGACAATTAGGTTAAGTGCCCTCGGTGCCAATGGCAGCGAAAGTAAAATGTGATGCAATGCTTGTAAAAAGAAATAGCGGATAGGCTATATTAATAACTAATTACTAAGAGTTCTTGTCAATGTTCTCTGTGCCGTACGGTTTTATCTCAGTCATGCATTGACAACGAGTGCTCGCGTATTATGAAACAAACAGTTACTTTATATCTGTTACCAGTCTCGAGAAAAGTAAGTTGGAGGTGCTATAACTTCAACGCACCTCGTAACAATAAACAACTAAAAGAACATTCAAGTGATTAAAACAATTAATAAAGTGGACACAAACATTCAAATTGTAATGGCAGCGCTGAACAAAAGTCTTGTTTCTAATGACGGCGATAGAAGCGGTGTGATACAAAGTTTTGCCTCCAACCCTTTTTTTATATATATAAATGATTGTAGGCGCATAATTGTACTTTCAAGTTAAACCTTGAACTTTCTACTTTACAAATATGTTTTCTTTTTACATATTACTTCACCGATAGCAACACAGTCGCAGGATTAGTGGTGGAATGAACATCCGGTTAAAATAGCGTGCATTCATTCGATTCCTGACTTTAGAAGGTGTGACGCCCATCAATATACACAATCGCATGAGTGGTGTGTATGGGAAAGCATGTGTGAATATGAGCACAATGAGAAGATGAGTTGGGACTGTGTGCACAGAGAATTCAGCCACATTGTGTCTGCATGAAAAGTACCACAATGATCGGCCAATGACAGCATCCACTCCAGAGCAAGTGGGATAAATTGACTCACTGATCGGCGCATTAAACAGAACATAATGACTAATTTTACTGGCATATCACTCTCGTCAGGGAATCACATCATACACGACGATCTTGAATTCGAAAAAGTTTCGCATCAGTGTACGGTGGAAATAAAAGTAGCAAGCAAAAGGGTTTTTAAGCGAAATGTTGCCCTTTCACTACCGAAAGAAAAGTCTTTCTCACGCGACTCGTAACTGGGTACGAGTCCTGGGGTGATTATTTTGAGTTCCAGGGTAAATGCCCGTCCATGGAGTACAACCTTCCGTCTTCTCCTCATCTTACAATGTTCAAAACTTGCTCATCAGCAGGAAAATTTAGACTGACCATCATTGAGGACAGTGAAGGTGTGGTGCTAATTGTTTCTTTTTGGAACGTCGCACCACTGTCAACTACGAGCGCTACGAGTAGACACGAACTAAGTTAAATGCACATCAGTGTAGAATTCATCCTCACAATAATACCATCCTTCACTACGGAAAGCCGTTGTAGAAGGTTATTAGATGTGTCTGGCTACACCCATCTTACAACTCTCACCTTGTTTCCAGAGCTTAAGGAACACCTAAAAGACTATCATTTCGCATCCGACAATGAAGTCATCAAGGCAGTGCGTTCTTGTTGTTAGTAACCGGATTCATTCTTCATCGATAACATGCAAGAAATAGGGCACCCTTGGCGCAAGTGTATAGATGCTGCTAGGAACTATATTGAAAAAAAAAAACAACAACATCAAAGATTCCTCCTAAAGCAGAAGGTTGAAACTTTCATTTGAGGAGAAAATTACTCAGTACTACAATTGATAAGAAAATAAAAGGTTGTAGGTAATACCTATTGAACAACCTTTGTACTTACAATCCTTCAAGGATCTGATAGATGATGAGAGCGAGAGTTCTGAAACAAATAGCCACACAGAAAAGTTATACAAAAGGCTATTGAATTACAGATTCCTAACTTTGTTGGTATTTTGGAACAAGGTGTCCACTTCAATTGACAGAGATCAATCTCCAAGGTTCTAAGATACGAAAAAATCTAGCAAAACTACAACAATAATATTGACGCATAATAATTAAATGAAAAACCTTTGGACTGCAAAATGTTGCTCTCAAATCACAATACAAAAATTTGAAGAAAAAGTTCAATAACTTCTCATGTTCATCCTGCGGTATGGAGATGAGGATTTTTTTTTCAATCTGATAAACGTGAGTATATTAATGTTAAACATCATTGTTACTATTGACGGTTCTAAAACTTCATGCAGAAAATTAATTCTCTTATATTTAAGAGCGTTCATGAGCCAATACAGACAACGTGATCTTGCTCTACCAAAAGTAAGCGTCGGGAGGGAAAAATGAATAATAATAATAATAATAATAAATGAACCTTGGGACATTATAGTCATAGTCAAGCTGCAGCACTTAGGCATGAGAAATAACAGTTATAAGTTTCGCATGAGAAAGGAAATGATAAACATATTCAAAAGTTAGATGATGTTACAGTTCTTTCAATCATTTGTGTCTTTGTCCATATTCAAGTCACAATCATGTGTAAGAAAGAAATAGAAACAAGAAGATATAATTGAGTTAATATAGATGGAAGATGGGATTAGGTAGAAAGGTAGAGACACTAGCCCTGGGCACTGTTTAATCAATATACCCCACCGTACTAGGATGTAAATTAAGACAATAGTTTAGTACTATAGTCTGATTTTAACGAAATACAGGGGTTAAAATCACAAGGACAAACGTTGAATTTTATTGAAACCATAAAGTAATCATATAGTATAAGAGGTTTCAGCTGCTCTTCCCGCTGAAACTGTGGAGACCGTGGCGCCACCGCTCAAGGAAGTTGGGTACCACGAACTACTAAAAGCAAGAACGAATCAGATCATTCAGAGCGCCTGAGTCTGATAGAATTAGCCAATGATACACTTAGCTACTCTCAGTAGCAGACGATGCAGTTAGTTACAACTCTAGCCAGTAGTGTCACAGAATCAGTTTCGTTGCATTGTGGAAAAAAAATCCATTGATTACATAGGAATAGGAAGTGGTTCATCAGGATAATCAATGATTGGAACTGTTTCTTTTCACTGCTTTTCGTTTGATATGGGATGAGTCAGGGAAGATGTCGTGATAATAAAAGTAAATATTTCATTTTATATTGTTTATTTGTCTACTTTACATGTTGTTAACTGGATTGGAAGAGTTAACTCAGATGTAACAGGACTACACACTCCACTAAATTCCTTTTACTTCTTGCCCGCGGCAGCAGCACCAGCGGCAGCTGCTGCTTGTGCGTCTGGAAAGAAATTGAAACCACATGAAATCTCTGGGATAGAAGCAATGCGAACATATACATACAATATATTACTCAGAATAGTCACTGGATGTGTGATAAACACCACTAAGATTTCTTGTGATGTTATATTAAATGAAAGTATGTATAAGAATACCTTATGGCCATATTTATATGATCAGAGGAATGTTGTTTCGGAGTCTTGTTACATTCTGGTATTCATTAGAATGTTAGTATTTATTAGAGGTTAAGAAATTTACTTTAACAATATAATTACAATTATTCAGAAAATTATTAAACTAATCCTTGACCTGAAACCTGGCGGACTGACTTTATGAAGTTAAGTTGTGCCAACCACATCCTTTCTTTTGTAATTTCCCCGTATTATATTCTGTATCACTAGACACATTACTCTGCGAAGCTAACCAAGCTCTAAATATTCTACACGTAATATAATTTCGGATCGTTCGAAATGTTCAGTCGGTTTTGTTCAGTCTGTGTTTTCACAATAACACCATAATCCGAAGCGTCTGAACATTATTATCTTTGTTGTTGAACTTGGAAATCTCATGCATTTGGGAATTTTTCATGAAAAGTATCTTTGTCTCGTAAGTTATTGCTTCGTTCGACTTGGTGAGGTTGAGATTCCACCTTGTCTACGTTTTCATCTCTAGTCTCAAATGTATCTTTTACTACTCATCAAGAATGCGCATTGCTATTTTTCTTGATTTTAGTTAAATTTATGATCGTCTTATAGCAAGCATTTTGCGTGCAATTTGAAACATTTAAGCACTGCAATATTATGAATGCAATTTGGTTTTCTTTGCGGAAATGTTACACTTACTATGATTGTCGCCTTATAGGTTCCATGCAATTCAAGAAGCTCATGCTTATTTCTAAGATACAGAAAAGAATTCTTACATCTTCAGTATTTAAACATCTTGCGTTTTAAATTACGCATATAGCTATAAGGAAAATGTTCCTTCGCAGACTAATGTTAAATAAACTTATATCTTGGTTAAAGTTGTAAAAAAATTCTAAGCTTTCAAACAGCGGTAAATACTATTTTATTATTACTAGTAATAATAGTGATAATGACAATAATACGAATTATTATTATTCTAAATAGTAGACTGAAGATTAGGAAATGATAATAACATTGAAAGTAAATTCATTATTATTAAAATTACTATCGTATTTGTTCATGTTCAAAATAGTAATGCCATAATTTCAGTTGCAAAATATCGTAGTAACTAGATACGGATTTGGCAGCCTTACTTTTGCCATATTTAGATCCATTTTCAGTTTGGCAACACCTTTACGCTCTCTTAGTTTTAGAAAGCAAATAACTTGTGCAGAATAAGAATGTTTATTATAAGTTATGTACGGGAAATATCAAATCAATGTTACTCAATGTGATAGTTCATTTTGCAGGCAATGGAATGGGTGATTTGTTTAAAATCACTTATGTAATCTCACTGATACAGAAAAAAGCAAAAATATAATGTTCAATATGAGAAATTTTAAATATAAACTTGTTTGGCATACGAAATGCTTACTAGAACAATATTTTAATCAATTATACGCTTTTATTTCTAAACTTACGATTAACGATGTATGCTACCTAATTATGTACTGAATCATAATTGGTTATGCTCATTCGCTAAATAAGGCACATTTATTACCAAAACATACAAAACACATGCCAGTCTTTCCTCCAATAGTCTTTCTCATGGCATCCCATTCTCAGAAATCCAAATACCGGATGTTTTACTTCCGCAACTATGTTTTGACCTGTGAAAGTCATTGTAAGCCCTACATATGTTCTCTTTCTGCTCTAAGGAAACGGAAAATAGAATGGTGGTTTCCCACCGCATTGCACTCGGCAATTTTCCAGATTATAAAGTTACTTGGACCGCACTAAGGACTAAGTTTCAGTAGTAATGAATGTGATTTCTGCTAACTTAACTACAAGGAAAACTGTTGGCTTCTTCCAAGATACTCTTTTTTGGATACTACATTAAACTAATTCGGCAAGGGTCACTCTTCTTGTAATGAACTTTCACCGACATTGTTCTGAATCTCTTCGTCCTACATCTAAGTGCCTTTGTCCGTGGGCGATTAGATTTTGAGAAGAAATGTACAAATAAATACATTTATATAACTAAATAAACTTATACTTACTTGCTACTGCACTGATCTGGAAAATAAAGCAAAAAGATACCGCATTAATGATAAGCCCTTACAAATATTACAAATCGTTTAAAGTTTTTACATTAGCAACAAAGTTAAATAATAATTATTGATATGAACTGAATTTAAATTAATTTCCTAATACATGAAACAAATAAATATCTCTAGGAAAACTTTGTCATTTGTATATAAAAATATTACTCTACAGATACAATTACAATACGAATCATCGAACTACACCATGCAAACTTATTGGATATCACAACATATATGATTCACCGAACGAGATTGGGTAAATGTATGGTCAGGACATTACTATTTGTACTTGTCATCTTTACAGAAATCTGCTATCTTTTTTTTCTTACATACCTCCCTATTTGTCCTCAACATCGTGCCCAAAGTCACATGATTTCTTCCCGGGGGAACCGAATAATTACTGTGTTGACTCAGCACAAATGTTGGTTACGCATCTGAACACATATATTGATGTTTAAACCTGGAAACTTTACCGCATGACACTATGATAAAATATTTACAGGGACAAGTGAAATTTGTTATGATGTAGCCGGATTGGAATTACCCCAATTTGGAGGACTTTTCCTAATTTTGGTACAGAAGACAATGACTTTCAATCTATTACACTACTGAAACACTTCGACAGCTTCAACATATCACAGGACCAATTTCAAGTACATAACTATCATGTTGGATTTTAGTCTTAAGGTGCTACTCAAAGAGAACCTCACATTGCCATGTCAGAGGATAGTGTCTATCACATTAAAACCTATGTGAATATACTTTATAATTTGTCTACTCCTGTAATTATACAAGTAATTGGTGTTTTTGGAACTTAAATAGTTAAGTAGCGAACACACAGAGATTTAACACATAGTTTACTAAGGTTTTACAAGTTTACTAAGATTCTTCAAGTTTAAATTCAATTAGAACAACATGAGTATACATTCGACGTAATTAATACTAGGTGTCTTAATTAACAATGCGTAAGACTGAAAGCTCTACAACAACCAAGATGAGGTGGCTCAAGGGTGAGACGTAATGTAGTCGAGCCGTCTGAGACATTACGCTATTGATCGTGAGACGAAACCAATCGAGGGTTCGAGTCCCTGAGAAGAACAGTGTTGTATTTAATTGCCCTTGGTGTTTCTGTATTTATGTTACTATAATAAGAGTCAGTCAAGTTGAAAGGGTCTCAGTTGGTTCAAACTGTTGAAAAGAAAAGCTCCAGAGAGGTCATGTCTGGTGGAAGGAGCTCCACGTTTGGTCCGATTCGTGAATTTATGTTGGGTAACATTACATTCGTGGGTTTTCGCGTTGTTGTCCTGTTTCCTTCCAAATTCTCAATTCACCAATTATTTCTAAACCATCCATATTTAATAATCACGACTCTCCTTTTCTCTGAAGAAAGTACACGGAGAGCGTTAAAGCAAAGATTCGCTTCTTAAGTTCCAAGACTTAAGTGACAAAGAAGTCACTTCATTTGGGTTAAATTTAAATTTAGTCTCTTGCAGCAAAGTTGCTATATAAACCGTGGAACAATAGTGTAAAGTGAGATCAAAGCCAAATGAGCTTTCACCGAAAGGAATCACAATCACGGCTTTTTACTCATTTCTAATGTTTGCCCACCAGATGAGACGAGAAATAAAGTTTTCTCATTTCGTCTCGATTGCCAAAGTATCCTTTCTCGTCTCATCTTCATTCTCCAAAGCGCTTTTCTCGTTTCGTTTTGTAATAGTGCGTACAAATTATATATACCCTGATTTGTTATTAAATTCATCTAGAAGTTTTCAGAATCCCTCCGTATCACAAGATGAGTGTGATATAACATTATTTAAATAACATTTATTATTGGATTATATTGCGCAATGACTGACGTTATCTTTAAACGTTAATAAGTGTTCTTTACTGTATTTATACAATCACTGTATGAATTTATTGCTTTTATATTATGAAGTATGTAACACTAAAATAATTTTAACAAAAGAGACACTGACCAAAGCTTAAAACCCACTTTATTTTAAATTATAATTTTTAACTGTTTCAGATATCTAGCATATCCTTCTTCAGACACTATCGAAAATAAATGAAAATACAGACATATATATATAAATATTGTTATGACAAAGTTTAAATTATTTAACCGTCATATATATAATCATTATTATGAAAAAGTTTAAATTCTTTTAACAGACAGACTTTGTCATAACAATATTTATATATATGTCTGTATTTTCATTTATTTTCGATAGTGTCTGAAGAAGGATATGCTAGATATCCGAAAAAGTTACAAATTATAATTTAAAATAAAGTGGGTTTTAAGCTTTGGTCAGTGTCTCTTTTGTTAAAATAATCAATCCAAAGCCATGAATAGTCTTACTAAAATAATGTTTGAGAACGAAGATTTAGATGAACTAATGCTACCCACGAGATTTGAACTTTCTTTGTCTTGTCTCGAATTTAAAATGTACGTCTCATCTCTTGAGAAACACTACCCAGTTCCACAGTTACACTTGCAAAGAAATGTCACTGCTTTACCTGGTAATATGTATCCAGTTTCAGCGACTAAATTTCCATCTAAATTTAAACATCACCTCTGACAAAGCTTTACAAACTATGTTACTAGATAATTTCTTTTAAAAGCTGCCGTACCATAAGGAGCAAAAGTTGCTCATAAGGAGCAGATTAGAATAAACACTTACGGAGCAAACAACCATCATGACTGCAAGTAGGAAGTACTTCATCTTCAGGTGTTGTGATGCTAAAATTAGCAGCTATAGATGATTTGATACTGAAGTGCGAAAGTGATGAACTCAAAGGAGAAACTAGCTTATATATCAGAGGAGGCAATAAAAACAAAATGTTATTCATTCACGTAACTCTTGCTGGTGAGTAATTATATCAGAAAATACATTGTGATTTGATAATAGCTAATAAATTACACATTTTGTGGTACTACTTTCAATGTTTTGTACTATTTCACGAGATATTGTGTTTTCTTAATGATCAATTCTATTTCTGATACAAAAACTATTGTAATAGTAATGGACACTAAAATGTACCTTACTTTACAAAAAAAGTCCTTTCACTTTATAAAAAAAAATTTGTGTGGGCTGTTAATCACAGAAATTCTAAGTCCTTGGAAATAAATGATTGTTTTTTATACAGTTCTTTCCAAATTGACTGGAACAATTTAAAAGAACACAAAATGAACAATATCAATGGTTGCTTTTCTTTCTACACAAAATTATTGCTCTGCTTAACAACAATGCGGTCACATTTACTGATTGACTCTGTTCGAATCTTATTCAATATCATATTCATTTCACATGTTTGTTGTATGAAATCTCCATGAAATCTTGATTTAATGACACCATTTTTGATTATGTGGCTCATTCAGTCATTAACGTTTTTACACACGAGAGAGTTTCCTATTGATTTCGCATGTGTTGAATGCTTTTCATACCTTACGTTGATCTGCAGATACATAACATGAAACATAAACTATTCCCTAATTTTCTTTCTCTAAAGCAGGTTGGATTCGAGTTGTATAGAGTGTGAACCATTTGTCTGGAAATTTCTTTGTAACTTTTACACAAATATATTTTTGAACAAGAAAAAACAGCGCTGACACTATTACGGTAGCAAATAAAGTTATATATATATATATATATATATATATATATATATATATATATATATATATATATATATATGTGTGTGTGTGTGTGTGTGTGCTGTGTGCACTGCACATTGAAAGTATGTTATTCTCGGATATTTACTTATCATGATTACTTATTATAAAAACACTGCTCCCTTTACAATAGATATTACAGGTATTTTTTACATTATTTTTACATAATGCTCACAATAAACTACTAAAAACAGACATTACGAAAAGGAAGAAAAAGAAAAGGAACAAACATTTTCAGAAAAACAAAACAAAATCGTATGTGCATTCAAGATATTCCATAGTAGAGGAGTAGATACATCCTTTTCGTTATAAGTGTATAGTACATGAATACATGAATAAAGTGTACTTATTCCAATATAACACTTCATACTTATTTCGTATTTATTTTGTAGATTGTAAATGTGCACGTCCCAAATCATATTACAAGTTACTAGCTAGTCATTAGTTACAAGAGTACGTACTTACTTGTTATTATATTATTTTGATATAGTGAAGTAACTTTCAATATTCGTTGCAAAGTCGACACTACAACCGTTTCTCACTAATAGATTAGGCTTTCTAGTTATCCTTATTATTGGCGAGTTTTGATGTATGAGAGTTTTAAACTTACAAGAGTGAAAAGGCATTTGTATGTGTAGATTGAGCTTACTAGTATTCAATTTTAATATTATGATCATAATTATGTGACTATTTGAACTGAATAGGAGCAAAGCTAGAAGTAATTGAAGTTTTTACTCTCTCTCAAAAGGCTTTATCTTATTTTTAAAGTATCTATATAAGTACCACATCGAATTACAAAATCTTTCAAAGGATGCAAAGGATGATGTAGTTTACTGAACATGATATCTCAAACCATACTGAATATATAAAAAAAAGTGTAACGAAGGTTTCTATAGATCTAAAAATGACATATTTGTTATGCGTATTTTTAAAAAATAATAATTGTTGCTTTTAGTTTCTATGACATTACAGCAACAGTTTTTCATAGTTGTAAATACAAGCTCTCGTAACTACATACTTTTAATCAGTGCTGTAAACCCTGCCAATGTTTGTCATATTTCCAGAATAGTTTGAGATTCAAATTGCTCTGAACAACATTATGATCTTTAAGTATATTGGAAACAATCTATGTGTATGGATGCTGTGCAAGCAGTGTTTTGAAATAAAAGCTGTTGAAAAGACCATTAAAATATATTATGTAACGTTGTCATTATTTATTAGGAATCCTTCACATCACGATCGTAATTGACTATTACCGATAATAGATAATCAGCGTGTAAAAATTAAAATTTAAAAAGATAGATATCCCTGTTTAGACCTCAAATTTTGTGAGAAGCAGGGGGTGCTTGTGTTCGAGTCCGGTTGCGCCAAATTTTGTAAATATAAATAGAATTTTAGTAAAGTTTCTGGTTCGGATCGCCAAATAATATTACAACGTGAGATTACGAATAAACAAATGTTAGGTGTTCGGGCGTCAAATTTCAAAAGAGAGAAATTTGAAACGTACTGATTTTGGAATTCGATTCCTTAACTTTGATTTGCGTATTTAATATTAAATAGAAATAATAACTAATGCAATCACTTATTACTCTAATACTGCATAAAAAAAATGAATTCCTGACATTCCACTTAAAGGGGAATGGTGTCGACGAGTGGTGACTCATCTGCCTATCCCAAAAATAACCGAAAGAAAATGAATGACGGTTTTGGAGAAGTGAAGTCGACTCTATGGGGCTCGAACTTCAGTTCTCCAAATTCAAAGTACGGGTTTTGAATAATTCTGAATTAAAAAAAAAGAAATAGTACTCCTCTCTAAAAAAGAATGATGACTTAAATTTAATCGATCCTATTTTCCCCATAACTGTGTCTCCAAGACGCTAGGAAAACAGGGCGTAGTTAAATTGTCAAGCGTATCCAAATAATATAAGGTTGAATCACTCAAGCTGCAGTAGTGAAAGAAAGATTTTTCGGTATTGGAGTTTTTCCTCAATTTGGCTACACTATCACTCTTAACACTAAAACGTTTGGATAAAGCAGAAATCGTTTAAAATCAACAAAAAAGGAAAATAAAATTGATAATTAAATAAAAAAATGAGTTAATTAAAAAAAATTCTGATGGTCAATGTAACCGTCTTTGACTTCCAAATATAGAGCAATCTGACGTAACTTCTTTTAGATATGTAAGTACATTTTAACGAAACAGGTATATTTTAGAAATGATAATCACAGAAATGCTTTTGTGCTAACACTAAATAGACTTTTAATATATTTAACGAGAAATAAGATCATTTTCTACAAAAATATACAAGAAAGCTAATGCTAATGACATGTGAAAGCGATGAAATTAATAAATCGAATTTGCTGAGAATGAATCATATTTTCGACTGTTGTTACAAAGTGTTCTGAATTACTCTAAACACATTTTTAGCTAAAGAACGCAATGTTTAAGTTATTCAATTTAAAAAATAGCAACAATTTAATACTGCTTATTGAATTGACAATATTCTAAACTTTGTAATTATTGTTAAGCTAATTTTAGAGAAGAAAATTTCTATTATACTGAATATTAATTAGCAACCTAACTTGTTATGCGATTGTTTGTTTTCCCCCTACACATGAACAGTTATTATGTACGTCACTTATAATCAACACCTTTTTGAAGAAGAAAAGAAAAGGAAATAAATTCCATGATCGGACTGATGAATGAAACAAATAATAATTTTGTTTGCTTGCAAGACTTATGAGGAGATATATTAAATAAGAAGTGATAGAATGTTTGGGAAAAATTAGTGCACTTGTCTCTAACTCTTGTGAGTGTATGCTATCTTTAATATTAAAAGATTTATGATTTCCTTTACCCAATCAATACATAGGTTTAATACACATACTATATAAATAAAAAAATAATAATGCAATGAAATAAAAATTATCACACAAAAACTAACTACACACAGATATTATACTCAAATATAATGCACAAACAATAAAACACTATTATTGGCCAATTGATTAAAAAAAAATACTCTCGACACTTTTAATTTCCTCAATGATTCCTTCTTTTAAAAAAAGTGTTTCTCCATAGTTATGGACCCCATCTGCGCTCGTTGCTCAGATAGTCACCTCTGAAAACAATTTTTACTCGAGTGTCTTGACTTGTTTACATTATTTACGGAATTATTAATATATTTCGTGATAAGAAGATATACACTTATTTGTCTACAACTTGCTTGAAATAGGACGACTTTGGAAATTCCTTAGCAACGGTTGCTCTTAATAATAATAATAATAATAATAATAATAATAATAATAATAATAATAATAATAATAATAATAATAATTCACGATTTACAATAAAATGATATCGAGCTTGCTTGATGCTTTAGCACCAATTTCCTTAGTACAACCTATACAAAAAAAAAAAAAAAAAATTAGAATCTAAACAACAATATTTTTAAGTTACATTATGATTTTATCAAAATTAAAGTTATACTATATGCAGACATCTTACACGCAATTTATTTATATATATATATATATATATATATATATATATATATATATATATATATATATATATATAAATTACTCACACTTGATATTGATAAATATTCAGTTACATATTAATGATGGCAATGATACCTTCCAGAATTTTAATATTTACAAACGACAATTTCAAATAAATGCACGATGAAATATTTAACTCAGATATGCGGATTTCACCAGTAAAATAATCAAAATTTCATTGTAGTAATTCAAGAATTGAATCCATAATTTCTAAAGCAAATAAATTAATTTTAGAAATGCAATCAAGGTTAGATTATTTCTCTATATCTTTTAAAAAATAGTGGTCTTAAAATTTACGGATAGTTCCGTATAGATAAACAATGTTCCGAAGTTTTTAGAAAAAATGTAGGTATGGAGAAGATCACGAATCCCGTAAATTGCCCTCTGTTTTTCCTCAATAAAGAAAATATTAAAACTGTTCATCCTACCTTATGAAGACTTTCCTCCTCCGCTTATATATCCACACTTATGTGAAAACTGCACTTTACCTTCCGGAGTACCACAGTGGTTCCTAGTGTCCATTTCCAAGTCTTGCGGTAGCGTCTCCCGCTCAGTTTCCTGGGTTCAAATTCCGGAAAATAAGTCCTCGTCTGGCTGAAAGTCCTCGTCTCCCTGAAGTGTCTATCTTTCCTTCTGGTAGGACATCTGTCTCGGTTGACGGGCTTCGAACTCGTGTCTATGTCCCTCTCTATTTCCATGGTGTTGGAATGCAGCGATATGTGTACTTGCAAGTGTTTATCCATTGCCACGAAAATCTTCATTTAAAATAACACAGTTTTTATCAAGCACGACAGCACCGCAAACTTTTGCCTATTCCTCTTTCACTTATAGCATAGTGCTAAACTTTTCCGATGCACGCAGCTCACAGTCACCAAAATCACTTAGTTTACCGAATAAAATGAAGCGTCACAATTAAATCCTGATAATAAAGTAACCGTTATAACATATGAAATATTTACAAGAGAGAAATCGATAACGACCGTAGTTATGGACGAAGTGTGGGGACTCAGCCGGCAGCTAACCCGGTTTTAGCCTGCCATGTTTATAGTATAAAGTACTTTAAAAAATATAAGTTCGTTCCAAAGTATGATTTGACATACTATAGATGTTCTCGGTACGAAAGACGATCTTGGAGTATTCTCGTCCTCTGCTGAGGCGTTTTCCGAAGTTTTCTTAAAAAAAAAAAAAGGACGCCTCTTTCTTCTCTTTGTCAATTTTGAATTTTTGGTTTGGTTCTGATTGGCTGTCGTGGGTCCGTGACACCATTTTTTAAAAAAGCGGTTAGTGGCGTGGCTTGGCTTTCTAGCGTCGTTTTCTTGCTAGTACGTGATTTTGGTGAACTTCATATGCACTTGCAAAGATGCAAGATAAATGTTTTTGGTTCCTGTCTGTCTGCTGCGCGTGACTTACAAGATTGTATACTTATGTCCTGAGAAATTCTGGCTCCACTAACAATAGCAGTGCATTAACGATGAGTCGGGAGGCGCTATTGTGGGTGGTCTTTGAGCTCGTACAGGTAAAAGCTGAAGAGTATGGGATGCCTTCTTAATAATTTTCTCTTGTTTTTTAACTACAAAGAAAACTCTCTACCTGCGAAAAATAAAGGTTTTGCAGAAGAAATGAAACAAAATAAAATATGTTTCTTGAGTTTTTAAATTAACTGAATTTAAATATTTATTTTAATCTAAATACATGACTAGTTAATCATGTGTGTGCAAGTAATTATTACAAGCGGACAGTTATGTGGAAAGTGTTTATTTATGTTTCATAATCTCTCTCTCTCTCTGTGTGTGTGTGTTTGTGTGTGCATAAGTAATTAATATTCGATTATTGATCGGTTATCGATTGAAATCACCATGAAGATGCAGCTTATTCTCACTAATCTACTCCAGTTGTTTTATTCTATATATATTAAAATAAGCAACAAATTCTCTTTGCAAGAGAGCTGTGACCGACTGAACTAAATCACTGAAGATATTACTAACAATACAGGGCAAGTTTTTTTCTTACTTGAGGCAACCATGTAATTTCTAAACTAATAAATAGAAAGAAACCTGGAATTCTGGAAACAAAGTAAATAACAAGGAAAACCGCATAACGTACTCTCCAATACGAACAAGGAAACAGAGTTGTCAACCTAATATAAAGTTATTATTTTTTAAACATCAGTAATTCAGTTTTTTACATACTTCAAATGTACTTGTTAAAGGTAAATTTACAATACCACATGCATAATTCAGTGTTACAAAAATACGCTACAGTATCACAAACTTCCGAATATCGGAAGTTTTTATCACACTAACAACACAACTGAGGCGAACGGAGTAATACACATTCAAAGTACTCCAGTGTTAGATACATTGATTATCAACATAAAGTATTTCGAATCAATGGAAACGAAATTACAAAGGGTTAAAAATTTGACTCTTTTTTTTGGAAAGGATTCTATATTTTGCCGTTCTATATTTTGCAATGGACAAACGAGTCATTTTATCGTTTATATCAATTTGATATCCCACTACTCTTCACAGATATGATAAATATTGGTAAATTTTGTCACAGTGCTTAAAATTATGTATTTGGGAAACTTGTAATTACAACTAAGAAAAGAATCCTGTAATCCTCTAAAAGCAAAAGAAAACGACAACCACTTCAAACATTTTCCACAAATACGCTATTTTAAGCAACGTTGTAAATTTTACTCATGTTTAACATGTCTGCAGAATTATTTTGAAATGTCAAATTGCTGTAAAAGGCAAAATAATTAGGTTTTATATTGGAAACTATAGGCCTTATTCAGAGTCGTTTTCACGTTATATTAGCGTCATACTAAAGGACTAACTACTGCAGGAAACATATGTTAGTTTAACTCTTTAGCATGGCACTAATAACGCGTCAGAACGATTCTGCATAAGGCCCTATGTAAATACTTAGCTACGAAGCTTATCTAAGTATATTTTGAAACAAAATCTTCCGAAAATAGTCGTTCAACCTATTTCCGTTTATTGGAAATAAATCATACAAATCGTGTATCTAACACTAGGATATTTCAGATGCACATTGCTCCATTTATCTCAGTTGTTCTGTTAGTGTTATAGAAGGCGTCTAAACTTCTAAGGTTTGGAAATTTGTGATATTGCAGTGGTCTTTTTTTTGTTAACACAAAATAATATACTTAGTATTGTATTACTAATATTAATAGTGCAACACTATAGTATTCGCGCCGAGTAGTGAAGCTTGACCTAGATCTATCAATTTCATCACGCAGTAGAACGCGAGGGTGTGTTCCAGTCGTCAACCCCCACCCATCAAATTTTGTCAGTGTCTAATCTCGCGCTACACGAAAGACATCTCTCTAGAGTACAATGTTGTCGGATTGGTACCAAGTTCCGTTTTGTTAATTGTTTTTTCTTGCGTTAAGTTTTCGTTGTTACTATTCGTGTTATTGTTACTGTTTTAGAATAATTGTTACAGTGGCTATTGTTGTGCATTGTTATTATTGTTAATTTTTAAATGCTTTTTTTAAAGACTCATTTACTATATCTTCAAAGTTTGGCAACATTGTTGGGGAATTTCAGCGGTTTGTCGTTTCCGCAAGTGTGCGCTCGCCAAGCGGCTCCACGAATTGTACCGAAGTTTTCCGATGTATCGCAGCTCAAGCAAAATATTTCTATGATTGGTTTAGTGTCCAAGCTTCATGACTCGGTGCGAGTACTATAAGTTTATTGTTGTATTATAGGTTTTCGTTTAACATGCAAATTTGAAATATGTAATGAACTGACATAGCAGCGTTTGAAAAATATAACTTTATGTTGAGATGCCAACACCATTTGTTGGCACTGAGGAATAAGTCGATCGATTTCCCCTACCAATGTTTGTTTCGTATAAAATTTCAATATATTGTATCTATTAGTTTAGAAGTTAAACTGTTGTTTCAAGTTAAAAAGAAAACTATATATTGAAAGAGCACCGTGGTCCTGCACGAATTTCCGCAAGGTAGGACAAGTTGATCAGAAATATTTTATAAATAAGGGTCATACCTATGCTAATTAAGATTAATCTTGGTCTAGAATGAGAATCTTATTTGTGAAATTGGTTTCATAATCCGTATGTGATTCTCTACTCTATTTGGATATACTTGTTAATGGATTTTACTTTGTAAAATACAAGACTTATATAGTGATAAGCATTCGTAATGTAATTTATTTATTATTTTGTGGCTTTATATTATATTTTAAATAGGTATACATAAAAGGTTAGTGGCTATTATACCTTACATGTAACAAATGAAACTATTTTTTAAAAAAATCATTAGAATTTACAATGTAAAGTTGATAGTTTCTATCCAGAGGGAACACATTCACCTCGTTCATTCACTTCGGTATATTTCCTTTAAAAGGAACTATAGCAAAGCGATTGTTGTAAAAAGGGCCGAATCCAGGATTTCTTGAAGGGGCTGCACCAATAACTACCACTATATTTGATTTAAATTTTTAAGTTTTTAAATGCCTTTAGGAATCTGTGGTGTGAATGAGGAATATTACTTTGGTGAGTGAATCCTTTTCCCTCAACCTTCAGAAAATCGACTTAAACTATCGCTTTTGCAAAACTAAGCTTTCTTTTAAGCCTCAAACAGACACATAACAACAGAAAGTTTAGGAGAATGTTGCTTTTTCACTGCTAGGTTCTCATTTTAGATAGTGTATATTTACAGTGAGGGAGGATGCATGTACTCCGCTGCACCCCTCTAAATCCGGTCCTGGTTGTACTTGTATTAAGAGATTTTTTTTCAAAACATGCAGTTTCAGAAACACTTTCAAAGTCGCCTTTTCGAATGAACCTGTTTCTTACGTTATTGACGAGAAAGTAGTATCACCTCTAGCTAGATGAAACCTGCAATCAACAGATGGCAGTTGTGAAATTCTTCGGCGCATGCGCTATCGGGTATTTGGAGTTACAAGTTAGACGCCATATTCTCGTGTAACATATTTATGGGTATGGAGAAGACTATAGCAGCGCTCAACAGAGACTTGAGGATGAACGTCTCAGTAAAACCATAACAAAATATGAAGAAGATACGAAAGTATATGGAATGGGATGAGAAATTGGTAAAGTTTAAGCTAAAGGATAGGTCTTACTTGCACGATTCTCCGAAATTTTGTTGCAGCTCAATTATATTGGGTAATATTTAGTGAAACCGTAGTGCATTAGTTGTAAAGATGCTCCCTTCAAAGAATAACCTTCTCAACTTGTTACTACAGTATTTAGTTCTATTAATCACTCATTTTTTCCGCTGAATATGTCCACTTCGGAGAATATCATATATGCATAATTCATTGTAGTTGTACGGCAGTCACTACAACTCTAGTGCCATCTGTACAGCAAGCAGTAGTTTGAACCCTTCATTTTAGTGTTCAATAACTGTTCATTCTATAGATTTTCTGGGTCATCACGAAAAATAAGATATCCGAATATCTATAAGAAAAATTAAAACTAACAACTAACACAATGATCATACAATGCAATCATCAAGAAAGAATAGCAAATCCTTTCAAGGTATAATTATATAGAACAAGATGTGACTTTTTTGTTCTATATAATACAGGATAGAAGAAATTCATCTAATCTTAGGCAAATTTGACGTAGTGATAGATATTCACACACTTAGTGTTAATATGAAATATTGTACTATATATATATATATATATATATATATATATATATATATATATATATATATATATATATATATATATATATATATATATAGTGGCGGATCCAAGGGGGCTATGGAGGTTATAGCTTCCCCTTGACGATCAGGTATACACTAGATAAAATAGGCTTCAATCCTGCTTTACACGGCAAAATATGGTTTAGACCCTCCCTTAATAATATCCTGGACCCGCCTGTGGGGAAAGTGCGTAGTTTCAGAGCTGTCCAAAATCCAGAAAAAGCCCAATTTGAAGAGGCCTTTTTAAGAATTCGAGAAATCGTGGAGTAGTGCTCATTGTCAGCTTGAAGGAAGTCACGCATACACAATCCAAAAATGCAGATTCCATTAATGTTCAATGGATGTGCAGAGTATTCCCTGCAGGGTGAAATTTTCAGACATGCCATCAAGCAAATTTTGAGATATGCTCTGACTTTATGATTGACCCAAAGTAGGCAGACGATAAGACTTGACGGCAGTGAACACGGAATCCTTTGCCACGATGTCGGAAGTGTTAAGGATTGTCAACAGCACGGTCTTCCGTACTCGGGAAAAGCATGCTGCGATGTTTGCTTTCACGCTTATAAGTGAAGAAAACGTGAAATATACCGTGACGAAATACATCGTATCACACGTTATCCCGATCACAAAAAAACATGGAACTGCCCGTTTCTAACACTTCGGATTTCCCTCCTAAGTACTGGATGTCGGTTGTTGTCAAGACTTACCTTCTGCCTATTTTGGACCCTCTATGAAATCAAGGTATATCTGAAAAGTCTATTGAGAGCATATTTGAGAATTATATTCTGTTCAGAATACCCTGCACACCCATTGAAAATTGATATAGTATGCATTTTTGGATTGTGCATACATGACTTCCTTTACGTTGATAAGGACCACCATCCACAGTTTCTGGAATTCGAAATAAAGCCTGTTGAAATAGGGCTTTTTCACTATTTTGGACAGCCCTAGTTCTGAAAATATGATCTTTTCGCAATAGGTCCATATGGACTTTTTCTCTTAATTTGATGTGAGGAGTCACCTTTCACAGTTTATCGGTAACCAGAAAGTCAGTCAGAAAGTCAGATAGAAAAGTAGGTCCTGAGTCCTAACCCCTAACACCCGCTTAAATGACTAACAGCTCAGGAACCAAAACTCTTTACTCCTTGAAGTTTCATGTAGGCATTATGCTTATAAAGATCTATCAAAATTTCGAGGATGGTGAAATAGAGACCTTTGATTTACGAGTTGTTGATAATCAAACTTGGGTTTTCCACAAACGATCAAGGACTCAACTCATGATGACCCAATTTATTATCATGGTAGATTGTTACGAGTTAAAAAGGTATATAGAAATTTTTTGATGTGCAGATCTTTGGTTTTCAGATTGCAAGCCATGACGTATGGGTGTTGAATCAATTGATTCCAAACTTTCCATTTGATGGCTAACAACTCAGTCTGTGTGTACATCACAATATTTCGTATGCATTCAGGTTTGATAAAATCTACCACCATCTCAAATAGTTTCAAATGAAAACTTTGGTTTTCGAGGTATTAACGTTAGGGTTTGGGTTGAGTTGATTTTAAGTTTAACGTCCCTTTCAGCAGCGATGCTATATGAGACGTGGACCTACTGATTAACGTGGAATCCGAACCATATAAGCTCCCACGAACTCGGAATTGAACTCGGGTCTTCCACGCTAAAGGCGCGTACGCTAACCGCTTAGCCACGAATGAGCTCTCGTTAGGGTTTGGATTTAAAAAGCTTGTTTAACGTTAAGTAAATGTAGTGCGACTTATAATAAAGATGCTTAAAATCAACGAAAGACAACTTTTACGCCTGTAGGAAAACTTACTAGTTACCACATTTTTTTCTACATCGGTCAAGAAATTAATTTAAATCGACTGAGAAGTTTCTGTGTATTTATCACAAGTCATACTGTTGACTACACCACACCACTTATATATCAAAATTTGCTTATATCTATTTCAATGTGACGATATAAATAAGTACTCTTACACCAGATTCTTAGTTGAATGCAGTAATCGGAATACAAAATTTGCATTGCAGTATGCAATAACCAGCACAATCTATATCATTTCTTTTTCTCAGACAATGTGTGTCATTTAAAGTTACCAATTTTGAGTTCCTCACATTTTTTGTGAGGGTTGTGGGAATTGTCACTGACAGTTGTCTTTGCGTTCCATATGATCTTAGGTTCATTGAATAACGAAACGTTATTCTGATAATCAGCAGAAATATCTACAACTATGGAATAAGGAACGTGTTTTGTATGGAACAGGTCGTAGTAACTAAATTGATTATATTCGTGCAACGAAAAGTTTGTTGATCACTTAGAAGCAACATGGGGTTGCACTTTCATGAAAAATTGCAGCTCAGTGAGTGCGCCCGTGGCATGAGATTGGATTCAGACAGAATAAATCTATGGTGCATGGGATCCTTGGTTCGATCCCAACTCACGCCAAGTGAGTTGTGATGGACAAACACCGTGTGCATGGGTTTTCCTGTTTCTTCACACTTTCTTTATCCATCATTTCCTTCATTTCTCATCACACCGTCTCCTTTAGCCTTGCAGGCATATACATGGGACGTGAAACTTAAATATTTTCTTTCATTTCACAATAAATCTTGTAACCTTCCGAACACTGTCCGGTAACTTAAAAATATCGAGCACTATAGAACCCTTGAATCCATCTGATTTTACTGCAGCAGTTTTACTTATATGGGAATATTTAAATCAAAAGTTTTCGCTTATATTATTTCCAACAAACAGAACCACCCAAATTTTCAGTTATGTATTTGAATTCTAGAGAACGTTTACTATATTTTCTTGTTTTGGCAATTCCAAAATTTAAGGGGTGGTCATATATACACTTACCAAATTTTAAGGAGTAGCATCAAAGTCTTATGAAAATGAAATTGATGTTTATTAAACCGTATAACCATACAACCTATATTCATATAACGTGATAAAAGCTCATCAAAGAACATAAGTTAGGTCAATAACCGACCATGTGGCGAACGTAGTGATACTAATGTTTATAAGAGAAAAGAATAAGCAGAGCCAGCCAAATGTACAATGGTACCGGTAGATATTTTAGTTCTATAGAATATTTAGCAAATTTTATCTTTTGACAATTCCCAAATTTAAGGGGTGATCCTATGTACTTCTCCCATAAAACTAAAAAAGTATATAAATGTACCCATATCTTATAAAAGTGTATGGACTCCTATACTAAATCATATAACCATAAAATACATTCTCTTTATATATAATCTATAAAGAGGATGTAATAGGTTAAGAATGTTCAAATTTTGGGGCAATTTTATACCCATGAAAGGGAACGAGATGGATCACCCAAGCTTACAGTCGTATATATTTTAGTCGTAGCAAACACTTATCAAACTTTATTTTTTAAATATTCCCAAATTTAAGGGGTTATTTTAATTATCCTTTCCGAAATTTTTAGAGGCGGTGTTAATGTACCTTTGCCTTATAAAAGAAACTGAACACCTATACTCAGTTATATAACCGTACAACATGATACATCCTTATCGAAGAGGATGATAAAAGTTAGAAACCTCCGAAGGTTTAAATTTTTTGGCAACTTTATAAACATGAAAGGGAACAAAATGAACCACCCAAATTTAGAGTGGTATATACTAGGGTCCTAGAGAATATTTACCACTTATTGTTTTCTTGACAATTCCTAAATTTAAGGGATGGTCCTAGGTAAACCCTCCCAAAATTTAAGAGGAGAACATCAATGTACCCGTTCCTTATAAAAGGAATGGATCCCTGCACACAACCATATAGCCATATAAGGTAATAAACTCTCATCAAAGAGGATAAGGTAGGTCAAAATCCTCCGAAATTTTTATTTCTTTTTAACAATATTAGACCCGTGAAAGGGAAAAAGATAGACCACACAAATTAAAATTGGGATTGTATAGAACATCACCAACTATTGTTTTTGACAATTCACAAATTTAATGGTTGGTTTTAGGTACTCCTCCCAAAATTGAAGAGAGGTGCATCAATGTACCCATGTCTTGTGAAAGGAAATAGACTCCTCTACACACCCATATAACCATGTAAGGTAATAATGCCTCATCAAAAATGATAAAATACGCTAAAAACGTCCAAAATTTAAATTTTTGTCTATTTTTTTTTTGTCTACGAAACAGGACGAGATGAACAAACCAAATTTACGAAGGTACGTACCCGTTAATATATTACGATAATAAAATTTTCAAGTTGGCAATTTCCAACATTTAGTTGGGGTGGTCCTAGGCATCTCTCCTTATATTTAGAGGTGGGCAAACGTGTCACTGCTAAAATTTAGAAGGTGCAGTTCTATACACTTCTGGGCAGGGAGTATGGATCCTTAGCAAAGGATCCAGGTGCACCAACGTTCGGCGATGTCACACAAATACTACTGCTACTAAATAAATTACCAACCGAAATTACATTAAAGTTCGTAACAAAATGTCATACAGAATGAAAAGAGAATAAAAGATGATTAATATTCGATCAAAGCAGGCTATTAAATATAGTTTCTTCAGTAATTTTAGTAATATGAGAAAGATCTAAATTTGGGAACAACTTTCATTGAAAAAATGCTCATGATGAGAAAGTGGGTGCGGGACAGTTGCCCGGACAGTTGTCCTAGACCCAACTACCTCGGATGAATCACAATTTACCATGCGACACTTGCCCGAAAAGAGAATTTCAGCCAACAAATGTCGTTTCTAGGGAACACCACGCGCAGGTAGCCTCTCTTCGTCCCCATATATATATATATATATATATATATATATATATATATTGCTTTTCACTTTCCAAAGCTCGTCATTTTTTTATGCTTTTGGTTCCAGCGGAGAACATTTTTTCAGTTATTTTTGTTCCAATAGAAACTTGTCCATATTTATGTACATTATATACAAATTTACAAACAAATTTACATTACTCTAATTTCTGAATATAAGCAATTGTTTTCAGAAATTTCTTTAAACATCCATCCTTTTCAATTTGACGCAAAGCCTCACTAATAATCTTATCAGTCATAATTGCAGTCTTTTCTTCTTCTCTTGACGTCAAGATTGAAAGCTACCCTATTGTAAGTATTGCCATGCTATTCAGAGTCTTGTCGGAGTGTATTCAGTAACGAGTATACATTCGGATGAGCCATTGAAAACAAAGTATTCAACCTCCTGTTCCAACCTTCGTTCGGTGGCGCCTACCAGAACAATTTCGTATTCATCTTGAAATACTTTTGTTTTCAAGCCATTTGGTCTATGAAATAGTCGTAAAAGCATCGTAAAGTTTCATTTTCTGGTGTTTTTTCTTGGATACATAACTAGGCATCGTCAATCAGGTGTCGTGGTACATGAGCTAGCACAGCATACATTCGAACGTGATGGCGAACTTCTGCACTTTCTTTGTGCTGAGTCACTAGACCGAGTTCGTGTACTTTTCTCCACACATATTGGTTGAAACGATAGTTGCAACCGGATATCGTTGCTGCTGGGAACAAAGAGTATATTGATTGAATTACTACAATTTCAAAATCCATAACTACAGACTCGAGATTCCAGCTAGGTACGTGGCTCTTGATAGCTGCAAAGAGTCTATCTTAGATCTGACGTTGTTTGTTTGGTAGAAGGGTGTAAACAACAGGGATGGCATTAGTTTCTTCCAAAAAAAATTCCCAGATCAGCATAAATGCAGAAAAGTTGTCCAAACTGCTTACTGGAGCATTTAAATGTCCCACCAACAAAAAAAGACGACGGTGATGCTAAGGGTTCTCTCTCTTTGGCGTTGGCAAACACAAGCATCCCATTCTGAGGTCCAAATATTTAATCGTGAAGAAGACAATTTTTTCCGTCGTTCATTGTCAAGAACTGTTCTGGTATACAGATATCTGCTGATATATCGGGATCGGATATTGTTCCTAAATAGTTTCTCCTAACACGATGCAATGACTGCTTAGCGCTTGTTTGCTTGGGCATCGCCGTCATAAAATCGTACCCACGATTTAATAGGTGCCCAACTTCTGTGTAGATTTTGGAAATAGAGTAATCCGTCTCCCTCGCTAGTTTCTTGGCTTTAGCCATTTGCTTTCTAACGTCAGTTCCAGCAACGTCACATAAATATCACATGGATCGCCTGAAAAAGCGCTGTTTCGAGTTGAAACACGTCCCTTACATTTTGTCTTTATATAATTCACACAACGCCAATAAGTAAGATTTTAACATTCAATATATATGTCAACACTATATTGGTATCCATTGAATATTAACAGGGGCTTACCCTTGGTGGTTTTGATGGCGAGGATAAATTTGGGTGATCGGACGGTGTATCTCGTTAGGTTGGTGAATATGACATAAATCTCATTAACATTAGTGGCTCAGCTGTAGAGCGTTCAGCTCTGATGGATGGAGTCCTTGGTTCGATTCCAGTTCGCGCCAAGTCGGTTTTGTGGTGGACAAACATCTTGTGTGTTTGTTTTCTCTTGGTTTTCCCGTTTCCTCCCACTTTCTTCACTCCGTCATTTCATCCATTTCTCATCATCACCGTCTTCCTTAGCATACACAGAATAACCGTGGGATGGAAAATCCAAAATATTTCATTTCATTTTATTTCAAATTTGACTAAATTTCATAGGTTAACACAATATAGTCTATGTAAAGGTTTTCAACAGGTAGTACGTGAATTTATATTTGATTAGTGTTAATAGGATTGGTATTTCTATTTTATATTATTCTACCAGCTAACAAAAATGCTTCCGACATTTGACCTTTCCCAAATTTTGAATTGAAAATCGTTGTTCTATTGCTCTAAATTTCTTTATAATTAGGAAGATAATTAGTTGAAGCAAGTTCATCTTCCTCTTTCTTCATGTGATTTGATGGAAAATGTGTCAGACAGTGTAATCAACGTAGTGAAATAAATGTCTCAATTTAAGCGAATTGATTCACTTTATTTATTTTTTGTTACATGCTGTTAACTGGATTGGAAAAGCTAACTCAGATGTAGCAGGACTACACACTCCAACGTAAGGAAGTCCCTTTTACTTCTTGCCCGCGGCAGCGGCACCAGCTGCTGCTGCTGCTTGTGCGTCTGGAAATAAAAGGAAAACAGTATAATAAACCATGGAATGAGAAACATATAATTTGTACAGACTTACAGAAGTGTAAATTGTGGTTCTGGCAAAAAAAAAAAAAAAAAAAAAAAGGAAAGCAATATAACAAACTATGGAATAAGACACATCTACACATATGCTGAGTTACAATCACATAGACAAAAATAACAAACGAACGTTATTCAAATGTGATAATTTACTTTCTAGATGACACTTGTTTAATATCCAGTAGAAAATGAATAGTGTTAATTCAACTTGATTATAACGCAGCTCAGTGACCCTAGCATGACTAGAACTTCAGTGTTATTTTAACACCTGAAGTTTGATATTGCGGTTAACACAAACCCAATGTGCTCGTTTGAGAAGAGCTGGTATTGAATTAGACGATAGTGTTAACTTTGGAGTATAAACATTTTATCTGCTGAGAACAACGTTTCAGCAAAGGTATCAAAACCATTCAAAAACCCTGTGTATTAAAAATACACATGTATATTGTAATTTTCTGGGAGGATCCACGTTGCTTTGCAAGCATATCATAAATACCTAAGCAACTGATATTGAGAATTTGTATAAGTTTTTATTTTGAGCCCTGAACAAAGATTTACGCAATACGTTGAAATATGTTCCGTATCGAACAACAAGTATCAAATAACATTATATTTTGTGTAATCTATTGTAAGTGAGCATAAACACTTTCTGACAAAAGTTACTCTAAAAGACTTACTACTATCTGTTAGTTTTGCTATCTGCAATCGATGTTTCTATACTTGTTTTAGTAGTATTTCATCTCATAGACTCTTCATAAGGTCTCTAAACATTGAACATTTGGGAGAAAGGTTTTGATTACATTTCTGGAACTTTCCCAACGCTTTTTTTAAATTCAGGATGCAAAGTAAACAAATCATGAAATTAACGAATCCACGACGACTATACTTCGTTCCTCTTAATAATCCACATATAACACGTCCTACGTCCTGTATTATGCCTTATAGTAGTATTTCATTTAACTCAAAAGAAAGTGTTTTCTTTTTCTCTCGAGTTGACTGACAACTGTTTAGTGTATACAAAACAAAACCAATAATGTATTACGGAAATCATTCCATTCTACAAGTTACAAGTTACCAAATCAATCCATTCAACCATTGTAAAATAATACTCCAAAATTTGATGGAATTGAAATAGCACCACGCATCATTAAATAGAATTTACACACCCATTTTCTACTGTGTACATCAAACTGTAATGATTTTAATGATTTTTTTAATGATTTTAAGGAAATTTTGTTAGTTAATTGTAGTACAATGGTTAACACAAATTAAATGCTTAGGATAGTAAATGCTTGAGATAAACAATTTCAAGAGCCAAAAAGTTTATTATATTAATGCATTATTTACTGTGAAACATAGTTACTGTGCATGACGTAGTAAATTACCTTGTAAACATTTAGAGAATTATATACTTTGCTTTACTTATTCGCTAAGTAAGAGATTTTATTACATAACTTTGCATAAGAGTTCTGCAAGAATAGTGCATGATCAGATTCAGAAGCAAGTGTAGAATGCAGCAAATACTTATATAAAAATATTTGGTATGATAAAGGACACCTATACTTACTTGCTACGGCACTGATCTGAAAAATAAGGCAAAAAGAAGTCACGTTAGTGAGAAGCCCTTGGAAACATTACAAAGAGCAACACGCTTACAGTGTTTACATGATACATTAGCAACAAAGTCAAATAATATTTTTATATAAACTACATTAATTATGATCTCGTCATTTTATAAACAAGAAGCAATGTTACATGTACAAAACATGTAGGAGTTCTTTTGTATGGGCTGACAATTTCTAATTAAACCGTGAGTAGCAGTAGATTTCTACTACTTCCGGTTTTAGTACTTCCACTATGGATGTGTAGCAGCAAAATAACTTAAAACTTATTTACAAGTAGAACAGACTCCAAATACAAGAAATTTGTGAATCAAGTGATCAAAGCTTCCTTAGATTTACTATGCAACATATTCCTTGAAGTACTTTTCAGGAATCCAAATCTGAATTGTTTTTCTGGAAAGTTGCAGTGATTTACCAGGTCACGGAAAATGATTTTATAAAGATATAGCTGCCATGGAGAAGCGGTATGAAGGGAAATTGATACCCAAAATAAGAACAGATTATTGTTGGACTATAATCCAGCATAGCCACTCCACACAGGAGGGAGAAACAAGAGATTCTGTTCAAATTAAGTCTATTCGTTGTAAATATGAGAACTTTCTTAGAATTATTACCAAAAATATAATACTCACATATATATACAGTATATCACTATATAGCACAATGTCTAAAATTCTATGAAGATATTCAAAGAAATTAAAAATCTGATTACTGTTTCTATTCTTGATGTAGAAAAAACTAAACACATACTTGAATTTATCTCTCAAATACCTATAAGAATCACAACATTTTTCTCCAGAAATAAGAAACAAAAAGGTTTCCCTTACAATGTATTACAATCGAAAACAAAATATGGAAATGTAATATTGATATAATAAACTGCCACTTTAATACGTGAATGAAGATTCTACATATAAAGCAATATTGAAGTATCTGCCATCTACTTTGAACTCTTGTACCATCTTTCCAAAAAGGAGAAATTTCAGGAACTGATATGAATGACAATTGTATACGACCTATGTTAAGTCGAAACTCCACTAAGATTCTTCTTCCACTAAATTTCCACTACGATTCTTCTTTCCTATTAAGTTTTTAAAAGATTTGATTACTCGGCCTTCCCTGAAACTTTAGTGCAGAAAGGAAAAACAATGGCTAAGCGTCGAAATGTAGTTCAGTCTTGCTGTTCCCTAGGTATTTCAGTTAACAAGTCTTAGGAATACATAAAACCCAACAAGATCCAAGAGATAAGTGACGAAACACCCTACTATTTTTGATTTAGTTTACACAGTTCTACTCGACGAATTATTAGATAAATTTGTTAGAATATACCAAGATCAGTGAGTAATTTACGTATTTAAGTAATATCTAAATTCAAACATTTTCTCTGAAAATTCTTCAAATATAAGTTGGAAGATAACTGATTTTAAATGTTACTGTACCATACGGGTAAAAAAGTTAATAAAAGAAAGGCTAAAATAGAATAAGCACTTACGGAGCATACGACCATCATGACGGCAAGTAGGAAGTACTTCATTTTTGGGCTTTTAGTTGGTAAAACTAAGTAGCTATAGCTGGTTTAGTACTGGAGTGTGATAGTGACAATCACTTGGCAAGCGTACCTTATATATGAGACCAGGTAAAAAAAATAATAATAAAAATTACATCTTTTAATTTGTTTTGCGTATAACCTTATGAACAAAAATTTTCTTTGATAATGGCTAATAAATCCCAAAATTTACGATGTAACTTTCAATATTACTGTGCAACATTATACTATCTTATCGGATATTGATTTTTGTAATAATGAATATACGCTATCGAAAACAATTCAGATTTTCTGACAATTGCGACTTAAAAAGATACTTTACTCCATAATCCTATTAATTAACTGCAACTTGTCAGTCTCAATATTTCTTTTGTCTTTAGAAAGGCAAATAATTGATTTTTAGCATAGTACTGTGCAAATTAACTGTAACAACACAGAAGCTAAAATGAATAATATTGAAGTTCTTTAATGAGTCAGTTTCTTTTTCATCTACAAGAGATTAGAGTTCTTTCAAACATGTGGTCATCTTAAGCTGAGTGACTATTTTACTACTTGACGCTTGAACAATGCAAAATTGAAAATTGTTTTTTTACAAGAACCTTGTGAAAACTTGATAATATTATACCATTCTTGATGGTGTTATTCATTCATTCAGTTAACATATTTTCAGTATCAAAGAATCTAAGTGTTTAAAGTCAAGAACATACATAGGATATTTAAGTTTGTGTTTAGTCACTAGAGTAGCCGATATTTAGTCAAGGAGCAGGTTGACCAGTTTCTCTCCTCTGTTGCTTATCAAGTTAGTAATTAGGTGCTAGGGTAGAGGTAAAAGTTAAAAATTGGGGCTAGGGATACAGTTATGCACGAACTATGTAATTATGCTTACCTGAGATGGGTAGGGTAGTTGTTTGTGTATAATACCTTTCGACAGGTCAACCGTTCATCGTAAAACACTTTTGCAAAGTTCAAGCTAATATATTAAAAGCAGTTTTATGTATTACACATAACAACCAAATGTACAATGTTGCTAACTCAATATAAAGATGTAATTATCAAATGACACTACAACAGAATTGCAAGTATTTCATGATTAACATGTTAGTAGGAAAACTAGAATACCACATTAATTATGCAGTGCTAGAGACCAACATCGCTGCATTACCATAAACTTCCAAATTTTGGAGGCCTCTACAACAATAATAACGTAACCGAGGTGGATAAAGCAATGCAACTCCTAGTATCTAATGCCCTGATAATGATACGACGAATTTTTAATAGGAACAAAGTTTCAGAGGATTTTAACTTTTCTCTTTCTAATTTTTATTTTTTATTTTTTAGAAAACTACTTAGATAAGTATTTCAGCCACTTAAGTAGGTGGTTTCCAATAGACATAAAAACTACAATAATGTTTACAGCAAATTGATATTGGAAACCATTTCGGAGATATGGTAAACAAGAAACTGCTACATAAGAAGAAATGATGCTGCTAAACCAACTCTGTTTTAACATTCTAGTGGTTTTAGCATGACTATCCCGTTAGAGTGTTCACCAAGAATTGTAAGATGTTGCAGTTAGTTCATACATAGCGTTACTGCTAATACACAGTCTCTAATTTTTTTTAGCACAACGCCTCACGATTATTAGCCATAGGTTATAGAAAGTGGACGATTAATAAAATTAAGTGATTGTGAAGTTACGTTATTCGTGTTCCTCCACCGGGAATCGAACCCAGGACCAAACGCATCAAAGACCCATATGCTATCCATTAGATTTTTTAAAGATTTTGTTAACAGTTCAATTACATGTATTGTACGGTTGTAAATTTGCGCGGTCTTGCTAATTTCTTTCTGTAGCCAAACAAATGCCAAATATTAGTATTGTCTCGTGTTCGCCATTCTTAGATAAGGCTTTAATGTAACATATTGTTATATGGTTGAGCTTACGATCAATTCTCTATTTTTATAGGACATAGGTACGTTGATGCACGCCTTTTACATTTTGATATGGATACATAGGCAGAACTCTTAAATTTGGGAATTGTTACAAAACAACATTTTGTAAATGTTCTCTGGGACTTACATGTATATTCTTATAAATTTGATTGATATATCCTGACCAATGAACGAGTGCATACGGTCGGTTTTGTAACTAAAATATAAACATTACTGTGACCCATCGGCTAACCTGTAATTAATCTATCACAGTTCGTTTTATCCTGATTGTAATAACACACTTCATGCATATGTTCCAGTTAACACAAATACAATTTCTAAAGTTTTGAAAGTTATTTCCAGAACATTTTAGTCACCTACAGAAAAAAGTATACAAATTCTGGATGGTTGTTTAATACACGTAATAACGTATGCCTACAAAGATATATGTCTATGTGAGTACAGTACAATAATTAATAGAATAAAATCTTTGTTATCTGAGTGCTAGCATCAGAGATAAATTTAGAGAGAATTCAGGGAGAATTTCTGTTTTCAAAAATGAAAGTTGTGAATTTATCACTCGGACCGTTTGGATACCAAGAGGTGTAACTAACAAAATAAAACTTTTTAGGTAATAACTTTGAAGTTCAATATCTCATGTAAATCGCATCAAAAGAAGGTTATTTGGTATCAGTAAATAAACTTCATATGTGTGGTTTCTCGCTGCAACCATTAAAAAAATATGATCTTCAAAGTCTATTATGAGAAATTTTCATTTAAGAGTTACACCAATTTGCATCCAAGTGGTCCATATGTTGAGGCAATGATACTTTCATTACACCACCTATACATTCATATTTTATCAAACACGTTTACTCCAAGTATGCCAAAGAGCTCGATTTCGATACCGTTACTAAGTGGAAGACGCACTTAGTCACCAAAAGGAAAGCTTTCCAATCCAATCATCTATTTAAAAGTGCAAGGAAAATTTTTACTCCTTCACCTTCCTTTACCCACAAGGGATTCAGATTCCTTGAAAGAACGAAAAATATTGTTTAATTTATTGTCTTACGAATATGCCCTTTAATCTAAAGGTGACGGATGATTAATGAAAGTGAACGATTGTAAAAATAACTTTTCATGCTCCTCTACCTGAAATCGAATCAGGAATCCTGCACATGAAATATACACGTGTTAGTCACCATAAACTAGCAAAGATATCTTCTGAATTTCTCGAGTGAAAACGAATTTCAATTCTTCCTGGCTAAAACTCGATAAGAAAGTCTATGTGACTACCAGTAAACACATTTGAAAACAGACACAACCATCGTATAGTTTGTTCAGCCTTAATTTTAACTTAACTTAAGCTTAAGAATTCGAAGAAAAGTGTTCAAAAGAGGAAAGGATAGGAGCAGGTAGTAACGCACGGTGGGGACATATTAAACGTTCCTTACAGCAGGCTGCAGAAGAAGCAGTAGGTTACCGCGAACACAAAACTGCTAAGAAACCATGGGTTACAGAGCAGATGTTGCAGAAAATGAGGGAGAGGAAGATGTGGAAACAGGTTGATACAGAAGAGGGCAGAAAAATGTACAGAAAGTTAAATAATGAATTAAGAAGAGAAACAGACAGAGCGAGGGAAGAGTTTTTACAAAAGAAAATGCGAGGACATAGAAGAATTAGAAAGAGTTGGGAAATATGAGGAAATGTACAAGGAGGTGAAATCTATGGAATTTCGGAGGAAACAAGGGAGTATTATGATGGCAGTAGAAAATAAGAATGGGAAGGTAGTCAGCGAGAGAAATGAGGTCATAGGAAGGTGGAAAGAATACGTTGAAGACTTATATGAGAGTAGGGATAGACCGTGCAGCCTAAATGTTGAAGTGGAAAATGAAGTAGGCGAGGATGATAAAGGATATAGTATTCTTCGGGATGAGTTTGAAAAGGCTATATCCGAGATTAGGAATGAAAAGGCAACAGGAATAGATAACATACCAATTGAATTCATTAAAAATATACTAGACAAGGGAAAGAAAGAATTGTGGCGACTATGCAATGAAATATATGAAACAGGAGAATGGCCAAGAGACTTTCTGAAAACGATCATGATACCGATGGCTAAGAAATCGAACCCAAAGAGATGTGAGGATTATAGAACTATTAGCCTCATATCTCATGCAGCTAAAATTCTGCTCCGAATACTGAACAGAAGGTTATATGGAAGAACAAATAAAGATGTTGAGGAAGAGCAGTTCGGGTTCAGAAGAGGCAAGGGCACAAGAGATGCTATTGGATTATTAAGGGTGATCGGGGAAAGATTTATAGAAAAAGGGAAAGAGGTGTATGTTGTATTTATTGATCTAGAAAAGGCTTTTGACCGCGTGAATTGGGAATTGTTGTTGGGAGTTCTAACAAAGATAGGGTTGGAATGGAAAGATAGAAGACTCATAAGAAACTTATACATGAACCAACAAGTAAGTGTTAGGATAGGGAAAGAACTGACGGAAGAGAATGCAATTGGACGAGGAGTTCGACAAGGATGCTGCCTCTCGCCAACACTATTTAATGTCTATCTAGAAGAGATAGTGAAAAAGAGTTTACATGATGATGATGGTATTTCGGTAGGAGGTAGAATGATTAGATGCATAAGATTTGCAGACGATATGGCGCTTGTTGCAGAATCTGAAAAGAAAATCAATAAAATGTTAGAAAAAATGAGAAAGGGCTTTGAAGAATATGGGATGAAAATAAATGTTAGAAAGACAAAAGCCATGGTGATTGGAACGAAGGGGTCTGTGTCAAATATAAAAGTAGGAGGGGAGAAAATAGAACAAGTGAATAGTTTTCGATACCTGGGTAGTATTCATAGTAATGACATGAAATGCGAACGTGAAATAAAAGCAAGGATAGGAATGGCGAAAGAAGCCTTCAAAAGAAAGAAAAGTCTGTTTTGTGGGACCTTGAACAAAGAGTTGAGAAAAAGACTCATAATAATTAATGGATGATATTAAAACAGAAAGATCATACGCGAAGACGAAAAGGTTAGCGGAGGACCGTTGGGCATGGAAGCTTTTCAGTTGCGGCAAGTGACCTGCCAATAAAGCAGAATACCTATGATGATGAAGCTTAAGAATTACAAGATATACCACAATTCTCTAAAAATAATGTTTTGCAACCTTTGCCTCGTAGCGACACTCTATTAGCATACATAAGTTAACTGTTAACACAGTAAAGGGTCCCAACCATAGAAATGTTTGTTCCGAAGATCCAAAGTCGAAATATTGGAAGGAGACCGATGAGGACGGAGGCCCCAGACGAAGGTGAAACACAAGTTACAAAGAATTGAGAAGGTTCAGACTTAGTAGAACACCCGCTGGGTGAAACCCTTTACTACACCTACTCGCTAGATTTTCTCCAAATATTAAGCACACTATTTAGGACAGACACCCTTCATAAATACAGCACATGAACACATTTTTAAACATTTCTCGTTATGCACTCTGAATTTGATATTTTTAGATTAAAAACTTAGACATCTAGAGGTATCATTGAATGTTACTTCCAGAAAATTGTCGAAATGAATATGTCGATAACGGAGTTAATGCTCTGAACTAAAATTAATAAGGATATTTAATATTATTTTATAACAAGTTAATTATTCGATTATAATTCTGAAAAAATAACAAAAAAAATCTCCCTACACTCAAGTTACAAAGCTGTACTCTAAACTGACAACATTCATTCCTGTCTCTTAGAGTTTGCTCTTGTTTATGATGAAATAAAATAATTTTTATACAATCTGCTTGATGCACGGTAGAAACTCACTGAATTATTAACTGTGTCTTGTTGTTCTTGTATTGGTAATTTTCATACATATATTAATATCTACATTATGTCTCCATTAATGCAGAAATGGTGAACCATCCGTAGAGTAAATAACTACTATATAAAATTTGTTGAACCATTCCTAGATTCAGTAATCTAACTTACAACGTTCTTTATTAAGCACAAACAAATTATGTTACTAATAATTTCTAAACTGCAACTTTGAAAAATCGTTGGATACTACCGATGGAACAGTAACCATCTCCGATCTCCTGTCCCACCGCGCTTCTCCAGTAATGTGGTAAACACAACACCAGCGCCCCCAGACAAAAACTGCACTGCTACCGTGGTAAGATTGTACTGCTTGTTAACTCTAATGTGTAAACAAACTGTTAAAAATTCAAAATTTCGATGTTTTTGAGCTATTACATCCGCTTTGACGAAATTTTAGTGGATTATATGCTTCATATATGAGAACACGGGCCAATTCTCTTTAATGGATGCTGCATTGATGCTTTTCTTTTAAATTTGGGATGGCAAATTATTTTTAGGACTTTTTCAAATTTGGATCGTTCTGCATTTACCCAATTTTATGGATACAAAATTGGCAAAAAATATATCGTCAAATGTAACACTTTATATTGGGTGGGAAAATTGAATTAATATGAGGCGCCAAGTTTGAATGTTGTCATTAACGTTCACTAAAATAGATTGTAACTAGTCATATGGAGCAATACAAGGTGTCAATGTTTTTCATTGAACATGAATACCTTGACACCAGGAGAAGTACTCCCATGCGCAATAAAAGATGTGTGTATAGTGTAACTCACAATTTTTCGCATTTATTCCAGTTTCCCCACGTTTATCGGTAAAATTTAGTTATAAGTATGTGGAGATAATAGAAAGCGTCTAAGGAGATATTTCCAAAAAATATAATAAAGTAATAAAAATATGAGCAAAAACACAAAATTATGCTCGGTTTTGTGTATACTGGCAATCATGATTTCTAGTTTTTTTTTTCAGTAGCAAAGCACGATTGCGAAGGGAAATTGACAATAGGAAGAGAACTAGCTGGCGGAACTGGAAAGTGGAGTAAAATATTGAATTTATTGGTTTAAACCTAGTGTCTAGATTGTTTGCCAAATATCAATTAGCTTCTGTAACCAAGATGTCGTACGGAAATATAGAAACAAAGAAGAAATCTCCAGTCTTGAGGTTGGAAGTGACATGCGCTATGGATATTAGCATTTATTTGTTAAGAAAAAGAAAACAAGCAAAAAGTAGTTTCCGTGGTTAGGTGGATAGCGTTGTAGATTAGTTGTGCTTACACTATTTTGACACTAGATCGAATCCAATCCCATCCCATTCCATTCCATCCTTTTTTTTTTTTTTTTTTTACAAAACATTATAATTTTGGTGTTAATAAGAACCGAAGCAATATAATAAGGACATAACTTATTGATATTTTGCTGTAATGACGTACGGTATTTATCCAGGATTAGAGTACTATTGGTAACTTCTCTCATCCTGTTTTCTTGGGAAAAGAACAATTTTGTCTCCAACAAAGTGTGAATTATATATACGGACAGAAAAATACATCTTAGTACCAAACGTGATTTATAGTGATGAAATAAACTAGTTTGCCATTATTAAAAAAAAACTGAATTAAATTATTGAAGTTGGCTTCTCATTAGCTTTTAACTAAAAAGTATTTTTTTCTTTATAAGACTATACTTTATAAGATAAGGTGTGTGATCATGGCCACAAATTTAGCTAGGGAGAAAAAGATAATTGTTTATACAAACATTTTACAAGTTTAGGTGCGTGAAACACCAATATACCATGGTCTCGCTTATCCAACCTTCCTTTGTTCCACATACCGTATGATCCGACATATCATTGCAGATAGCACCAATCGGCAAGAGGAATTGCAAGTTGTGGTCTTAAACTATTTTTCATGCTCTGGAGTCTATCGCCTAGAGCGCCCGTCTACACCTTGGCTCATATGTCTATCATTTAGTGCAAACAAGTATCCAGATTTTCTATTCGTAGGGGGCGTAACACGAATCCTCGTAAGAACGTAATTCTAATGTATCAAAAATATCAATAATAATAATAATAATAATAATAATAATAATAATAATAATAATAATAATAATAATAATAATAATAATAATAATAATAATAATAATGCAACAGTTCTGTATTTCTCTTAAACTTTTTTTCTACTTTTCATTTATAAGCCGGTTTACTTTGGAAACTGCATTATAGCACAAACAAAATGAAACATATTTTCCAGAGAAATGTAATTAAAGAAAACTGTCTGCTATGTATATAACATAACAAAAATAGTAAGATGAGATTGAGTGTATCGTTCTAATATATTAAAGTTAAAAACAGAACGGAAACGAAATGTTAATCCTATTTAAAACTGTTCTTTAATTCCACCTGGTATAATAGCATTATGGTATATTCTTAGAATTATAAGAAGACAACAGCACATTGCACAAAGTTTGGACCCTGACTCCAAGTAAACTGATATAAAACAACCTCAAAAGGGTAAAAGCAAGTTTATTAAAAAGTGCTTGAGTTTAGGAAGGGGACACCCCTCAGGCCCTCACGATGGATACGTCCCTGATTCAGTGCAGTGCATTTATTTGTTATAAAACATGATTATTAGATGCGTAATGTGTAAAATTATATCATAAGTTTTACTTTTAATAGGTCTTTTCTTAATACATCCTACCTGTTTATGTCGGAAAAGCGAAACTCTACTGTATTTTCAAAGCTAGCATATACATGAACTAGAATTGTATCGTCCTAGAACAGACAATAGTGGAAATGTTTATATTAAAAGGCTGAAATAGAAAAAAAAGCATAAGTACTGTTTTGGTAGCGTGAGAACAAATTAAAAACAATTCAATATATTTCTTAGGCATCAGGTTATCATCTTATTGTGTCGATGTGTATTCTTTTTTAAACATAGTTTTAAAAGTCATACCATTCCCAATATTCCTAAGGAAATCGAAAGAAAAAATTCTATGTGCCTCTTGTGGCAAAGTGGCTTAAGTGCATGGTCCGAAACCGATTCCCACGTTAAGGTATAGATAGAGTTCCTATATTTCAAAAATGCAAATCCGGGACGTTACTAAATTACAGAGTCTTTGAAATGCTTAAAATTGAAAGAAGTGTTGAATACTAATTTACTTTCTTCCATTAGATAAAGTTGTTCAAGTATTACGTTATCACATTTTTATTCATTTCACTAGACCTTCTTCCAAGGGCGCCGATTTCTCTGTAATCTTGGGGGGAGGGCATTCAAATGCAGAAGATATATATATGAGGATTTTAAGACAAATTGCACTCAAATTATGCCAAATATTGTATATTTATAAATACAAAGGGGGCCCACATGAGCTTTGGGGGGCCCGCCCCTCAGGATATGCTCCCTTGCCTTCTTCCTAGTTAAGCAAACGTAAGCAGATGATTTACTCCCTTCCCCTGGCAAGCAATTTTTTTCCCCTCAAGATTTGTTGTGTTTCGTGGAATAACAGCAGGAATTTCCTCATTAGTTAACCATCTAAATGAATGACTTCACTTAGAGCCATTCCGTCGATTCGCGTTGCCCAGGACTAAAATAAATTAAGGGTAAATAATGAAGATGAGACTTCCATATCAAACATGAAGAGACATGGGGATCGGAGATCTTTCTTTGTTCGAACTTTGATTTTTTCAAATCCATGATGGGAAATTATGAGTACAATTTTCGAAATTAATAGTATACAATCGTAAAAATATTTTACAAAACGATGGTTTATTGCAAAATATTTTGACTCAAAAAATAAATTACAAGTAACAAACGTGTTACTTTTTCTGAAGAGTCTAAGTCTTGAATGAGACGGAGGGTGTCGAGCGTAGTGCTTGGAACGATTGTCTCACTTATTCTACCTTCCCGTGGGGAAGCCTTGATTCGACTTGATCCTAAACGGATTATTCAGAAGTCGAAATCCGAAGTTGTTCCCCATTTTCCAAAACACTCTTGGTCGATTACAATCTGCCTCACTTGTGAGAGAACAACCCCATGTCATCGGCGTCGATGGACCAACGATAGGCAACTAACAACATGTTCCCAAAAATTCTCGGTTCCGCAGCGACGATCGGCGGTGGTCCTACTTCCGTTTTGAAAATTATACCACGAGCGGCAGAGTAGCGACGGAACGCCAACGAACCACAACATTATTCCCCTAAAATACTTTAAATCGAATGTATGCGTAATTTGTTTGCATTAAGGTGAGTCTAGAAACATTTTTTAAAAACTATAACGAAAGTGCCCTTTTCTGGGCTCGAACCACTAACCTCAGAGTTACTAGTTGCGTGTTCTTCCGAATTCACCACGGAGGCGATTATGAAGACACAGCTTGTACAGTGATAAATTGTGGAAATTTTTTTAATATTTCTAATCATAGTATTCCTTTAACCGTGTATATTTTACGATAACTGTTTGGAATCAGATCAAATGCACTCGCCATGTAATTTTATAACAAAATAGCAAGCATCTATTTACTTTTTTTCATAGTTCTCCCATATTCACTTCCTGTGGCCATTTAAATTCATACAATTATACGTACCCATCTCAAGATTTTTCACTTCATGATGTAAAGGCAGGAGTTACTCCTCACCCCCGGAGCTCAAGTATTGTCCTAATAACAATTCGTCATGGAAAAATAATATAAAATAATAACCTCATGCACATAACTAGCGATAGTTCCTCTTGGTCCCTTTGCGATTCTCCGTGACAAATCAAAGGAGAAGTCCTCGCTGTTATGCGGTGGTAACTTCAATACCCCCTTAATTGTAGATATATGCTTCGACTCGACGAATCCCTGCCACTAGTGGCACGCGTCGCTATATCGACGATCGCCATTTATCGGCAAGTGGGCCACTAGGTGTTGGCGACGTTTACAGCATGGGGAAGCTAATAAATAAACAAACCAATAAATAAATCTAAAGCCTTATAAAAAGTTTTTCCAAAATTTACATCTAGCAAAATAATTTGTTAGTATTCCAGAACTGTAAATTCACCTTCATTCATAATTTACTTCTATCGTAGTTTTTATATGAGAATGATATGTTTGAAACTGTAACACAGGTCATTGACACCTTTTTTTTTTTTTTGCTTTAGTCAAATTTAGCAGTTTTACTTAACAGTCAGTCAATTTGGATCTGTGATTTCAGAGTTTTAGAGATTTCCTTAAATTTTTCATTTCTACAACAGTTTGCAACTAACACCATTAACGTATCTCTTTCGATATTTCCATAGGCAATCGCTTGATTACTCCCAGTATATTTTTAAACAATAAACTATTTACGGTGTCCTACTCCATTAATCCGAACTACATGTAATATCCAACAACTATGCATTTTCCCTTAAATCTGCACACTTTCTACTAGGTTAAAACTGAGCAGTTTCTATTTTCTCCCTTTCTTGTTAAAACAAAAGTGTTCTTTAGACAACCTAGAAATGATGACTCTATACTACATTATGTTGCATAGGGCATTTTATGTAGCATATCATTTGACAGTTGAACACTTACTTCGCATATTGAAAGCAACAGGGATTAAGTCCTTGGAGAAGTAAACAAATTCTTGTTAATTCGTGGAATTGTGCCAATGCACTAGGTCCAGAGAGCTTTTAATTTAATATTATTATTATTATTATTATTATTATTATTATTATTATTATTATTATTATTATTATTATTATTATTATAAACTTCTTAGGAAGGTGACTGCCATATGTATGCACACGGCTCCCCTGTGCAGCGACTCGTGTATGATTTTAAATACACAAACTATATATTCCAAGTTTGTTGTGTTGGTGTTTAGGTGTGTTTGTAATTAGATGCATATGGCATAGAAGTCAAAATTTAATGTCGACGCTACGTATATGCAAAACCATACTCAAAGAAATATATGAACAAAGACATTTATGGCGCTAAAACAATTGGGAAAAATAAAGAATTACTGGTGGATTGTTGCCCGTAGCGCACAGGTGATAGCGGTTAACAGTATTAAATTAAAACAAATAGAGTTTTAATTAAGCACGAATATAACTTATAGTGTACAGTATAGAAGGCTCAGGAGTTCGCTAGGATCGTCCTAATATCGAACCCTGTGAAATGCACTGCAAACCTGTCTGCAAGCTCCCCGTAATGTTCAACAGATATTGTGTATTAATGCTCATTTCAGTGCAAACCTATATAGGCCTACGCACTTCAATACTCAACGAAGGTGCAGACTATTTATGAGTTGCAGTATTAACCTCTCTCACCCACTGTATTCTCCTAACATCTCTCCCAGAGATTACAACACTTTTTGGTATCTCAATCACTTCCTAGTAGAATAGCTTTACCTAGAGACCAATGATTAACCTGGTATTGGAGTTTCACTTTCTTGCCTTTGGAGTTGATAGACATCAGTTGGACATTTCACATTCAAATATCTAATATTAACGTGTCTTCTATAGTTTCGTAATATTATATTATTTCTTTGTATTATTCATTAGCTTGGTTAGGCCTGTTTAAACACTTTTCTCTTTGTACCTACCTATTACCTATACCTTAACGTTGGATGAAAATACACTAGCTCTCACCGGGAATCAAATCCAGAACCAATGCACTTGAACCATTTGCCCACAACAAAGCACATTTAAAAAGAAGTTTTGATTTTGTTAGGAAAATTGTGATTTAGAAATATATTTAAGAATGTGTACGGATGAAACGCACTCAATTTTTTTGCTCGAATTTCTTAAACTGACTCGTGTTAGGCTGCAGCTATTACTGAAACATTTATTTGGGAATGGCGAGTAAAATAATTTGTTTTGAAATACTTTGTTCGAAGCAACTTACGTCCAAAAGTTAAGTACCCATTGGCCATATTTCTATTAGAAATAACTTATGCCATATATTAGAATTACTAAGGAAATAATTGTATGTGAACTATGAGCAAAAGCGTCTGAGTACTTTCTGAAAAAATCGTCATAAAAGTCATCCCCAAGAATAAAATATCCCTTGTATATATTTTAAGGACAAACGAGTTATGCTATTTATGAAATACGAACAAAATGCCTGAGTCGTTGTCAACAAAACCGTAGCGTAAAACTTACTCCAAAAAGTAATATACCACTTCTAGCTTTTTAGTATGATGGAATTATACCATATAGTTAGGTTATTTATGTGACATTTATTTATGAAATATGAACAAAATTGCGTCAGGCGTTAATGGGAAAATCGTCGGAGAAGAGTAAACTAAGAGTAAACTACCCCTTCTGAATGTTTACAGGACGAACGAGTTGTGTCATATTGTTAGGTTATTAATCATACATTTATTTATGAAATGTGATTGAGAAAATTGTTCGAAGAAACGCATTCCGTACAGTAAATACACCTTATGTATTTTTTTAGAGCAATGATTCATGCTACGGTGAAGGGTTATTAATAAAATATATATTTGTAAAATATAAGCAAAATCTTTACAACTGTTTTTGAGACAAATTAATTATTTTAAATTTTCATCCTTCAGTAAACTACCCTTATTTTTAGATGTCGGATTATATAGAAACGATAAAGCGTTATAAAAACTTCATGTCTAGAATTCGGTCCAGATACGTCGAACAGTATGGCCTCTATATGAATGAATGTAAAAGCGTGACGAACCGACAGACGAACTGATGTACATCAAAATAACTTTTTCGATATGTGGGGGCTTGAAACTTGAATTCATTGAAATCTCGAATTCGATTTTTATTACTGTCACTACAATTTCTTCTTTCGTCGCTCGAACGTGGAAAGGAATAGGAATACAACGACACGTAAGGTGATAATTTGTAGTCCCCAAAAATTAATGAGTTACGTTTAATGTGTTGCCATGCTAGAAAAAAAAAAGCTTATGCCTGTTTGTTATATCATTTAAATATCAGTTTTTCACGTTACTATATAATGTAGAAATATGGTATGATTATCGTTGATATTCATGCTATCTTTTGAAAATGTTAGTGTTGCGTATACATAGATCTGTATAATTTAGTTTCGTTCAACGAAAGCATGCTTCATTCCTTAGATGACTTATGATTGTATTTCTTGCACTTGTGGATATGAAAAAAAAGAGAGGGAGAAAGTCAATACTCTAAACAGAAAAAAATAAGCACACACACATACACACACAAACAATAATTTGACATCAGTTTTTTCTTTCTTCCTTTTTTCATGAAAACATGCTATTCTAACATTCGATGTAACGTCATGTCGATGTAACAAGGGTGAGACTGGAAAGACTGTCAAGGTCTCGTATGTTCTTTTTCCTGTTCCTGACACACAAATCAGAAGTGAGTTGTGTGGTGTTCAAGAAAGGGGAGGGGAGGTGTAACTTACAAGACAGCAAACTGAAAACAATCGCTGTCTTCAATAGTACACGTATTCTAATACTAAATAAATACGTCGACTAAAGGATGTTAGCAATAAGTTATTTCCTTACTATATTGTTTCGGTTCTTATTAACATCAAAATTATACACTTCCTATAATGTTTTGTAAAAAAAAATGGGATGGAATGGGATTCGATCTCGTGTCAAAATAATAAAATAAGTGCTAGTCCGCCACTCTATCTACCGAACCACGGAGACTACGTTTTGTTTGCTTTCTTTTTCTTAACAAATAATGCTCATAACCATGGTGGGTATCGCTTCGAACCTTAAGATAAGAGCTTTTCTGTTTAATTCTATATTTTCGTACGACATCTTAGTTACAGAAGCTAATTTATATTTGGCAAACCATCTAGACACTAGGTTTAAACCAATAAATTCAATATTTTACTCCACTTTCCAGTTCCTTCCGCCAGTTCGTTCACTGCCTATTGTCAATTTCCCTTCGCAATCGTGCTTTGCTACTGAAAAAATCCCTAGAAATCATGATTGCCAGTATACACAAAACAGAGCATAATTTTGTTTTTTGCTTAACTGAATATTACTCATAATCGTAAGGAAAATGGAATAAATACAAAAAATCTGAGTTACAGTTTACGCGCATTTTTTTTGGTACATTTGGCCAATTATAAAAATTTGGAATTGTCAAAAATTAAATAAATGAATGTTAACTATGCTCTAGAATTCTGAGTAAAAATTACCAAAATTCAAATTTTTACTATGTTGACCTAATATTTATAATTTATCACGTTAAAACTTAGGGACAATTCATAGTCTAAGAATTTGTGTAAAAGTTTTAGGACTTGAGACTTAATAGGTAGTTACATACACAAGGTAATAAACCCTCATCAAACATGATAAAAATATGTATATAAAAACTTTGAATTTCACATTTTAAACCTTTTGTAACCCATGAAATGGAAAGAGATGGGTCACCCAAACTTATTAAGGTAGATACTCCAGTCCTATAGTACCACATCAATTACTACCATTTAGCAATTCCCAAATTAATTTGAGTGGTTCTAAGTACCTCTTCCGAAATTTACGGGGTGGGCGAAAAAATCCCTGCCAAAATTTAGATGGCGTCGCATGCACCTCTGAGCAGCAGCAACCCAGGGGTACAAAAGTTTGGACAATTCACTCAAATATTATGCTACTAATAAATTATCAACCGAAATCACATTAAAGTATGTATTAAAATGTACAGAATGAAAGTGAATGAAAATACAATTAATATTTGATCGAAGCAGGCCAGGAAACATAGCTTCTTCAGTGATTTGAGTAACGTGAAAAAGTGCTAAGTTGGTGAGCAAGTTTCAGTGAAAGAATTCTCATGAGCACAAAATATGGACGTAGATATAAATGACTTTTGAGCCCTTCGTTTCGATAGCGAGAACAAGTTTTGGCGATCGAACAATGAATCTCCTTATGTTGATACTCTATATGTTTAAAACTGACAAAAATTTGACAAAATTTTGATACGTTAACACAATATGTAATCTAGTGTAGGTGTTTTCAGCACCCAACACGCGAATTTGTATTTCATTACTGTCAGTAAGGCTCGTGTTTCTAATTTATATTTTGCGAGATCCCTAACCTGTCTTCCAGTTTTGACGACCCGCGAATATCGAAAGGCTGAAAAACACAAGATCTAGTGCTCTAAAGATCATTATAATTAGGAAGATAATTACTTAGGTTATTTTTTCTCTTTTCCATGTCATTTGATGTGGAATGAGTCAGAAAATGTACTGGAAACAATAAAGTAGATATCTCAATTTGAACGAATTGATTCACTTTATTTATTTATTTTACATGCTGTTAAGTGTACTGGAAGAGCTAACTCAGATGTAGCAGGACTACACACTCCAACGTAAGGAAATCCCTTTTACTTCTTGCCCGCGGCAGCGGCACCAGCTGCGGCTGCTTGTGCGTCTGGAAATAAAAGGAAAACAAGATAATAAACCATGGAATGAGAAACATGTAAATATGTGCAGACTTACAAAAGTGTAAATTGTTTTTCTGGCAGAAAAGGAAAACAATATAATAAACTATGGAATAAGAAACATCTACACGTGCGGAGAGTTACAATCACATAGACAAAAATAACAAATGAACGTTATTCAAATGTGATAATTTACTTTCTAGATGACACTACTGTAGTAGCCAGTAGAAAATGATGGTGTTGATTCAACTTGATTATAACACAGAACAAGTGACCTCAGCATGACTAGAACTTCAGAGTGTTATTTTAACGCTTGAAGTCTGGTATTGCGGTTAAATACTCGTTTGAGACATAGCTGGTATTAAATTAGACAGTAGTGTTAATTTTGGAGTATAAACATCTTATGTACTGAGAACAACGTTTCAGCAAAGGTATCAAAATCATTCCAAAATCCTTGTAAACTACTTTGTAAACATGTAGAAAATTAACTTTACATAACAGTTCAGGAAGAATAGTACGTGATTAGAGTCAGACGCAGGTATAGAGTGAAGCAAATATATATATATAAATATTTGGTATGATAAAGAAAACTTATACTTACTTGCTACGGCACTGATCTGAAAAGAAGGCAAAAACAAGTCACGTTAGTGAGAAGCCCTTGAAGACATTACAAAGAGCAACACGCTTACAATGTTTACGTGATACATTAGCAACAAAGTCAAATAATATTTTTATATGAACTACATTAATTACGATCTCATCATTTTATAAACAAGAAGCAATGTCACATGTACAAAACATTAAGGAGGTCTTTTGTATGGACTGAAAATTTTTAATTAAACCGTGAGTAGTAGTAGATTTCTACTACTTTCGGTTTTAGTACTTCCACTATGGATGTGTAGCAGCAAATTAACTTAAAACTTATTTACAAGTAGAACAGACTCCAAATACAAGAAATTTGTGAATCAAGTGATCAAAGCTTCCTTAGATTTACTATGCAACATATCCTTTGAAGTACTTTTCAGGATTACAAATCTGAATTTATTTCTGGAAAGTTGCAGTGGTTTACCAGATAATGGGAAATGATTTTATAAAGGCATAACTGACGTGGAGAAGCGGTATGAAGGGAGATTGATGCCCAAAATATCAACAGATTATTGCTGGACTATAATCAGTAACAAAAAGACTTCTCCACACACGAGGAAGAAATAAGAAATTCTGTGCAAATTAAGTCTATTCATTGTAAATATGGGCACTTTCTTAGAATTACTGTTGCTATTCTTGATGTAGAAAAGCTAAACACATACTTAAATTTATCTCTCAAATACCTATAAGAATCACAACTTTTTTCTCCAGAAATTGGAAATAAAAAAGTTTTCTTACAAAGCATTGTAATCGAAAACAAAATATGGAAATGTAATATAGATATAATAAACTGCAACTTTAATACATGCATGAAGATTCTATATATGAACAACATAGAAGTATCTGTCATCTACTTTGAACTCTTGATTTTTTTTTTCAAAAAAGGGAAATTTCAGGAACTGACGTGAATGACAAGTGTATACGACTTATGTTAAGTCGAAACTCTTAATTTCCACTACGATTCTTCTTTCCTATTATGTTTTAAAAATATTTGATTACTCGGCATTCCCTGAAAGTTTAGTGCAGAAAGGAAAATGTACATGCCAAGCGTCGAAATGTGGTTCAGACTTCTGTTCCCTAGATATTTCAGTTAATAAGTCTTAGGAATACATAAAACCCAATAACATCCAAGATAAGTGACGAAACACCCTACCATTTTTGATTTAGTTTACATAGTTCTACTCGACGAATTATTAAATAAATTTGTTAGAATATACTAAGATTAGTGAGTCATTTACGTATTTAAGTAATATGTAAATTTAATCATTTTCTCTGAAAATCCTTCAAAAGTAAGTTGAAAGATAACTGATTTTAAATGTTACTATACCATACGGGTAAAAAGTTAATAAAAGAAAGGCTAAAATAGAATAAACACTTACGGAGCATACGACCATCATGACGGCAAGTAGGAAGTACTTCATTTTTGGGCTTTTAGTTGGTAAAACTAAGTAGCTATAGCTGGTTTAGTACTGGAGTGTGATAGTGACAATCACTTGGCGAGCGTACCTTATATATCAGGCCAGGTGAAAATAAAAAAAATAAAAATCATATAGTTTAATTTGTTTTGTGTATAACTTTACGAATAAAAATTTTCTTTGGTAACGGTTAATAAATCCCAAAATTTACGATGTAACTTTCAATATTACTGTGCAACATTATACTATCGGATATTGATTTTTGTAATAATGAATATATGTTATCGGAAACAATTAAGATTTCCCGATACTTTACTCCATAATCCTATTAATTAACTGCGACTTGTCAGTCTCAATATTTCTTTTGTCCTTACAAAGACAAATAATTGATTTTTAGCATAGTACTCTGCAAATTAAGTGTAACAAGACACAAGGCTAAAATGAACAATATTAAAGTTTTATAATGCTTCATTTTCTGTTTTTATCTTCAAGGGATTAGAGTTCTTTTAAACATGTGTCACCTTAAGCTGAGTGACGTTTGAGCAATGACAAATTTCCCTTTTTTCTCTTTTTTTACGTGAACCTTATGAAATCTTGATAATATTGCACCATTCTTGATGGTGTTATTCATTCAGTCGCTAACATAGTTTCAGTATCGTAGATAATCCAAACGTTTAGAGTGAAAAAAGTACATATACATGTACAGTATATGTCTAGGTTTGAGAGTAGGCTGGTAAATGTTTGGGAAGGGGTAGGCTGACCAGCTTTTCCCCCGTTGCTTGTCAAGTTAGTAATTACGAGCTAGAATAGAGGTTCAGGTTAAAAATTGGGACTAGGGATACAATTGTCTAGTGATGAGCGCAAGAGTCTTGGTCTTGCAGTTTTTGCGAGTGTCTTGCAGTTTTTGCAAGATTCTTGCATGCAAAACCAAGACCAAGACCAAGACCAGGAATCTCGATGCAACACCAAGACCAAGACCAAGACCAAGGGGTGCCAGACCAAGACCAAGACCAAGGGGTGCAAGATGAAGACCAAGACCAAGACGAAGAGCAAGTCAAGACTCTTGAGCAAGAGTCTTGCACTAGTACCGACACTAGTTAATTTTTTATAGGGATGTAAAAAGGAGATGGATGTCTTGGCTTCAGTAAAAATGCTGCTGGAGCGCATGTGTTCTCATTAGTTTATGCAATTCGTGTGAGTCGATCTGCCCCTGTAGCATATAGCTACAGTATGTCGTTTTCTCAATTGGTTGTTAGCGTTTTCTATAGATAATACTCGTTTCCTAGCCACACAGGTGTCGTCTTGCGCCATGTGAGCTTTTTTGGTGGACATACACTGTGTGCGTGGATTTTCTCGGTGTTTGTCTGTTTCCTTCTACTTTCTTCATTCCACCACTTTAGTCATTTCTCATCATTACCGTCTCGCTTAGCGCTGATGCATAATTGTGGAACGTTAAACTATATACTTAATATCATTTCAAAGCATATTAGTGGCGATCTTCTTCCAAAACTAAAGAGAAATGTTGTATTGAACATAGGTAATACCGTACATCATAGGTGTCGACTACATGGGTATAGCCTTGGCTCCGAGACTTAAGCATCCGTTGGAAATTTTTAATATGTGCTGATAAAATTAATATCGAAATAACATTTTCATGACATTGACAATAACTTAGTGCATGTGACCGCAAGTTTGATTTGATGCTTGTACGTTAGCAAGTTTGGACGCATGCTTGTACGTTGAATAATTGTTTATTAATATAACTGTTAGCCTCCTTAGGCATGCGGCACATCGAGGATTGAGCGATATAACATTATACTACAACAATAAATTTATATTATAAAATTGAAAGTGACTATTTTTGTGACTACTAATCTCTTCAACCACCTGACCGATCTCGATCAAATTTTCAACATAGATGAAGTTTGGGCCTGGAAGTGTTTTCATCATTTCATTTTGTCGGTAAAGCTTAGCGGAGTGGAGAAGGAGGAGTTATACAATAATAAATAAAACTTAATAAATTTTGAACCAAACGACAAATCTCGATCAAATTTTTTAACATAGATGAGATTCAAGCCTGCAATGTTATCTGTCAGTTTACTTTGACGGAGAAAAGTAAGAGAGGAGGAGGAGGGGAAGATGTACAAAAATCAATATAAATAAAAATAACAACGACTAAGTTTGTGACTTAATAACTCCTGAACCGATCTCAATCAGATTTATAACATGTATGAGGTTCGGTATAATATATCATATATAATTAAACTTAAGAACTTTTAAAACACCCGATCGATCTTGATCAAATGTTCAACATAGATGAAGTTCAGGCCTAGAGCGATTTTTATAATTTTACTTTGATCCTGCAACGTAGGGGAGGGGGAGGAGGGAGATATATGTAAAAAACTAAAAATATAAGTGACTGTCATTGTGACTCCATCACTCTTGATCCAGCCGATCGATCTCAATCAAATTTTCAACATAGATGAGGTTCAGACTTGTGGTAGTTTTTTTTATCAAATCACTATGAAGATAGAGCTTAGGGGAGGGAAAGGAGATGGAAAATGTATAAAAATAAATACAATTTAATAACTCTTGAACCACCCGATCGAACTCGATCTCATTTTCAACATGAGGGTCGGACCTAAGAAGGTTTCTTTCATATCACTTTCACGGTGCAGTTTAGGGGAGGGGGAGGGGGAAAGATATTTGAAAATGATCGAAAATGATCGATATTAAAATGGAATATATATAGTTTTGGGGGTCGCTGAGCTAAACAGTGATATTTCCGATGCTGTTTAACTTGGCGGAGGGAAGGGAAGAGACATAAAAATGATAGGAATAAAGAATGTTAGTGTCGAATCCATAGTTTTCGAGGTCACTGAGTTGAATACTGACGTTTCGATACCGTTTAGACCAAATTCAGCCTCGTAACTTGTGGGAGAGGGACATACATAATAATGATCAAACATGATCAAATATTAGTATGGAATCCATAGTTTTCGGCGTAGGTAAGGTGAACAGTGATACTTCCTATCCCATTAAAATGCAAATTCAGCACCGAAACTTGGAGGAGAAAGGAGATATATAAAAATTGCCGAAAGTGACCATTATCAATGTTGAATTCATGGTTTTTGAGGTCATTGGGAAGAACAATGACACTTCCGATGTCGTGCCTCGCAACATGGGAAAGAGGAGATATGAGTTTATTGAAAATGACCCACATTAGTGCCGAATACATAGTTTTCGAGGTCCCTGAGACCCACAGTGACACTTCTGATGCTATTTAAATCCAAATTTAGCCCCGCAACTTGGGGAGAAGGATGGGAGAGAAATATAAAAATAATCGAAAATGATCGATATCAGAGAGCGCTTTGCTAATAGTAAAAAGTGACTGACTAACGAAATATATTATTATTATTATTATTATTATTATTATTATTATTATTATTATTATTATTATTATTATTATTATTATTATTATTATTATTATTTTAGTTTAACCCAACGAAGTGGGCAATTCATGCTAGTAATTCATATTCACAAGTGAGTCTTCAAATAACTTGGAGTTTGATGCCATTATTTTGTAAATCTAATACAGGTTGAAAATATTCATATAAATTGCGTTTATACCAGACATAGACACTTGAGTCATTTTCACTTTTCACAGTTTAGACAGAAATTATTACTTTAATTTTCTGTCTCTTTTTTGGTCAATATTGCTAAATATATCATCATCGTCATAATAGCTATTCTGCCATTATTGGAAGGTTACTAGCTGCAGCTGAAAAGGTTTGACGTTCGGTTTTCCTCATCTAGTCACTTCACCTTGACATAGCAATTTTCTGTTTTAATACCTTCATTTAACTACAGTCTCCCTCTCTCCCTCCCTCTCTTTCCTTCCACTATTCCCTCGAGCTATTCTCTCATAATACAGTTCCTCCTCAACCAATATCCTAATCAGTTGCGCTTCCTCCTCTTAACTATATCTAAAATTTTCCTTTTCTCCCCTGCTGCTAATATTTCTAACACCTCATTCGTTTTACGTTCAACACAGCTAATTCTCTCCTTTTTTCTCTCCATGCCCACATTTCGAAAGCCTGCATTTTTTTTATTCGCTTTTGCGCAATGTCCATGTTTATGTCCCATAGAGTACATACTGGAATAAGTAAAACAAAATCTGAATATTTAATTGGAAGTTTGTTCAATAGAAGAATTAGCTAATCGTGGTTGAAAAGAGAAATCTGACACCTTTACAATGTAAAAATAATTTTGCAATTCATAGTATTTCAATAATCTGTGCCGCCTTGATTTTCTTTCATGCATCTCAGGGGTGACCTCCCCAGTTTGGGAACCAGTGGAGTGTTGGATCTGTTAAACAATATAAACAGATTACGAAACGTTGTGATTTAGGCATATCTTATAAGTAGTGAAGCGTGGGCACCCATTAAAAAATAAAGATCATCACCTATGATGTACATTATCATCATAATTACACGAAGTTAAACTATATTGCATTTAGAAACATACGTTGCATTTCCGCTACTATTGGCGCATTGTAGAGTTTGTTATCTCTTATATCCATAGTAAAATTTACCTATGAAAAGCGTGAGATTTTTTAAATGCAAGATTTGCAACACTCTTGCATGCAAGACCAAGACCAAGACTGGGTGTGCAAGACCAGACCAAGACCAAGGAGTCCAGTGCAATATCAAGACCAAGACCAATACCACCCCCAATGAAATCTTTGTTATCTGAGTGCTAGAATCAGAGATAAATTTAGAGAGAACCCAATGAGAATTTCTGTTTTCAAAAATGAAAGTTGTGAACATATTATAGGGACCGTTTGGATGCCAAGTGGTGTAACTAACAAAATAAAACTTTTTAGGAAATAACTTTGAGCTTCAATATCTCATGTAAATCGCATCAAAAGAAGGTTATTTGATATCAGTAAATAAACTTCATATGTGTGGTTTTTCGCTGCAACCATTAAAGAAATATGATCTTCAAAGTCTATTATGAGAAATGTTCATTTAAGAGCTACACCATTTGCATCCAAGTGGTCCACATGTTGAGGCAATGATACTTTCATTACACCACCTATACATTCATATTTTATCAAGCACTTTTATTCCAACTATACTAAAGAGCTCGATTTTGATACTGATACTAAGTGGAAGAAGCACTTAGGCAATCTCAAAAGGCAGACTTTCCAATCTCATAATCCATTTAAAAATGCAGGGAAAATTTTTCTATTTTATCTTCCTTTACCCAGAAGGGATTCAGATTCCTTGAATGAACGAAAAATATTGTTTAGTTTATTGTCTTACAAATATGCCCTTTATTCTAAAGGAGACGGATGATTAATGAAAGTGAAAGTTTGTAAAAATAACTTTTCATGCTCTTGTACCTGAAATCGAACCAGGAAACCTGCACATGAAAGGTACGCGTGTTAGTCACCACAAACTAGCAAAGATATCTTCTGAATTTTTCGAGTAAAAACGTATTTCAGTTCTTCCTGGCTGAAACTCGATAAGAAAGTCTATGTAACAACCCCGTAAACACACATTTGCAAACACACACAATCATCGTATAGTTTGATCAGCCTTAATTTTAACTTAATTTAAACTTACACTTACAAAATATCCCACAATTCTCAAAAAACAATGCTGTGCAATATTTGCTTCACAGCGATACTCTATTAGTATACACAAGTTTATTGTTAACACGATTCAAGTGCCCAACCATAGAATGTTTTGTTAGGAAGATCCAAAGTTGAAATACTCGAGAGAGACTGGAGCACAGTGTGCTATTTGATCAATCCAGGGGGGATTTAATTGGAAATATTGAAGTCTCTTGAATAGTGTGATATTTAATAAATTGGAAGTCAAGGGTCCTATGAAGAATATCAATAAGAAATATCATTATCTGTAACAGGAAAGTCGCATAAAGACCCAAAGTTGACGAAAGTAACTCATAGTGTAGCGATGAAAATGACACTCAGAAACTAAAATGCATTATCTCCAAACATTGCATTGTGTTTGGAGTGACATTGTTGTGTGTTTCTGAACTAAATTTGATTTGTACGCCTAGCAGTGTCTTGCGTCTGTGAACCCTCAGTAATAACACCTGATCTGTAACAATGCCATCATGTCTTATTTAACATCATCGTTAATGCAGTGTAGATTGGAGGTCTCTTATACCATCGTATACAGACGTCAGATTGATTTTATTCCTTGCAGTAAGATGTGTACTAAAAGAATATGAAGAAAACTTCTGCGCATGTTTGCGCTTTTACTAATTACATATTTTCTTTTTCTTTTTTCTTTTCTTTTTTCTTTTTTTTTTAGCATGGCGTCCTCAATCTCCCTGCAAGTAATATTTGATGTTTGGTCGCGTTACCGGAAAACTGAGCGTTTTGATGATATGTATGAACTTGTTTTGAAAGTAGTTAGCATGGAATACCTTTCTGACGATTTTAAAAAATAATTTAAAGGTATTTATAAGAAGCCTGTGTCAGAAAGTTGAATACAGGTGGAACAAATCTGATCATCATCGTGAACGGTTTCTTACATCAAATGCAGACTGGTTATGTGGAAACATAAGTTTATCAGACACTGTTCGAAAGCTACTACCTTCTCCATCCACTAACAAACCACCTGCTACGTCTGGAAAACTATCCAAAACATTTAGTGAGTATTGCAAGAAAACCAAGAAAAGGAAGCTCAGAGATTTCGTTGCATCAAATAGCTTGGAGCAGATATCTACTGTTGTGGAAATGAAGCTTCGGGAAGAGCGCTAAAAGGATTCTGCGACTATAGTGAAAGAACTATCAGAATCGTCACCTCGTCGAGGGACTAGTATAAGAAGCATGCGCATTTCAGTGTATAATCAGAAAAATAAAAAGAAGAGTATATCTGTAGATCAAGCTCTAGCACTCATTGTTGATGTAAATCTTTCATCTCGACAATACATTATCTTACGAGATTTATGGAATGCATACTGTACATTTCATACACATAAGATGTAAAAGTGTGGCGAGTAATAGATCCCGAAATGAAAAATAAATTAGCCAGTAGGAAAAGGTGTATTCTAGAAAGATTTCGAAATGGGATGGGCCTTTTGGTTGATATGCTTACCCAAGAAGGAAATACCAGTGATGACGAAGGTTTTTCAGAAATGCTAGACTGTCTGCTGACATTATAGGTGTTAATGTTGTACTCATTGAACATTTTCATGTAAATTTAGAATGCATCAATTGTGGTTTTCCCATTAACACAGATGCTTTTAAGCAGTATGCAGCAGACACTAGACATTTATACTTACGAGATTATGCATGGTATTACATACCAAGCACATGCATAAGATTTTGGGGCATGGGAAAATTGTTATTGCCTCTTGTATGCTTCTGATTGGCCAACTTTTGGTAGGAGCACAAGAAACAAGGAACAAGGACACTAGAAAGTACCGAGAAAACTTCACAGGAATATCTCAGGTGTGGATAGCAATAAATCTTATTCATAGACTCTTAATATTTTCTGATCCGTTAATAGCCAGTTTAAGACGCAAGCTTCGAAAGAAGGCCGGGCACTTTCATTGCCTGCTTTGAATATAGATGACGTTTCCTTAAATGATGACGAATGTGATTCTGAGGGCCCATAAGCATACTTTGTTTCTCATTACTTCCTAACAGCCATTTTAGTGCTTTTCTTCATATTCTTTGCTTAGAATACATTTTTTGTGTTGTGCATCGTAAAACACAACTGCCACAATAATTGAGATGTCAGTGTTGCAGTTATCTTTATTTATGTTAATTCATTATGTATAGAATTTTGTTTCAAATTCTAATAAATGTCGATAAGGAGTGTCAGTTTGCATTTTGTCAGAGGACGATAACTAAGGGACAGTGTAATGCAAACATTATTATATACTTCAATGTATATCATTCTCAATTCCTTTGAACATATTTTACTAACTTGTGCTGCAAAACAGAGGGCGAGGATGCAAAAGTCACACGACATAGGATAAGGTAATCTTCTAATTTTGTATCCTCTTAATTCGTTAGGTGACGATAACCTTTTACAACATCAGCTTCAATTGTTCCAAATATTTAATATCTTTATATGTGTTTGGTAATTTTTTAACGTTTTACATTCTTACTAAAATATATTGGTATGCTAATATATTGGTATTCACAAATGTAGTTCATACATTTTTATTACCAAATCCCGGTCATTTAAATACGTTTCTGATCATAGAATTAATATTTGATCCAAGCAGTTCATGAAACATAGCATCTTCAGTAATTTGAGTAGTGTGAAAAAGTGCAAAGTTGCTGAACAACCTTCAGGGAAAGAATTGTCATGAGCACAAAGTATGGACTTGTGGTGGGCACAAAAACCGGTTTTTCGGTTTTCTTCAAAACCGGTTCGGTTTGCTCAGAAACCGGTTATCGGTTTTTTTTCAAAACCGGTTCGATTTTTCACCTAATCCGGTTTCGATTTTCTTCAATACCGATTCCGTTTTTTTTTCAAAATTTGTTCTATTTCTGACCAGAATGGTGTTTCGTTGTTCTCCGGAAACCGAATCCATTTCCACAGAAATAGTTTTATGTGTTTTCGAAAAGTTTTCACCGAAACCAGTTTCGGTGAAAACATAACCGTTTTCGGTGAAAAACCGAACCGGTTTAGTAGAAAACCGAAATGTCGGTTTTTCGGGTTTCGGTTTTTATAAAAACCGGTTTTGCCCATCCCTAGTATGAACGTACATATAAATGATTTTGAATCCTTCGTTTCGATGGTGAGAACAAGTTTTCGCGAACGGTCAGTGAATCTCGTTAAGTTCATAATGTATGCGTTTAAAAAAATTGACAAAAGTTTGACGAGTTATCACAATATGTAGTCTAGTGTAGATGATTTTAGCACCAAACTTGCTAATTTGTATTTGATTAATGTCAATAAGGCTCGTGTTTTTAATTTATATTTTACCAGATCCCCAACATGTCTTCCAAATTTTGACGATCCGCGAATATCGAACGGCTGAAAAACACAAGATCTAGTGCTCTAAAGATCATTATAATTAGAAACACTTATTTAGAAAGATATATTAGAAAGATAATTAATTAAGTTATTTTTTCTCCTTTTCCATGTGATTTGATGTAGAATGAGTCAGACAGTGAAATGGACACAGTAAAATGAATGTCTCAATTCAAGCGAATTATTCACTTTATTTATTTATTTTACATTCTGTTAACTGGATTGGAAAAGTTAACTCAGATGTAACAGGACTACACAATTGAATCTAAGTTTCTGTTATTCTAGCCCGCGGCACGACCACTAGATGATATTCCTCGTTCATCTGGAAAGAAAGAAAACAATATAATAAATTATAGAATAAGAAACATATAAATATGTACAGTTACAAGAGTGTAGATTGTGGTTCTGGAAAGAAAGGAACATAATATAATAAACTATGTAATAAGAAACATGTGAACATGTGCAGAGCTACAATCACATAGAGAAAAAGAGAACACCTATGTAGCTGCTGGATGCCACATGTGAACTATACAGCAGAAAGTGAATAGTGTTAATTTAACTTAATTTAAACACAGCTCAGTAATTCAGCATGACTAGATCTTTAGAGTGTTATTTTAACAGCTACAGTTTGGTGTTGGAGTCAATAAATAAACGATGGTTCCGTTAGAAACAGAAGTGTTGTTAAATTAGACTATGATGTTGATTTTGCGTGTAAAAGTATCAACGTTAAAGAACTAAGTGGATGAACGAAGGATCGTGGAAATAAGAACAACGAAATGTTGTTATTTCTATTTATTGACAGCGTTGTTAGCCTCACCTCTAGCTTATATGTGAACGTGAGCCATATTAAGGATAATATTCATAATTGCTTAATTTATACAGTGATCATCTAATCATTTTATCTGCTAAGAACAATGATTTAGCAAAGGTATCAAAGCCACTACAAACCCTATATATCACCAAGATATATCTACTGTATACCCGAATTATTCGGATCCATCTTGAATTGCAAGCACGTCATAAATATCTAAGTAGATGATACTTGCAATAGTTTTTATTTTGAGCACTGAACAACATATTTTAACACATGCGAACTATCGAAGAACGTATTACATTTTGTGTAATCTTTTACGAAGAGAGTTTTGTGAGCATAAATATTTTCTGGCAAACGTTACATTAGCAAAAGTACTGCTATCTGATATCAATGTTCTAACACTTTTTGATTACATTTCTGAAACTTTCATAAAGTCTTTTGTTTGTTCAGAAAGCAAGGTTAACAAACCGCTCACACAAAGTTTTTCTTCCAGGACAACTATATATTTTTTTCGTCATAATCTATAAGTAATTTATCCTACGTTCTATATTATGCCTTATAATAGTATTTACTTTTAATTCGAAAGAAAGTGCTTTCTTGTAACTCTAGCTGACTGGCAAATGACTAACATACACAAAACTACTCCAATGATATATTACGAAAATCACTTCATTCTACAAAGTACTATGTCAACAAGTTGATCCAACCCTGTAATATTAAAACTTCTCCAAAATTTGATGACATTGAAGTAGCAAAACGTACGTGGCAGAATTTGACACGAATCGGATAACGCAAAGCCATTGTGTTGAATTTACACCATTTTTTAGTGTGAAAAATTTTAGGGATTTAATAGACATGTGCGTAGTTATATTCTAATACCGTCATCTGCAAAAATGAAATATTTAGAATAATAAATGCTTGACATCAAAGACGGCCCTACGCAATTTTGTCGCCCCGTGTAGTGGCACATCTGCCGCCCCTTTTCTCCAGGAAGAACAAATCTTAAAATCACCATTTTAAGTGTGCTTTCCTATTATGAACAACAATGGGAAGGAAAAGAACACTAGCATTCAGAAATGCCTAAAGACTACATATACATTCCCGTTGTGTCTGTTTTTCCTTAAATAGTAATATATTATGTTATTAAAAGATAACGCAAATACACCTGCAGAGGAAAGACGATAATCCTCTTTATACAATTCAATATCGAGCTTCAATTGCAATTTACCAATTTACAATTCCAGTGCAACCATCTCTTTCATATTTATTTGTTGATTTCCCTTCTACATTTGTTATAGTAAAAAAAAAAAGAAAAACTTGTTTCCAATTTCAATGATAACGAACTTCTTTGTGACAAAGACAAGACTAGTTTTCATATCAAAACTGTGATAACTAACTAAATTGAACAGGTGTTTCCTACTGTTGTAGAATTGAGTTCTTGTATTTGACAATAATCAAGCAATTCATGCTAGAATTTTTTGACCATTTCGGTTAGCACTGTTCATGTCACCTTAAACTAATGCGATCTAAACCATGATTTATGAATGTAGTATTCAAATAGGAAGTCAGCTTAGTAAATTTAACTACCATCAAAATGAAATCTTTTTTCCAAAAAGAAATATTTATTTTAAATAATATAGTTAAGACAGATCTTGCCACCCCTCGAAATTTTCCGTCCCGTGCAAATGCATGTGTTGCAGATATGGTGCCCTGTTTGACATGACCTGGTGACCTGGCCCTGCTTGACATAAATAAGGTGAAGAGGCAAAATGTTTATTACATTAATACTTTATTTAATATGGAATATAATTACTGAACGTGACGTAGAAAGTTTATACACTGTAACCGTATGGAGAATAATATATATTCGTATACTTATGACTAAATAAGAAATTTTATTAAGTAACTTTAGCTAACAGTTCTGGAAGAATAGTGCATGATCAGATTCAGGAGCAAATGAAGAATACTACCAATTCATATGTAAAAAAACAATATTGTATTAGGTATGATAAAAGAAAACTTATACTTACTACTTGCTATGGCACTGATCTGAAAAGTAAGGTAAAAAAGATAAAACATCAGTGAGAAGTCCTTGAAAACATTGCAAACAGCAACACACTTACAGTTCTTATGTGGTACACTAGCAACAAAGTCAAATAACATTTTTACTTGAAGTACATTAATTAAATATCTCGTCATTCTATAAATTTGTAGCAGTGGCACGTGTACATGACATTAAGGAGTTTGTGTGTATGTGCTGACAATTTCTAATTAAACTGTGAGTAGTACTACTACTTCTAGTTTTAGTAAGGAGATTAGAGTGAATATGAAATACATTGTTGGGACACTTAATTGGTTGCACAAGACAGCTTCGCGCTATCTATCATCATTTTTATATTTAGCAATCAACTTTACTGCCACTTTCAATTTGAACCTAAATCCAAGAAATAATATGGTGTCTATTTTTAAAATTCTAAATCGATTTAAAAAAGTAAAGTTTCTTCCTATCTTATTATCTTTATTCTATAGCGGTCAACGTTAAAACGGGAAATGGTTAATATTTGCAAATTCCTGGTCTGAGTTTCAGTCAGTACATATATATCACTATATAAGCACAATGTTTAGAATTGTATGAAGCTTTTTTAAGTAAATTTTGTCTTAAAACAATTCAAAAGTAAGTTGGAAGATAATTGATTTCAAATATTGGAATACTATAATAGTAAGAAGTTAATTTAAAAAAAACTAAAAAAAGATAAACACTTACGAAACAAACGACTATCATGACGGCAAATTTGAAGTACTTCATATTCGGGCTTCTAGTTGGTAAAACTAAGGAGCTATAGCTGTTGTAGTACTGGAGCGTGATAGTGACAATCACTTTGAGAATGTGCCTTATATATATCCTACCAAATAAAATAATAGTAATAAAAATAATAATTTATATTTCTTGGTCGCGAATATGTGTCATATAATTATAGACGCACAAGAAAATTCTTTGATATGATAGATGACAAACGTATATTTACTGACAAACAAATGAAAAAATAGAAACTAGTTTCAATAGCACTGGACATGAAAAGAAGGTTATACCCATTTCTCGTTCCTTTTCTTTCTGCTTAAACAATAGAAAAAAATGCGGAAATGCAATTTTCTTTCCTTTTGAAATGTTAATTGAAATATGACGACAAAAAAAGGCTAGATAAAAAGTTAAGAAAAAGTTAAGTGGTCTTGATGTCTCAAGGAGAAGGCCAGCTAGACTAAAAAAAATCAACCCTGTGGTTCCTCATTTTGAATTTTTTTAAAAAAAAAATCATGTAAAGACATGACAACAAAATTTTGATAGAATGTGGTACGAACCAGAACTATAGTGAAATTGTGCGATGTAGTATGTACCAGGAACTATTAATGGAGATGTTTGCCAAGGAGTATGACCAGTAAATATTTGGTAATCTTACCTTAATAAAGGTATGATGATGGACTAGGAATCAACCCAGTCAACAGGGAATGTTGACAATCTGGAACTAATGACATTACTATTGTGTTTCCTAGTGAAGTGCATGATACGTTACATATTTTGATAAAGTAAGTCATTACGTTAAGCAAGTTTGCATATACAGACTACTAACTCTGAAAACATTTACGATCGCTCCAATTCAAATCATTTCACGGATTCAACGTCTTATTAGACAGTGAAATCGAATGTGATTTAGTCGAAAAAAATTTTTATACATTGCAAGAGTTGTGACGTTGAAATATTCACCGCACCCCGATTCCGAAATATGTTTTAGCCTTTATTCCCGAACCCGGCCAGAGCTCGTGCGATCATCAAATGATACCCGAATTATAGAAACTTAATAATGAAAGCAAAATTGCATTTTTAATTACAGCAATTAGAGGTTTAATTTTGAAGTTGTTCTTTAAAAGTTCTTCAGAATGAACGGTCCGATAAATATATTTGTACAGTATATTTACAAAGTTAGGCCCGAGAAAGCCCGAGAAATATGGTTGCATATTTAAAAATTTACGGCCCAAGCCTGGCCCGGGCCCGAAGTGATAATATTATGTGCTTTGTAGGCCGAAGTCCGGCCCGCGAGCTCGGCCCGAGGCCGTGCAGATCTCTAATGTCAGTCATCTCATACAGTCGTATAATATTTAATTTTACATGGTGGAAAACTTGAGGAAGTGTTCTGTGAATGTTCAATCAGTCTCAATTTTTATCATTTAGAACATACTGGAACTCACAGTTTTCGTGGAGTCCAGATGCGTATTCTCTGTACTGTGAAAATTTCTTGTCTACACCTCACGTTCTATGTGATCAAGTAGATTGATATAAAAGTATAAATAGTCCTTCCTAAAGGTGAAAATTGAGAGAAAGAAAGAGAAAAGCTCCCGGGTATATCTGATACAGAAACTTTTATAACGTTACTTATATATAAGGGTAAAGTGAAAAAAATCAAAGTTTTGCAATCAAATAGCGCTAGGTGTCAAAAGTTGTGTATTGACTAGTATAACATTCGTGAATTTTTTTCATAATATTTGAACTTCGTCTTCATTCCCCGCAAGAGCCTTAAATGTTTGTAATGTTGATGACAATTTGATTTTTTTAATACTGATTTTTTTTTAAAAAAAAATGCCTAATGAAATCGAACTAGGTGACAAAAGTTGCATTATGACTAGATTGACTGCACCGTTCATGATTTTTAAAATAATTTGCGTCTTCATCCTCCGCAACTGTCTGAAATTTTGCAGTTTTTATGGTATATTCTTAGACATATTCTAGAGCATTTAGATGGCGCAACAGTGGGTAGTCAAAAACTCTAGAGAACTATAGAAAAACGTTTAACCAATTGTGAACACTGGCGCAAATCCCAGGGGAATGAGGGGGACGTGTCCCCGATCTTGGAACTGTGGGGACTGTGTGTCCCCTCTAATAATATGATTTGAGATGTGTTTTTTGGGGGAGAAATGTGATTATTAATGTCCGATTGCCACAAAGGAAAGTGACAGGAAATTGATGTCCTCCAGAATAAGCCTCAAATATGCCCGCCTCCGAATGTTGATGGCAACTCTGCTCCCCTGATCCTCCAGAGCATTGGTTTTCAACTTCATAAAAATCTTAACATCGCTAAAAAAATAGGTATTACTCGCCCCCCCCTTCCAATGTTGAAGACAGATATGCGTCGGTTATTGTGAGGATATACCAATCGTTAATTTTCAAGCGATTGAAGGAAAAAGGCGCCAGAAACCTTAGCACAGACCAAATCTTCACACTATGTGGGATATTTGCAAAGCAATCTCTGCTTTTGAGTGTTCACCGAACCTTGTATCAAGAAGTCCGGGAAAATTATTCTATGCCAGATGGATAACTACCGCCAACCAGGACCATAGCTTGTTGGGGCAGGGGTGGAACTGCCCCCGCCCCCCATGGAAGCTCACAGCTGTTGAAGGGGGCCCATTTTAAGACAAAATTTTCTTACTCCATATACGATACGAACGTGAAATTATAAATGAAGCATCAAACAGGTTCACTATATTACATAAACAAAACAGCAGTAACTAACTAACTCTATGGCCTATGGAACCCGGAGGTTCAATGCCGCGTTCACAAAAGCTGTCCACTGACTTCTATCCTTAGCTAACTAACAAAACAGCACACAAAAATTAAATAAAATAAAAATGCGTCGTGGGCCTTTTTCAGTAAAAACTATACTATTAGGGGATCAAAAATAATATTTGTTCGTATGGCTTTGAGATTTGTCAATATTGTCCCATTAATTAATTTGTCATGTATGGAACGGGTCCAGAGGCGTAACTAACAGCACCGCAGATTTTCCCATGCGGGAGGGCCCACAGGCTCTGGTGAGCCCATAAAGAGTAAGAGTAAGATGGAAAGAGGGGGCCCAAGAATTGGAAAAACAACTTTTCTAGGTGGCTCAAATACGCATATTAATGCTTGCTCTCCCCCAGAAAATTCTAAGTTACGGCGCTACTGCAGAGTGCTTAGAGTGTACATAATCACTACTATCCCATCTTCGGACTTGAAGGAGCTGGTTACACTCATCATGAATGCTCCGATGTGGTTTCACATTAAATGTAATCCTATTATCAAGGATGCTCCTGTGAACTTATATCGTACTATGACCTTTTCACGGTCAGTTTAATGGTTTCTTCGCGCAACCAGAGAATTTACTAGTATCTATGCTTGCCGTTAATCGAAAGCATATTCGAAAACTAGCTATGCGTAGAATCCTTGACACAAGGTCGAAAATCTGAAACCAAACATCTCCTCTACGTAAGTTCAGTATTTCAGCAATACACTTTAGTACTCAGGATTACACAGACCTAATCAACTGGCAAGAACGCGAAGTAACCGAGTCACCCCTGACAAGCCATTTGTTGGAGGAGGATCTACAGAAATGTGTAACGCAGTGGCGTATTTGCCCCCCCCCCCCCCCGAAATCTTACTTACTATAGTAAAGTATATGAAATATCTTGCAGAATTTTCACATTTTCAAGCAAAGCCTTACCCCCTAAAGTTAGCAAAGCCCCTCCCGAAACAAAATCGTAAATACGCCACTGGTGTAACGGAAGGTTCATCTGTCCTTCTACCTGTTTTCCACTTGCCATGTCATACCCAAGCAATCGAGAAGTGAGTTAAAACTGTTACCGAAGCTTCGTCTGAAGTGTGTAACCTTCGTATGAAGGGTTTTAGCTGCAGATGGATTTATCAGAGTAATACTTTTCGATAGTTGAGTTATGTCCACATTCAAAACAAAATCTGAGTTGAGTTGAGTTGATTTTAGTTTAGCGTCCCTGTCAGCAGCGAGGCTATATGAGACGTGGACCTACTGATTAACGTGGAATCCGAACCACATGAGCTCCCGCCGGGAATCGAACCCGGGTCTCCCACGCCAAAGGCGCGTACGCTAACCGCTTAGCCACGGATGAGCTCGAAACAAAATCTGAATATAAACCAATGAGTTAAAGTTCCAAAGGTAGGGTGGATGGAATGGGAGGATGGGCGGAGCTCTACATGCAGCCACCTCCTCGCGGTGAGTTCTGGGAACCAGAAAAGAGCTGCATATCAAAAATAAATTCAATGCAAAATTGTTCAAGTTATATAATGTTTCTTAATATTATGCTCAATGTATTTTTAGATATTACTGTGAAACAGCATTTTAAAACTTTTTGGAGGTAACGAAGACGAAGAAAAAACATTTTAAAATCATCGAAATTATACTAGGGACCGCGGTGGCTCAGTGGTAGAGAGTTCACCTCTGGTGCTTGGGGTCCCAGCTTCGATCCTAGCCCCCGCCAAGTGAACTTTGTGGTGGACAAACACCGTGTGCGTGGGTTTCCTCAGGGTTCTCCCGTTTCTCCCACTTTCTTCATTCCACCATTTCATTCATTACTAATCATCACTGCCTCCTTTAGCCTAACCGGCATAATCGTGGGACGTAAAATTCAAAGATTTCATTTCATTTTTTTTTTTTTTTTGAAATTATACTAGTTACGCACAAGGCTTGACATCTAGCAGGATATTATTTGACAGTTTTTGAAAATTGTCAGTCTCTTCAATGAATTTTGAGATTTACTGTATAAATTCCAAAATGTTAAGGCCTCTGCAGGTAATAAGATAAAGCACAAAAATTATTTCAAAACCATAGGTGTTATGGTAGTGAACACAACTCTTTCTTAAGCAAGTGTGAAGTGATTTGGCGGATTTTAAAACTTTTTTAACATTTTAAGTGAATTTTCGAAATTTACCATAAAAACTGCAACATTTCAATCCCTTGCGGGAAAGGAAGAATCAAATAATTTTAAAAACCATGAATGGTGTAGTCAATCTAGTCATTATTCAACTTTTTTTTGCCTAGTTCGATTTCATTGGGCAGCTTTAATTTTTTTAAAAATATTTTCAAAAAATATCAAATTTTGATAAAAATTGCAAAATTTCAAAGCCTTTGCGGGGAATGAAGTTGAAAAATTATGAAAAAATTCACGAATGTTATACTAGTCAATACACAACTTTTGACACCTAGTGCTATTTTGTTGGACAACTTTTGATAATCGACCCCCCATTTCGCTCCACCCTATTATATATTTCAAGCTTAATAGATTTGCTCCCCATCCTAAAGCTTCAATTATCACATAGACGTAAGTAAATGTCACTTTACTCAGAATCCTAAGTAAATGAGATTCCTCAAAGGCAAATAATTCTTGTCTCTAGCGCCAAAAACTAGTGATCAATATGACATCTGTAGGTCCTATATATTTAGTGATCACGGTTTGTTGTGATGTAAATAAATTCACATCTGAGTGCTGTCAGTGTGACAAATGTTCTTATAGTATAGATTTGCACTACAATCAGTGCTATTGTCCATTGTGGAAATGAGCTAAAATATCTTCTTGTATTATTATTATTATTTTACATTTGCATCACCATACGATTTAAGAATTGAAATCTATACGTATAATCAATCTCAAGAACATATATACCCTGCTTCACGCAAATGAGACTTTTTTTTTTTTTTTGCTGTGAAGATACACGTAAATGTAATTTTAAATTTGGGGAACATTTTTCCCTGTACCCTTCAGCATGTGAACCATAAATAATAGGCTTTATTCGAAAGGCAGAATGAAAATATGCGTAAAGTTTCTGGAAAATTCAGCTATATTTTTAAAGGACTGTTAATGCTAACACTATTATCGTGAGATAGGGTGAATTTACCCTTTTTTCCTTCAATAGGGACGTTAAGATAAAAACTTTAGACTTCTGAAAAAAGGTGAAATTTTAGGAATACTTGTTTACACCTGGTACAATAAAATCTAGAAGTAGGCCCAAAGGTTTTGGTAGTCATATTGGAAAATGGCCACCATCTTAAAAATAGGGCCATTTTTCAGAATATCCGTTTAAAGTAGCTACTGCTTACACACTATTCATCCGAATTTCATGCTTAATGCGTCATTCTCTTCAAAATTAAACAGTTCTTTAAATGCAACATGGTGCATAGGCCTATACGTATGACGTACAAGAAAAGGGAAATTTGGAGGAAATAGGGAATTTTTCTTTAAAAATATCCTTTTTGGAAGTTTTAGCTCTCCTAGACTGGCCACAGGTGGGAGTACGTGACCCTAATGTACTCTGAAATAATACAAAGGTTATGGTATAATGGTATACTCTTTGCAAAACAACATTAAAATATCCTAATGACATGAAAAAAATATATATATACTTATCTATTTGAAAGTAGAAAATTTACACTGATAGAAAAAATTGCGATCTAAAATTTCTGGATAAATTAATATTCCAACGAATTTCATGGCTAGTACGTCATGTCTTTTTCTAAATGATACAGTTTCTCAATTGCAATATTTTCCATTCCACTGTGAGTTGTGGGAAAACGGAAATTTGGGGGAAATCGGGAAGTATATCAGAAAACCTTTTTTTAAAAATTTCTTGTTCCTACAATGATCAAGGGTGAAAACACGTGACTTTAATTTACTCTGAAAAATTCATTGTTTAATGTTTATTGTTTATTGTCAACACAACAGGCTAAAGCCCAATTACACAATTACATGTTCATAACTCTTGATAACATAACTTGAGTTCATAACACTTGATAACTCATTATAATGGCATTTCTAAATTTCTTAGGCGACATATCCCATATATCAAATTCATTGTTATTTGAATATATTCTATTATACAAAGCTGTTGTCCTCCAGATTGGTGATTTCATCATTATATTAGTTCTTGATTTTGGTAGTAATAAAGACCAGTGTTTCTACGTACTTTTAATGTAGGGACATGAAAATTCAATAAAGAAACTAAATCAGGACAATCGAAAATATTTTGCTTTATTTTTGAATAATAAATAATAAATCAATCAATTGTGGTATTGGCAGTGTTTCTGCCAATATCATTCCAATATCTTATATAGTAACGTAGTGAAAAAATGTTTTTTCAATGCTCTTATTTATACAATTTTACATTAGGGCAGGTCTTTTGACACCCTTTATTTTGAAACCTGGAGACCTAAAGGGAAATTATTTATATCTTTTCATTTTTCGTGTTTAATTTAATTTTATATTATTGTACTTCATCATTTGTACTTACATTATTGTACTTTACCACAACAAACATCTTTGCTCCTATCTGACACGTTAAAAAGGAAATAGGAAGAACTATTAGAGATTAAAAAACCTTTAAAATAAAGTTAAAACCAATATCATGTAACAAACCACACTAAATGTTAGTCTCAACGTCGTCAAAATCATCAACACTACTGTCAACACAAGTAGGAAGCTCGAATTGTTCTCTTTCATTTTCACAGTCAGTATAAGCAAAGCATTGTACACTATATCCCTGCACTTTTTCACTTGCAACGAATAGTGTTGCACATTTTGCAAGAACAACTGAATAATTCCCTATATACACAATCTACTTCATAAAGAGTTATCCATGTTGGCTCCCAGTTCCCAGTTTCATATCGGCGCCAACCCAAAAGGCCTGGATCAGGTAAGGTGGACTGTTTAACCAAACACTATCCCCGACAACAGTCAGTTAGATAATCACTCCTCAAGACATGTTGAAATAAAGCTGCTTTTGTTGGTACTATTCCTTCCATGGAACGTCCTCTCTTTCTAAAGAACTCTTTCCTACATTGGTTAACTGTGCTATGACATGATGACTTATCGTACCTCAAAACAAGAAAATTTTCAACTTCGTCCATTTACATCTCAATTTGTGCAGGTTGCTGGGACAAAATCTTGAATGTTTGTGTAGTTTCCGGGAGAGTTATATATGTTTCCCAAGCATTTTTTCATAACCAGCAAACGAGTAAGTTGTGTCGCAACGCGGACAATGCATGGAAAAATGGAAGATAAGTAGCTTTTTCGACTTTAAGCTTGTTAATAGTAGATGAATTGACACATACCAATTAAATGTTGCCAAAGAAAGCCCTGCAACGTCAATATCTACTGTTTCGAATTATGATAGATTTGTGTCCAGTTTGATACATATACTTGGCATGAAGCAAAAATCTTGTATCCGCTTCCTCTTCATGTATGAGTGAAGATATTCATGGGATGATAATGGTGTATTCCATAACATCGCTTCTTCTTTCCTAGTCACCAGTTCTGTCCGACTCGAGATACGTGTTTAGTTGCAAGTAGATCGAAGAGTTCTTTGTTTTCACCAGTGAACAAGACGTTCCTTCAATTTCTAGGCAAAGGAGTATTACTACAAACTTTTCGTCTTTTGCCAGTACCTGTAAACTGCCTGGTCTCAGCTTTCAAACTGTCAGGTTTCTAGACAACACAGACTATGTCAATTCTATTTACACTGTATCATTCCTGAAGAACTATGCTAGCAAATCTCCCCGTATACTCATCAAAAGTCATGGTATCTCCAGGAGGTATCATGTAGACTAATGCTGGGCCATCCAGTATGGCAAATGATGCTGAAGATATGTCACTGGGATAGACACACACATTTCTGAAACACTGAAGACCCGATTTCTGAGATTTTCGAAGGCACCCACAGTCTGACAAAGAAGGTGGAAACGATTGGTTTCCATGCCTAAAAAATTCGTCAAAATCAGAACCTTACTTCTGACACTCTATATATTATTTGAAAAGAGGTCGGCATCATTTCTTACGCTTCTCATCAGCAATTGGGAATTGCTTCTGGTTGGAATTTTTGTTTTGAACTTTACTTGATTGCGTTGAATCGGTTTCTCAATTGATACTACTTGCTGTTCACGTCTGTTGGTGACAAATTCTTTAAATTGGTGCATTCCAAGGTCTATTTCTCTTAAATCTGCAATTCCAGTTTGAGGAACAATGACTACATTATGCACATTTCGTAAGTTTTGACTGCAGTCTTGAAATGGATTGCCTAAATCTCTAATAGTGTTTTTTAAAGTCTTTACGTGTTTGAAATGAAATCTTTGAGTTTTACGTCCCACGATTATGCCGGTTAGGCTAAAGGAGACGGTGATTATGAGAAATGAATGAAATGGTGGAATGAAGAAAGTGGGATGAAACGGGAGAACCCCGAGAAAACCCACTCACACGGTGTTTGTCCACCACAAAGTTCACTTGGCGGGAGCAGGGTTTGAACCCGGAACCCCATGCACCAGAGTTTACGTGTTGGAAACTACAGACTGGAATTTTAATGAGCATTCGTGGTGTTGCTTTGAGGCTGAGTTAGGCTTATTAAACCCTTCTTAAAATTTTTGTATCGATCTTGCTACTTCAGGTCCAGTTACCACCCATCTCTTCAAGGGGGCCGCGGTGGCTCAGTGGTAGAGCGTTCACCTCTGGTGCTTGGGGTCCCGGGTTCGATCCCAGCCCCCGCCAAGTAAAATTTGTGGTGGACAAACACCGTGTGCGTGGGTTTTCTCGGGGTTCTCCCGTTTCCTCCCACTTTCTTCATTCCACCATTTTCATTCATCACTCATCATCACCGTCTCCTTTAGCCTAACCGGCATAACCGTGGGACGTAAAACTCAAAGATTTCATTTCATTTCCATCTCTTCAAAGTATCTGTTTTCTGTTAATCCCACTGCAATGCCATCTCCCTTAACATAAACACTGAACTTTTCATGCACTGGTTCAATGCTATTGCAGAAAATTATCTCCCACTAATGTTGGCAGTAAACTTCCTGGCTATAACTCCTCGTTATTTCCCGGGTGCATCTCTGGCAGGTTTTTCATATCATTCAGAAGCATTGGAAGCCATCTGGTATATTTTAGATGGTTGAATAAAAAGAACCAAAGAGCCAATCTGGACAGAGAGTTCACATAAAGCTCAAAGTTGGATTTTTTCGGATTGGTGTAAAAAATCCCAGAATTGAATCCTCTTGTTTGATCGCTGTACTTCAACATGAGAAATTTGGTATTCTTTCACAAGTGTCTTTGCACCATTCCTCAAATGTAAGAGGCTCACCGGTACCTTTTGTTTCATGCTCATATTGAGTATAAGCCTGTTTTCTCAAGATAAACAGGGCATATAATGTATACATTGCCCTTGTAATGTAACGCATTTTGATACAAGACTTAGCTTTACCCGAAGATGTTAACCCAGCCTCAGTGATACATTTAATCCAGCTACTTCGTCTATAAGATCTCCGAGTATATTCATGATAGCCTTCTCCAGATGTAGGACCCCGATCATCACAACATACATGTCTTTATCAACCTTTTCAGGAATTTTTCACTGAAAACCTGTCAACTACATGCATCAGTTCATATTGAACAATATATAAAAATGTTCTGGAATTTTAAAATCAAAATTAAGAGTACAGATGAGAAGGAAACAATTGAATAAAAGTTATTGTTACACAACTCGAAACCCCAAATTCGTGATAGAGATAAATGACCATGCTGATGGCATTTCTATCCTATCTCGTCAATCAAAGTAATGTTTCATATGTTTAAAAACCTTACCAAGTTCTACCACTGTAATTAGATTGGTCAGAATGAAATGAGTTTTGTTGATCTCGTTTGATATGTACTAAAGGCACATATCCTTGCGATATTGACATGAAAAATATAATTGAATAACAACAATAAACTTATCTTAAAGGTGCAGAACTTTTAGACTCTACACTCTGTAAAATTCGGCAAACGCTCACAATAAAGAATATGAATTTAAAAGAAAAGACTTAGAGGAAAAGAGTGCAAAAGTTTCACCGAAAAAATCATCAGTAGTTCATCAACGTCTGCGATGTGATCTTTACTGCAGTTTTCATTGCATTAATGCTGATTTATTGCAGAGAAAGTATTCAGTGTAGAATCCAACTTCTTAATACTACTGAAGCAGTGCTCGTACGGACCACAAAAAATCGTGACTTGTAAGAATAAAGCAGGCAAATCTGTTACCCATGAGACTAGGTAAGTCTTAGGAAAACCTGACTTGAAGTGACTCGGTGTGATCTTACAGAGCCTAGGTGACGATACACTTTCATACATGTGAAGAGTATGTATTTATTAAAATCATTCTAATAAATGTAAAGGTAATTATTATATTTTTCATTGAGTAACAGTGTGCTACCAAATTAAGAGAAATGTCTGTGAAACTTTTGTATAGATAATAATAAATATCGCCATCAAGATTCCTGTATCAGTCTAGATTGCCCATATCACCCGTTTCCTTTTTATGTTGATGATACAGCCGATAATTTTCGTAAAATCAAATCCTAAAAATCTAATTTTATGAATACAAACCAATTGTGTATATTCAGTATCAGATTAAAGGAATGATGAGGTATCCAATATGATAGAGAATCTTTATATAAATATTATTTTGATAAAGAAGTTAAGCCACTAAGGACTATATTTAAGTTTAATGAGGTCACAACATTCAACGTTAATGTCACAACATTTCTTGCTTGAATATTGTTTGGACATGAGTCAATTAAAATTGAGCAGCAAAGCTCGAAATAATTGTTACAGCCACACCATTTTGAAGATGATTGCTTCACTAAAATTTGATATGATTCTTCAACCAGCATGCCAACTTCTTTATACATTAAACCAAGTACCCACAATGCATGTTCAGAGGACATGCTAATGTCGAAGATGATTTCGAGATTTGAGCAAGTCAATTTGTTGTCGTATGGAGTGAGCATTGTTAAATTTTCTTTTCAGATTATCGTAGCACACTTAGGTATAGTTAAATTACTCACACTGTTTTCAATAGCCAAAAGTATGAGTTGTAATTTCTTGAAACGAATAGATAAACTTTAACCGGATGTGATACGTAGAAAGAAGTGAATTTTCCCCACTTTTTATGGGAAAAGGTCTGAAGCTGTATCCACATTTACTTAAGAAAGGTAAAATAACGACGTATAATGTTCAAGCGGAAAATTTCTATTTTATCAAAGTACATTCCTTAAAGAATATTTGTTAAAATGTGGTTACGTGTAAGAAAGAATAAGGGCATTCGTGTACTTAAAGTCCTATGTTTGATTCTTGCAATGTTATCTAAACCAATTATACATTGATTCGATACATATATAATTTTATCTTGTGTCAGAGTTTATGACGAGTTGATTCCTTACTGGGTGTGAGAAATATCAAATAGACGTTCGGATACAAAAGATTAAAATTTCCGTAACAATTAAGGGAACTTGCCCCTTTTCATTGACTTGTACCATGTTTCAAATTAATATGATTCAGTAATGATCGGAACAATCCTAGTTTGAATATTTTAGTCAAAACCCAATTTATAAAACATTATAACACACCAATGTAAATAATGTTTAAATCAGTTCCAGGTTACAGCAATAATATTATATAAATCTCCATTTAAAGTGCTTGAACTTTATAAATAATCGTACATTGCCTCTAGTGGCTTTTACTATACAGGTTTCACAGCTTGTGATTACTCAATCATTTCTTCAAAACCCGTAATGTACACTTATGTCCAAAATTATTGTCGCATGTCTATAAATATGTTGTTGGAATTTAATTTGATAACGATTTATAATTCTTTTCCTATGAAATTTAATACAAATATACATTTCCCGATTGTGCACATAATATCAGTATTAAAAGTATGATGGGAAATCATATCAAATTGTATTCTTAGAAGAAGACAGTTATAGATATGCGACAGTCATTTTGGACATGAGTGTACTCTCAAAGAATAAAATAACATTCATGATGATCTTGAAAACGGTACAAGTTTAATTTCCGAAAATCAATTGTTTGGTTATTTGTTAAAAATCTGTGTTTCATTTATAAGTGTTTAACACGGAACCTGAAACAAATCAGAACTCTTGTGATTATATTATAATGTAGGACTCTTAAATTTTGGAGACTCTAGTTTCATTTCCGGTGGGAACGGATATCACATTAATGTTACTTTCATATATGTTCTGAAATTAACTTTAGAATACAGCTTTGGTTTTAAGTCTAGTTAATGTGATCACACAAGAAATGTGTTGATGGTATAATGTTCTTTTTCTCATTAAAAGTCTATCTTAAAAGATGGTTCCAAAGGTGCAAATAAATTCAATTGCATAATATGTCTAAGATGTTGAACCATGATTCGATCGCCTCACTGTGACTCTGATATGCTTTCATTTTACGAGTAAGCGTGGAAGCAATGATTAAATTTGGTGACATTTGGTACATATGATATATAACTCATTTCAAAGATTTGACTTTTACCTCCGTGCATGTAATGTGCAAGCCTCAAGTCATGTGTCAACAAAATTATATTAAAAAAGTAAGAAATAATGTACTAAATACTTACAGGACATAATTTGATTTTTCAACTTTGCTTTCCAGATCAAAGCACATGTCGTTGATATCTACGGTCCCATTGTCCCTGTGATTCTATTGACTAATATATATATATATTTCACCCAAAGGGGCAGGTAACGTTGTGACCACACACTGATAAAAATTGTCTTTTAACATTTTAAACTTTGCAAGAAGGGAACAATACATTAAGATCGCGGGTTTTGTTTCTAGAGATCAGACTTAACACATTTTATGGTCCCAAACTAAATTGAAGTGAAACTTCTTTCCCATGAGTATGTTTACCTACCATTACGTTTAAAATAGAGAACAATACTCTAATTATGAGAATAATGTATATATCCGTATACAAATAGATGTTTGATTCTCACTTTCAACAGAGGCTCTAATCGATATACCACAGAATACTGAATACTTCAATATAAAGTCAACTAGTAGGCGTTTAATCCTTGTGGCCAGTTTGCATAAAGTTACTGGAAACTCCAACATTTATGTTTACAACTGATCCATTGACGATACCATTTAAATCAATGCAAAAACGACACACATTTATAAGTTTATCATAACTCTTACGTATTGCTATTGGTGTCTTCGTTACGGTTTATTTTAATTAACTTTTCAATTAAAATCACTAAATTACTGTAAGGTAATTAATATTCTTTTAGTTCGTCGTGAATCAAACCCGGGAGCAGGTGTGGATTCTTATCTTCAAAGCATGCGATCCCAGATCGATTTCGCAGATGTACCGATTTCTGAATAACTTTGGAGCGGTTTCAGGTTTACATATTTATTTTTCTAAGTATAGCTATTCATATCCTAATGTTCAAGAAACTTAATGAGGCGAACCCCCATGGTTCCTCAAAATCGTTACCCTTGTGCGTACGACTCGATGTTGAAAGGGGCACTCAATTTAAAAAGAACCAACCAACCAATTGTATATCCACTTCTGTTTGCGCTGAACCTTACCTTACAGATTCTTAGTAAATTACGTGATAGGAAGAAAAGGTAATGTCTTGATTCAACTTCTGTTGTATTGAAGTTGCACAACTGTTAAAACGCCACGTATAAAAGTGACAATTCTTGAGCAATAAACGAAAGTATATATGAGAGGTGAAGGAGGGAAGAAATTTCATTAGTTCTTTCAGAGTTTTGTATGGAGATGCATGGAATAATTTGTCATTGGTTTCATCATAAAATCATTTCCAATTGTTGGTTTCAATCTCATATTTTCTCTTGTAAAAAACATAATGCAATATTTGTATTTTTATAAACATAGAAATATTTATCGTACTAATTTTTGGAAAGAATACTACATTTTATGGTTTATATTTTATTTTCATAATAGTGACGAAATATGAATTTGTTACAGCTGACTGTGATTGAAGGGCAGTTTGTTGGAAATGATTACTTCTTGCCGGCGGCTGCTACAGCTCCGGATGATGCAAGAGCTTGAGCGTCTGAAACAAAAGAAACAATATTTTGGTTATAAAAAAGAACCGACAGACCAGGGATAACAAATAAGAAATATTCTATATTTTTTCAATGAATCTCAGAATACAGTGGATTAAACAATTGAATCCAATTATTTTTATAAAAGCATGAAAATTTCATTAATCCGTAAGCCTAACTTCTTGACAGACACATAACCATTGCTGATGACATTTCCCATTCTCTCTCTCATCAATCAATCAATCAACGTAATGTTTCATATGCTTACTAAACTTATCAAGATTTACTACTGTGATTAGCTTGGTCAGAGTTGGTTGACTTTTGTTGATAGCTTTCGATATTTACTATATGTATGATCTGTCAGGAAAGTAAATGTAAACCTATTTTTCGAGTCTGGCATTCCTGCGCTCCATCCGTGGAGAGTATGAGAATTAAATCAATCAAATATTTACTGAGGGTCAAAAAGAAAAGTTTAATCTGAATAAGACATTGCAGAGGGACACAAGCTGTGAATACGAATAGTGCATAATGTAAATAAAGGACGACACCGAAAGAGAAAGCCAGAAACAGCTGTTAAACTTAGAAAAAAGAGTAACAATTGTTGAAGTGGGAACATAAAACACAAATACAACAAATACGCCGAAAACTAAACGTTCACCATGCTATGATGTTGGTGTAGTAGCTAAGGTGCTGGCTTACAAATTCAAAGGTCGCCAGTTCGAATCTTCGATGAGGACATTTTTAAAAAATTTTGTTTATAATACATGCAGCTCATGAGAGATGGTAAAAGAGATCGTATTTAGTCTTCCGTAGCAATTATTATTGGTAAGGTTTAGTACAGATAATACTTTTTGTCTTTGCGTATTGCTTTTATTCTTTTCTTCATTTCAAAAGAGAATATCCGAACAAATGCCACCAAAATTCTTCATACTTTGAATGTAAACGCCATTTGCAATTAGTAAAGAATAAAAATTGAACGTTCCGATGTAGCTGCAAAAAGTAAAAAGAAAAACATGGAAGTAAACCATACTCATGGTTATTAAAAATACAATTTCTACATGCCTTACACCTCCCGACCACGTTTCTACGTTAGCAAGTAAGAGGTTTGTGTTTAGGTCAGGCTGGTCAATATGTTTTACAAAGGGGCCCTGTTTAGCTCTGACGCACCACAAATGCGAGAAGCGAGCAAACCACTTTTTCTCTCTCCCTCTGTGTGTCTGTTTATCTATCTATCTGTATATATATATATATATATATATATATATATATATATATATATATATATATATATATATATATATATATATAACGCTATTTGTGAATGCCGTAAGCACCCTAATTTTCAGCGGATTGAGATGAAACTTGGCACAAACATTAATTGTTGAAATATCTTCAGTTTGTTAACCAGAATAATCAGACGAAAATGTTCAAAATGGCGGCCCTTTAAACTCTTAAAAACTTCGAAGGGAACCAAATTTCCCCCATAAATGGGTATTCAGAAAGTTTGAATAACTTTTCCTCTTTTACTGAAATATTTGTGTGCAGAGACTTATTGAAATATTGGACCCGATTAATCGCATAAAGAATGTTCACGCCCTTTCGCTACGGTCAGGCTGTTTTTTTTTTTTTTTTTTTTTGCAGGAGGGGGTTATTTTCGTATCGGAACAAGATGATTGCTAGTGATGATGTGAAATTACACATTGAAAGTGAAGTAACTTGTGAAACGTGTTATTTTAAAGAATAATATAATAAATGTGCTTTCCTCTAACACAGAGAGAGCGTGAATGGCGAGGAGTGTTATTTGGTTTGCTTTTTAGTAACACATTGCATTGCAAATAAAGGTAGGCAACATTAGTAGTAAGTAAAACAATAATAATAATAATAATAATAATAATAATAATAATAATAATAATAATAATAATAATAATAATAATAATAATAATAATAATAATAATAATAATAGGTGTTGTTTGTGGCAAGGCAATATCTTCCTCAATTCTTCTTCAAACGTAATGATTGTAACGCCATATCTCCCTTACAAACAAAATATTAGCAATTTATATCGAGAGAACGGGAAACTGTTGAGTGATGGGAGCAACGTTGGACAGTATGCACTCATAGTACTCAGAAAAATAAGCGATTTCAATGAAAAATGAACGAAGAGTCATTGCCGTTGGTAGTCATGGAGCCAAGCAGATCCCTCATTAGGCAAAATGTCGATAACTTATATCGAGAGAACAGGAGGTGATAGTGAGATGGGACCAACGTTGGACACCGTGGACCCATAAGGCGCATCGAAAAAATTAGGGGGGCTGGCGCCAGCCAGCCTTACTTATTTCTACATAATAATATAAAATTATATTGTCGAAAAACACCCACGAGTTAGCTAGTAATATTTCATATTATTATTATTATTATTATTATTATTATTATTATTATTATTATTATTATTATTATTATTATTATTATTATTATTATTATTATTATCGACAGCGTCTTTTCATTACGTGTGCATGTTTGACATGAAGCCAAAGAGAAGATCCATCATTCGTAAAAAGAATAAGAATAGCCAGTTACTTTAATTGTGAACGACGGCGAAAAATACGAAAAGAGACAACCTTAGCGAAAAGAAACAATACTTTCTCTCAAATGGATAAACAAATCAAGCCGAGATAGATTCGAACTTGCATGGACGGCGCGAACAGCCAGTTCATTGTCCACTTTTTTTTTTAACTGATTCACCGAATGTGTTTTAGTAACTTACTTATTGCTAATTTTACTTGCTTCACTCGTTTAACTTGCTTTTTCTAAGAACTTATAACGACAGGGACACGAACACAGAAACATCGAGGACAGTTAAAAATCATAAATGCTCTCCCGCCGGGAATCGAACCCGGGACACCATGCACCAAAGGCGCACGTGCTAGCCACTAGACCAGCGGGCAGGGCAATGCTCACTCTCTGTGTCGTTAGGGATTACGACCACTGTATTGCCAGCTATCACTTCTGTGGGTTGTATACTATGATCACATGTTTCTTCTTTGCTGGAAGAGTTAAACCTACATTCTATGTAATACATGAGGTATTTAGACCTACATGCTCTTCATATAATGTAATAAAAGTGTCATGCTGGGAATAAGAAAAAGAACATTCCTTGGACAAAACGGAAACTATTGGCATCAGAAATATTTATCTACGAGGCATGCGCAGTAGTATATTTCAGATTAGTTACTGTTTAGTTCAGTAAACGAAGAAAGGGGTATAAAAAAGCAAATATGTCGAGTCAACGAGATCGACCAGAGTTGACAGAGGCGAAGTAGTAACACAACAACTTCGTTAAATTGATAATTGGTTCTTTATTCTGTAGTAGATCGTATCACAACTTTACGGGAGAGCAGAGAAAGACTTACTAACGCTGTCCTATAGTATGCATTAATAACACGATCATACAGACACAAATGGATGTAACTGTGAGTACTACAACTTGGATTTAACGAAAGCCGTTTAGATATTCAGTGGTTTGCAGGGTTGTATAAGACACAAAAAGTTAAGACACAATACAATTCTTCATACCTCAGCTTCCAGTAACTAGATACATGCAATTTCAGGATAGATACTGAAACTGCTGTAGGATTTTAATAGATGACGTATTGCAGGATACAAAATGCTTTGCATTACTTGTTTGTTTGTAGACAGCTACTAGCTTAGTGTTCCGAAAGGTTGGGTATAAACTAGGGATAGTCAATTCCGGAATTATTACTTTCCGGACTCCCGAAAGTAAAACCGGACAAATTCCGGAATTCGGAAAATTCCGATTTTGGAATAATTCCGGAATTCGGAAAATTCCGATTTTGGAATAATTCTGGAATTCGGAAAAATCCGGAATTTAGAAATTTCTGATTTCGTTTACATTCCGGAATTCGGAACAATCCGGATTTTTTTCGAAATCCGGAATTTTTCTCAATTCCGGAATTATCTAAATTCCGGATTCTTCCCAAGTTCCGGAATGCTTCTGAATTATGGAGTTTAACTGAATTCCATAATTTTCCGAAATCCGGAAAGTGAAAGTTCCGCTTCCAAAAATGAATTTATTTTGATTAATATGAATCATGGTGGAAATAAGTCTTTGACCAGGTAATGGCGACTGCTTTGAAAGAAATAGAGAGTATGAGAATTCAATCTGTCATATTTGTAGTTTCGTGTGGAGAAAATACAAACTTGTGAACCAACGGTTTAAGGAAAACTCAGTTATTAATGTAAACTTTTCGGACATCATAAAAGAAATACGAAAGACATTTTGAATCGAAGAAATATAACATACAAGTTTGCAAGCGGAGACAAAGAAACCTAACGTAACCAGACTAAAGACGAATCGTTTACCGCGTAGCGATCAAGGTCGAGCTGTTTTCCAGGGCGAGTTTCGAGTTGAGTCGAGTTTGATAATGGCTCGCTCGCTCGTTCAGCTCGTTTTAACTTTTTTAAATAATGGCCTGGTTAGACTGGAAAGCGAAAGCCATGAGAAATGTAAGCACTAATATGGAATACTTTTTAGTGCTGCTCACGACAGGGGTGCGTCTCGTCTCGTAATTTTAGTGCATCTCGTGGGGCAATTTTTGTGTCTCTCGTCTCGTCTAGATAACGAGAAGACAAGGGTTTTTTTATTATTACGAGACAGCCTCAAGTGTCGTAATCACCAATATAAGTACCGGTATATACTGTTGTTCTTAAAATCAAGGCTGAGACCTGCACTGTCGAATTTTTGAGCCCAAGCAGAAGACCAACTCGGGTAGCGATATCAACCGGCTCTGCTCGTATCAACTGAGCGAACATCTCGAGTCGGCTCGGTTGGGATGAGCCGATGACCCGATCCGGCTTAGTTGGAACGAGCCATCGACTCAGCTCAATTGAGCCGATGGCTCGAGCTTTCTCGGTTGGGATGGGTACCCTACTCGGCTCATGTAAACCGGTTCAAGCCAGCTAAGTTGAAATTAGTCCATCGGCACGTTTCGATTCAGCTCAACTAAGCCGATGGCTCAAATCGGCTCGGTTGGGTGAGCTGTTGGCTCGGCTCACTTCTTGGTTCGGTTCAATAGTGAATGAGCTGTAAGCCGAGCCGCTCGACCCGTTGAGAAGCCTAAACCCGGTCCCAGCTGTTTTGAACATGTTTGGCTGAAGCCTATAACTCTTAACAATTTTTGGCTCGAGCCCGAAAACTTGCCCCTTCGGAACTCAAACCCAGAACGTGACCGATGTCCTTCCCTCCTGAAGATTTCGCGACGACCGAGATAGACAGTCAATTAGCTTTTACTATTCAGATACAAACCGTATATCTTTTGAAGATTATACACGGTGTTGATATAATAATAATAATAATAATAATAATAATAATAATAATAATAATAATAATAATAATAATAATAATAATAATAATAATAATAATAAAAGCTTTAAACTTGCCGTTGAAATTTGGCAAAACTTACTTAAAAGTAGAGATTTCGGGGAAAGGGTTCAGTACCTTCAAGACAGTGGCGTAGGGAAGGGGGCCCGGAGGGGCCGGCCCCCCAAAGAGGTCCGATAATGTACTTTGGTACTTTGATGATTGTAATTTTGTTATATATTTTTATGTTTATATATTTTTTGTTTGTAATTTTTCTATATGTGCCTGTAACAGCACTTGCCCCCCCCCAAACACACATCCTGGCTACGCTACTGCTTCAAGACACCTCTGCAACTACCAACATTTTAAACTACAACGTTCCATTGAAGTTTCATGTAGAAAGTATTCTACTGTACGTTTTAAGGAAAATAACTGTAATAAATATAACTGAATATCACGCAACACTAAGGCATATAATAAACTAATTTTTAGGATATGCAGAGGTAAATATAAAAGCTTTGCTACAAAATACCTACACATAGCATAATTCAATGAGCTCTGAAATATAATGGAACGAAATAGCCTATGAGATTCAGTCTACAGAGCAATTGTTACTTAAAGAATGGACATACACTATTTCGATAATCGAGACAAGAAGGGAAATGTTTACGATACTTTTCGTCTCGTCTCGATTCTCATCTCCAAAGAGAGACGAAAATTTTGAGTTGGTCTTGACCCGTCTCGAATGTAAAATGTTAATTCTCATGTTATTTTATTTGTTTTAGAAACGAGATGAGAAAGTCCTCTTCTCGTGAGCAACATTAAACCAAACCGAAATATTCTTTCCAAATGTCACGCTTCTGCTTGTAATGGTATGACCTGAGCGATAATTAGCTCCTAGCTTTTAATCTTCTACGAGATAATAATAATAATAATAATAATAATAATAATAATAATAATAATAATAATAATAATAATAATAATTATTATTATTATTATTATTATTATTATTATTATTATAATTATTATTATTATTATAAATATTATTATTATTATTATTATTATTATTATTATTATTATTATTATTATTATTATTATTATTATTATTATTATTATTATTATTATTCCTGAAGATTTGATAGTTCAAATATTGCATCCGAGTATTCAAATATCTGAATATAATAAAACATATGTTATCGCTGATCAATCGCCATCAAAATCCTAAAGTAAAAAAAAACATTACAATGTGCATTCGCACAAGCACCTAGACCACTCAACCGCGATCGCTATGCGGTAAAAGATTCGTTTTTAGTTTGATTACGTAAGGTTTCTTTGTCTCCGCTTGCAAACTTGTATGTTATATTCCTTCGGTTCAAAATTTCTTTCGTATTTCTTTTATGAAGTCGGAAAAGTTTACATTAATAACTTGAGTTGTTCTTAAACCGCTGGTTCACAAGTTTGTTTTTTCTCTACACGAAACTATAAATATGACAGATTGAATTCTCATACACCCCATTTCTTTCAAAGAAGTCGCCATTACCTGGTCAAAGACTTATTTCCGCCACGATTCATATTAACCAAAATAATTTCATTTTTCGGAACGGAACTTTCACTTTCCGGATTTCGGAAAATTATGAAATTCAGTTAAACATCGGAATTCAGAATAATTTCGGAACTCGGAAACAATCCGGAATTTAGAAAATTCCGGAATTGAGAAAGACTCCGGATTTCGAAAAAAATCGGATGTTTCCGAATTCCGGAATATTAAAGAAATCAGAAATTTCTAAATTCCGGATTTTTCCGAATTCCGGAATTATTCCAAAATCGGAATTTTCCGAATTCCGGAATTTGTCCGGTTTTACTTTCGGGAGTCCGGAAAGTAATAATTCCGGAATTGACTATCCCTAGTTTATACCCAACCTTTCGGAACACTAAGCTAGTAGCTGTCTACAAACAAACAAGTAATGCAAAGCATTTTGTATCCTGCAATACGTCATCTATTAAAATCCTACAGCAGTTTCAGTATCTATCCTGAAATTGCATGTATCTAGTTACTGGAAGCTGAGGTATGAAGAATTGTATTGTGTCTTAACTTTTTGTGTCTTATACAACCCTGCAAACCACTGAATATCTAAACGGCTTTCGTTAAATCCAAGTTGTAGTACTCACAGTTACATCCATTTGTGTCTGTATGATCGTGTTATTAATGCATACTATAGGACAGCGTTAGTAAGTCTTTCTCTGCTCTCCCGTAAAGTTGTGATACGATCTACTACAGAATAAAGAACCAATTATCAATTTAACGAAGTTGTTGTATTACTACTTCGCCTCTGTCAACTCTGGTCGATCTCGTTGACTCGACATATTTGCTTTTTTATACCCCTTTCTTCGTTTACTGAACTAAACAGTAACTAATCTGAAATATACTACTGCGCATGCCTCGTAGATAAATATTTCTGATGCCAATAGTTTCCGTTTTGTCCAAGGAATGTTCTTTTTCTTATTCCCAGCATGACACTTTTATTACATTATATGAAGAGCATGTAGGTCTAAATACCTCATGTATTACATAGAATGTAGGTTTAACTCTTCCAGCAAAGAAGAAACATGTGATCATAGTATACAACCCACAGAAGTGATAGCTGGCAATACAGTGGTCGTAATCCCTAACGACACAGAGAGTGAGCATTGCCCTGCCCGCTGGTCTAGTGGCTAGCACGTGCGCCTTTGGTGCATGGTGTCCCGGGTTCGATTCCCGGCGGGAGAGCATTTATGATTTTTAACTGTCCTCGATGTTTCTGTGTTCGTGTCCCTGTCGTTATAAGTTCTTAGAAAAAGCAAGTTAAACGAGTGAAGCAAGTAAAATTAGCAATAAGTAAGTTACTAAAACACATTCGGTGAGTCAGTTAAAAAAAAAAAAAAAAAAGTGGACAATGAACTGGCTGTTCGCGCCGTCCATGCAAGTTCGAATCTATCTCGGTTTGATTTGTTTATCCATTTGAGAGAAAGTATTGTTTCTTTTCGCTAAGGTTGTCTCTTTTCGTATTTTTCGCCGTCGTTCACAATTAAAGTAACTGGCTATTCTTATTCTTTTTACGAATGATGGATCTTCTCTTTGGCTTTATGTCAGACATGCACACGTAATGAAAAGACGCTGTCGATAATAATAATAATAATAATATGAAATATTACTAGCTAACTCGTGTGTGTATTTCGACAATATAATTTTATATTATTATGTGGAAATAAGTAAGGCTAGCTGGCGCCCGCCCCCCTAATTTTTTCGATGCACCTTATGGGTCCACGGTGTCCAACGTTGGTCCCATCTCACTATCACCTCCTGTTCTCTCGATATAAGTTATCGACATTTTGCCTAATGAGGGATCTGCTTGGCTCCATGACTACCCACTGCAATGACTCTTCGTTCATTTTTCGTTGAAGTCGCTTATTTTTCTGAGTACTATGAGTGCATACTGTCCAACGTTGCTCCCATCACTCAACAGTTTCCCGTTCTCTCGATATAAATTGCTAATATTTTGTTTGTAAGGGAGATATGGCGTTACAATCATTACGTTTGAAGAAGAATTGAGGAAGATATTGCCTTGCCACAAACAACACCTATTATTATTATTATTATTATTATTATTATTATTATTATTATTATTATTATTATTATTATTATTATTATTATTATTATTATTATTATTATTATTATTATTATTGTTTTACTTACTACTAATGTTGCCTACCTTTATTTGCAATGCAATGTGTTACTAAAAAGCAAACCAAATAACACTCCTCGCCATTCACGCTCTCTCTGTGTTAGAGGAAAGCACATTTATTATATTATTCTTTAAAATAACACGTTTCACAAGTTACTTCACTTTCAATGTGTAATTTCACATCATCACTAGCAATCATCTTGTTCCGATACGAAAATAACCCCCTCCTGCAAAAAAAAAAAAAAAAAAAAAAAAAAAAAAAAAAAAAAAAAAAAAAAACAGCCTGACCGTAGCGAAAGGGCGTGAACATTCTTTATGCGATTAATCGGGTCCAATATTTCAATAAGTCTCTGCACACAAATATTTCAGTAAAAGAGGAAAAGTTATTCAAACTTTCTGAATACCCATTTATGGGGGAAATTTGGTTCCCTTCGAAGTTTTTAAGAGTTTAAAGGGCCGCCATTTTGAACATTTTCGTCTGATTATTCTGGTTAACGAACTGAAGATATTTCAACAATTAATGTTTGTGCCAAGTTTCATCTCAATCCGCTGAAAATTAGGGTGCTTACGGCATTCACAAATAGCGTTATATATATATATATATATATATATATATATATATATATATATATATATATATATATATATATATATATATATATATATATATATATATATATATATATATATACAGATAGATAGATAAATAGACACACAGAGGGAGAGAAAAAGTGTTTTGCTCCCTCCTCGCACCTGTGGTGCGTCAGAGCTAAATCGAGCCCCTTTACACAACGTATTGACCAGCCTAACCTAAACGCAAACCTCTTACTTGCTAACGTAGAAACGTGGTCGGGAGGTGTAAGGCATGTAGAAATTGTATTTTTAATAACCATGAGTATGGTTTACTTCCATGTTTTTCTTTTTACTTTTTGCAGCTACATCGGAACGTTCAATTTTTATTCTTTACTAATTGCAAATAGCGTTTACATTCAAAATATATGAGGAATTTTGGTGGCATTTGTTCGGATATTTTTCTCTTTTGAAATGAAGAAAAGAATAAAAGCAATACGCAAAGACAAAAAGTATTATCAGTACTAAACCTTACCAATAATAATTGCTACGGAAGACTAAATACGATCTCTTTTACCATCTCTCATGAGCTGCATGTATTATAAACAAAAGTTTTTAAAAATGTCCTTTACCGAAGATTCGAACTGGCGTCCTTTGCATTTGTAAGCCAGCACCCTAGCCACTACACCAACACCGTAGCATGGTGAACGTTTAGTTTTCGGCGTATTTGTTGTATTTGTGTTTTATGTTCCCACTTCAACAATTGTTACTCTTTTTTCTAAGTTTAACAGCTGTTTCTGGCTTTCTCTTTCGGTGTCGTCCTTTATTTACACTATGCACTATTCGTATTCACAGCTTGTGTCCTTCTGCAATGTCTTATTCAGATTAAACTTTTCTTTTTGCCCCTCAGTAAACATTTGATTGATTTAATTCTCATACTCTCCACGGATGGAGAGCAGGAATGCCAGACTCGAAAAACAGGTGTTCATTTACTTTCCTGACAGATCATACACTCAGCGACAAAAGATTCTTTGCTTTTGGTAACATTTTTTTGGTAATAACAGTGGAACGTGCATTGTTTCAACGACTTTCACATTTGGAACGTACATAAAATTATATTACGTACATAAAATTACATAAAATTACATAAAATTAAATTACATATTGTCCTTCCATTCAGAAGTTATTTAGAAAACTAATGTAATCAAACAGAAAGAAATTTTGTCACTGACTGTACGTATTCTTGTGACATTGATTTAAAACATAATTAAAGAACAGCTACAAATTCATCTTAAAGGTGCTGAATTTTAAAATTCTACGATCTTTCAAATTCGGTAAACGATTACAATAAAATATATGAAAAGATTTAGAGTAAAACGAGTGGAATTGTTTCACCAAAAAAATCAAGAGTAGTTCATAATTGTCTGTGATGTTACCTCTGTTTACTGCATTTTTCATTGCATTAATTCGGGTTTATTGCAGACTGAGTTCTCAGTTAATCCCAACTCCGTAGTGCTATTGGAGAAGAACTGGTAGTGGTCACAAAACTTCGTGACTCGTAAGCCTGAAGCAGGCAAATCTGTTACCCACGAGAGTAGGTAACTTGGTGAGACACTTGACCTGAAGTGACTCGGTGGGGCAGGACAGAGCGGAGGTGGCGAAACAACGCCATACATTTGAAGAGTATGTATGGGCGTGGTAATGTAAATGTAAGAAGCACGATTGTTCTCTCTTTTTATCTCTCTCTCCTCTCACTAAACCTATAATTTCCTTGCTGTCATATTGATTCCATTTTTGTGTGTCAAACCGATGCGTATATAATATATGTTATGCCGCTAAATGCAAATGATATTTTACTAAAATGTTTCTTGTATACTCTATGTTCAAAGCCATAACAGTGTTTTCCAATGCTGGATGGCGATTAAACATAAAACTATATTTAAAATAGTCAATACACGGTACATTGACTAAAATATGTCATACCAGAAATCAAATACAATAATACTTCAACTAAGTCCATTAATCAATCATCTCTAAAGTTGTACAATAATGATGTAGAGCTGATAAATCCACGGTTTTCTTTAAGTCATCAGATCTGTCCGCGTCACCGCTTCAGGCCTGGTCTGTGAAATAATGTTCATAGGCGAGTGACCAGAATAAAAACTGCGACTCAAATGAGTGAGATCACCCACTGATCTGTGAGTTGTGTCATCATGACATGTGCAAGCGACTGTCGGTGAGATGAAGCCATATTTACATCATAATAACCTTAAAAGTCTATAAACTAGTTCTCTTTTCTCGCTCTTAATATCAAGTTTATCATTTACGTTGACAACCTACAGAGGAGACTGACCACCTTAGATCTGCCCTACTGGCTTAATGGAACTACGTAGTTACGTCAGAGTAAATGAGCTAGAAGCTGCCTTTGGGTAGAACATTAAAGAAATAAATTTTAAGCGGCAATTTTGGATGACAATAGAGTAATTATTTATAGTGAAATAACCTCGAAACTGTTTTCAAACAATAATTTCCCCCTCAATACGTCCTCTGTGTATTGTATTTCTTATACCATCCTTATGTCACATTATAATTTAGGAAAAAATACATAAACGTTTCTTTGCACTAACTCTCGTATGCCTACACATCTAAAATTACTAAATGTAACTAACAATTAGACACCAGTTACGAATAATTAAAAGTGATTTTTGTAAATGAAAGTAAAAATTTAGGGAATACTTACTAGCTACAGCGCTAATCTGAAAAGAATTACAAATAAATCATTATTATATTTTATTGAGAAGTACCTAGATAAACTAATGTATATGCAAACGTAAATATATTTCATATTTATTTTTTAATTTTAGAAAATAGAAATAACTTGCTATCTAAGAAAACATACTAAAATGACAATATTGATATCATTTATCGAGTGTAAACGTCGTTATAAAACCTCTGTTCTGTGTGATCTGCTTTTGACAAAAGAAAAGTATTGAAAATTTTCAATTGGTATAATCTGAAAATCAAACTTGGTATTTTTGGATAAGAAGTCATTATGTGGAATTGTTGAACAATGACAAATAATAGATATTCGATCTTCCTAGTCAAATGGTTTTAGTTTAATGTAAGAGGAAAAGCAAACGAGAAAATGAAGTTTCCTAAAATTAGAACTTTCAAAGAGTAACACTGAAACCACAGTGCATATGAGTAGTTTAAATCATGCTTATGCACTTTCTAATGATGAATTCGGATCGATTTTCACCCTAATTAATATTAGCCATTATATTGGAATAGTAACACGTGTAATTTACAAGTAAATTTTCTTACTTCACTATATTTCGGAAAATTTTTAGCATAAAAGAAAATAAACTTTCCTGTCCTCTGGGTACGGTAGAAATGGGTAAAATTCTAACCTAGGGTGTTTTGTTTTAAATTGAAACTCAAATCGCACACAGATAGAGAAAGCAATTCCAAATTATTATACTCCTTTGATCCAAAACTAGATTATTTGTTTTCATCTAGATAGACTATTCCTCGTAAAAATAATTTGGAATTACTCTTATATATAAACAATTATACTTTATAATAAAAATAAAATGTATTCATTTTTGGATCATTTTCTTTTTAATACTAGTAGATCATTATCAATGCTGATTCCATGAAGGTGCCATTTTCACTATCTTTGTCATCAAATGGAGGTACTTGAGCTTAGTCTAAAAATTGTCTAAAGTAGTGCTCGAGAAATTTTCTTCTGATCTAGGCGTCAATTCCGGAACGAAGCCTCACTATGATACAAAATTTAATTTGATATGTAGACTACATATTTCTGGCTTTAGATTATAGTTACTGGTGTAATTTACTTTAAATAAATGTATTGATGGTATTACGCATACACTTTTGGAAGCTTAAGATAATTTGCAAACTTTGAACTTTATGAAGTATTTATCATCATCATTTCGTTTTAACACAAGTCAGATTTACTGACAGATATAAATTTATATATATATATATATATATATATATATATATATATATATATATATATATATATATGTGTGTGTGTGTGTGTGTGTGTGTGTGTGTGTGTGTGAAGACTTCACTCATATACCCAATCATCATAGCAACCTGGATTTTCTGAACCTTGGTTAAGTCTTTACCTAATCCAGAGCTAAAAGTAGTAGAGCTTAAGTCTATGTATTTAATTTTGTTCAGGTCTCTAAGATTGATTTTATGTTGATAACTGAAGCTTCCAACAGCTGGGAAGCTGTGTGTAATAGATGCTAACGTAATTACAAAGCATGAAACCTGGTCTGAGGTTTTACCTAATACATAACACAGCTATACCTAACTTATTCATCTAAATTACAGCAGTCGTAATAGTAGATATTTGCAACGTGCCCCTTGATTTCCTATCTCAAGTCACGCTCAAGTCGGTAAGAAAATTATTGAAGTTTCTCTTTCGAGATGATTTTGTACATGGGATATCACCAAGTATTCGTCAACGGATGTAAATATCTTTACTTAATTTATAACTTAGTTTGTGGACATTAAATTATCATGGACCTGTGATGATATGAGACCATACACATATGCTTGCAATTTCCTGTTTAACCAAAACAACCTTTATCAGCTGTTACCATAATTTTAATATGGTTCATTCTTGATTAAATATCCCATCTACCAGCGTTAATTTGTATTTCATAATTAGATGTATTTATTAATGGTACTAATCGAAGTTGATTTAATACATTCTTGCTTTTAAGCAAGTGGTAGATTATACCACAAACTTCCTCTTTCTGATGCAAGTTTAGCTGTATTACCACGCATAAATGACTTGTAATATTATTCTATTTCAGAGGGGGTGAAAATAACTTAGTGATACGACCCTGGAGCCACCCAAGTACATGGTGCTATTGGACTAGTACTAGTGGTGGTGCATCTACCTTGTAACAGAATCAATTGCTGACTACCAGTTTCCACGATACTGTTAGATTTTCTGTACCATTACAAACACTCTGTCTACTGAAGTCAAATTATCTATCGGAGCTGTGGAAGATTTCATTGTGGTATCAGTTTCTGACTTTGAAATACACTACCCATTTAAGGTACACTTTTTTTTTAAAGAAATAATGCTCTTTCTCATTTGGAGGTAAAACCCTAAAGAAATCATACTGTAATTTCTATTATCTTGGAAACTGTTTGAACTAACTCGATACTTGGTAACTGACAATGCTTATATATGATAGATAATGGCAACTGACTATGAAAATTTGGAATAATAACCATAGTTTCTTTAGGTTTTTAATATAAAACATTTATCTAAAATGTTTCCTTTGATACTTAAAGGTGAATCAGTACCCAGAAGTCAGTACATATTTTAGCTCACTCCCTTAACTACTGCGCAATGAAACGTTACATATTATAAATATTGTATTATAAGATAGAGTAATGTTTCAGCTACGGCACAAGACACTGACTCATTTGGTTGTGTCTCCTGATATCGAAAAATGTAACAAATAAAAGAAAATATTTGATTAGTTTTACAATGAGCACACGAGATGGTACTTGCTGTTCGATCTTACTAGAAGTGCTCCGTTTCATCTAATGTTTATTTGTGTGTGTAAAGTATTTTAACGTAACAATCTAATCACGAAATAGATATCTTGTTTGACCGTTTTTGTGTTATGTTTCATATTTTATTTAAATATTAATTTACATTTAAGGAAATATATTTTGAGACGAAACTTGCGCAGAACGCCATAATGTGTTGTTGCCAAATTTGTACTTTTACAGTAGTAGTCACAATAAGAAAATTCCTGGATTCTAGAGTTGCAGTTGCAGAAGAGGAATCGCGATAAGGTTCGAAAAATAATTTCTCCAGTAAGTATCTAAGCAGAATTCCATGATTACTCCCTTTATTATCTTGCATCAGTAAACATTCGACACTATCTGGCAATGCCACACTATTCAAGGAGCGTTTAGCATAGCACCGAGAACAACCTAGTGATCCACCTTAAAGAGAACAAAATATAGAAGGGATTTGTGGAATGTCATATTTTATTTAAAATTCCCACTTACAGGAAGGTGAAAATCTAAGTTGGTCTTTTTTAAAAGTATAAGTGATGGCCTGGTCTTTCCTTACATAGTACTTATTGAAGACATAGTAACAACGCGTAAAGCCTGAAGTATTGCAACTTTATTAAACAAATCTTGCTTACTTCTCTCTGCAAACCATTGTATTCTTATCAATAGTTATAATTAACTTCAAACTGAAAAAGAGTTCAGCCAATTAAGATCTTTTTTGAAGTCCAAATATTAATGGTTCCCACCTACAGTTGTTGAAAGGTAGTCATTATAAATGAGTGGTCTGTGCTTAATTCAATTATAGTTCGCTGCCATAGGTACAGTATTTATACACTCAGTTATTACTGTATATTTCACAATTTACCCGAACAATCTTATGTGGTGAAATATTTTTTTTTGCATATTATCTGAAGTGTAATCGGTGACAGAAGAAATACTTACGGAGCAAACGACCATCATGACGGCGAGAAGGAAATACTTCATATTTGAAATTTAGATGTTAGCGATAATGTGAACAGTCAGTACAGAAGTGCATAGTAAGCAACAGTCACAGTGTCTAGCTTCAATACTAGACTGAACCAAATCGTAATAAAAAGCAGCAATGATTTTTTCTTATTCTTTTGAGCTTAACATTGTATGCAAAATACAGTAATAAAAAACATTTTATTGCACAACGATTTGTATTCAACAAAATGTGCATTACTAATTAAGATATTACATATCTTTATGATTCAAAAAACCTATAAGGTCATATGTACAATTGGCGCTGGTGATTATACTTCTGTCTAAAATAAAACAATTGTCCTGTGTCAGTAATTATGACTTATGGAAATCATTAGAAAAAGCATCTAGTGAATCATCTATTACCTCACAATCCGTAATCTTTCGACAGAAGAAGGCAAACAATTCATTGTACATTCACCTACTAGAAAAATAATTGAAAGAATGTAAAAGTTTACAATAAGGAATGGTAAAGTTCTACAATGTTTGTTCTATTAGTATACAAAGAAAAATAATGTTAAATATGAGGTGAGTTCGATTAATGAAAAATAAAACCATGGTCCTTGGGAGAAAAGTTGTGATACAGGTAATGCTATAATCAGCTTACCATAGTCTCTGGAATAAATTCATTCTTCGTGAAATTGCCAACAAAAGTTTTCCCATTCTACACTAGAAATCCTCTTCGTTTGCGGAGGTTTTGTGACCCGTTCTGAGATTGAAGTTATCTAACAAACAGAAAGCAGATTTTAGTAAATGAACTTGGGGCTATCTTCTTTCGCGAGATAGTAGTGCACATTTAAAGTGTTAATATTACAAACTGGGAGAGCGCCACAGCCCGAAATAGTGGAGATAAAGCGTCTTAAATTTTCCGACTCACCGCATATGCGTTATAACGCGAAAAGTTATCAAGTGACGAGGATGAGAGGAATGAGAGGGAAATCCTCTTTGGTAATACTGGATGTATGCTAACGAAAGAGGATTTCCCCCTCATCCCCATTCTAACACCCACACTGCCTACAGATATAGACACGAAGCGTCAAGAAAATTTTTTACACAACGACTTTGGTTGCCATAATATACCTCGTGATATCAATATTTACAGAATAGGTTATATCTTGTTGCTAGTTAACATGGAAAATTGAAAGGTTTTACAATTGATTTGAACATTTCTATTGTTTTATGCATTATAAATATCTATTTATTTGTTAAAGCAAAAAGTTGACTCGTACTGACATCGAACGTGGGACCCTTTGCAGTTGAGTCATAGATGCTCCTCATTCTGCCACGCCGTAACTTGATAGCTTACGTGTTATAACATATATGCAGCTAGTCAGAAACTTTAATACGGTTTTTATCGATTATTTGTGGCTATTGCGCTCTTCCTGTAATATTAACATTTTAAATGTGTACTACTACCCCGCGAAAGATATTCCCGAAGTTAATTTACTAAAGTATGTTTTCTACTTGCAAGACACAAACATTGAGTTTAAAGTGGAATCTGAGCTTAAAACGTTTTAATCCTCACTCACTGGGAATCAGATCTGGAACCACGTGCAACAAATGCACATGTACTTGCCGTTAGACTTGCCAGGTGGGCTGTAGTTTTGTTCATAAATGGTAATAAATATTAGACGGAAGATTGAGTATTATTTTGGGATATCTCGAAATTGTACAATGGGAAATATGAGCAATTTTCCTTTGTTAAATATAATTGGTTATTTGTTGTATATTGGTGCATTAATAATAGGTATAAAGGTGAGGAAACCACATATCAGGATCCAATATAGTTAACTTCTCCTGAAACACTTGCAACGAGTTAAAATGAAATCTTAATGTAGCATTCCCCAATTTCGTGTATTAACTCTAAAATCATCGCACGCACAAGGAGTGTCAATTTTACCTACGTGTTGAAATTTTCAACTTATTTACAGAATAAAATGTTCACTTCGAGTTCTTAGTGTTTTACATTGTTCATCTGAATGTAATGCTCACTTCTGTTATATCTCTATTACAATATCATTTACAAGGTAAGCAAGAAAGTTCTTGCCATTCTAGGGCAGTGATAGAGAAAGAGCATCAGCACCCAACACTTTTTGCCAACATTCCTGCAGCTGCACAATACTGTGGTTGTAAAACTCGGCGGTCGTGGATGCAAAGAAGTACGTGAGTGCGATCTGCATGTCTTTGAGGTGGTTATTGGGGGAATGAAACAGATGGTAATCTGTTGGTGCAGTGTCCACTGAATGTAGTGTGTAGCACAGTGCCCAGCCAAGTTACTGAAGGGTCTCCAGGGTTCTATTTGCTGTAAGTGACTTGGCATTGTCGTGCAAGACTAGCACAATTTTGCGATTCTCCAATGTCAACTTCTGCCACAATGCACGGTGTCCTTTACAACTGCCGAGAGTAGAGATCAGCAGGGATGGTTTGACCAAGTGTAAGGAGCTCGTAATGCACCACTTGTCGGTAGAGGACCAAATATAAGTAGCACTTCCACCATACAGAGAGCATAACCTTTTGTAGATGCAGAGGTGGCCTTGAGGCGTGAGGAACAATATCACTTGCCGAGAATCAATGTTTGGTACGCTTGGGAGTGTAATAGAGTACCCACTTTTCGTTACTATTAAGCAAACGATCAAAGATGGGTATGTTCAGGTGCCGAGTGAGCTCCTTACACTTGCTCCATATTTACAAGTTGTCACTCGTTGTTCCTCGTTGGCTGCCGATAATGTGTGGGGTACTCAAGTACTTAACTTGTATGACTTCCCTATCCTATGCAAGTGTTGTCTGACTGTTTCAGTGGAAACATAGAACCTTTCTGAAAGTTCATCACACGTTAGACCATTGCTCTCTTTGATGGCTGCTTTTAGGACCTTGCCATCCAACACAGGCTATCATCCCCGGCCAGGTTCATCCGAAAAATTCACATTCCTGAGCGGAATTTCTGGAAATAATGTCTGATGGAGCGATTTTAATAACATTCTCCACAAATGTTAGCCTATGCAGCAGCTTGATGCAGCAGGTGACAGGCCCAGTTTAAAGTCTTACAGCAAACGCACACGAACAAGCTGCTTCAGTACTTCCATTTCTCTTCGACATTGGACGAGCTATGATTACTGTATGTATGCAAAGTGCCTATATTACTAAAGATCAAGGTTCAGACTAACTGCCGATCGCTTGGCGGGTACATGCATAATTTTGTTTCCTCTCTGTCAGCATTATTATTAATAGGACGTCAAACACGGCAAGAATTTTTTGGTTACCTTATATTTTATTTTTGTAAAAAATAATTCATAAGTTGTGGTCTGATTTGATGCTCACTTTAGTAATAGTTGTAAACATCTTTGCTTTCACCAAAAGTTTCCTTTTAGCCTGGTTACTTTAGTTAGTCCAGTCTCTTCTTTAAACACTAAACCTACAAGAGCATTTTCAATTGGTAGTAACAATATTTGTTTACTCCTTTCTTGAGTAATATTTTTACTAAAAAGTTTCACTAGTTTGAAATTGAATCTGACTACAGTTTTGACCATTTGTTTTTGTTAGCATCTTATGCATTGAGTGTCTGTGTATTTGCTTACCTGCATAGAATATCTTAACTATTTATGGCGTGGAGCAATATAATATCGCAGTAGTGGAGACGTGCGTAATGTTCCCATTGAAACCGATATTGATTATATGACTAATATTGTGGAAGATGACGAAAGTATTTCACACCAAGAAAGCGAAGGTCCTAATGATACTGTTTTGTAGCTTTTAAAAATTTAATAATTTTGACTTAAATTTCAAACCACGACTAATCCTAATTTTGCTGTTGGATTTCCTTATGTTACAACCGGATTGCCAAATACCACAACATTATTTTATTACTGATTGTGAGATATACATGATGCTTAATACACCTAATACAAGCAATAATGAATTTAGTAGATGTATAAGTTCCCCAACAACCCAGTTTAGCAGGAATAGTTCCGGGTATATACCGTCTGTCGTCCAAAAATTGTTCAAATCTCCAATTGTTCCCCTTTTTTTATTAGAAAATACAGACTTCATTAGTCATAGATACTCTAATAGGAATATATTTTCTGTTATTCATCTTTGATGTGTATTTACATACCATTTAATTAATTGTGATGTGTTTAAGCACAAGAGTCTTATTAAAACCGAAAAAAGATCAAAACATTGCGATCTCGACCAATAATTAGTTTTTGGATAAGAGGCCACAAATTTTTGAACGGCCTCTAAATCGAGTTTTCGTACTTTCTGCGGAATAAGCACATGATACTGAGTTAAGTGATAGTTTTGGTTTGGCTACACTATATGTAATTCCTCCAGATATAAGGCCTACAAGAAAATTTTTGATTGAAATATATTGGACCATTTGGTGCAAAAAAGCAAGAAGGCTATAACTGGTATATTGTAAATTTTCATATTGTGTCCCGGCGTATCGATCTGGAAATCTGGGAGCCCTATCTACAAGTATGTGTTAACACTTCAACATTTTGTACATCATACATTTTCATTTCTTACCATTATTAAATAAACATGAACTATTATTCTGTCATTGAAATTAGCTAACACAAAGAAAATATAGCTACACGAAATACAATATTCCAAATCAGTATTCATCTTTAAACTTACATATAAGTAATAAACATCGAACAATAAAATACACAAGTTAGCAGCATATGGTCAATAAAATAAACAATGATGAAATAATAAAAACAATAGCTAGCCCTTATGATAGATAAAGTGAGAAATGATTAAATTCCCTATCATAAATGATTACCGTCGCTCAGGACTCCACATCACTTTACCTTACAAATTCTAAAATGTCATAGGAATGACTGTAATTAGACTACATATAAGTCTAGAAGATAGATCCATTGTAAATTCACTGTGAATTTAAACTGAAAATGCAATAATTACTTAAAATTTGACAAAGTGTGCATTCAACGTTCACCTCGTAATTTTCTTCCTTACTATATCTCTCCATCATGTAGCAATTCCAAAACTGTTGTAATAATTATTCAGGATGTTTACCTGCATTTATAGGGTCACATCAAAAATCCTCGAAAAGTATGTGTAATATTTCATTATTTTACGTGCGGTATCACTTTATCAATAAGAATTCCTGCCCATTTGAACTTCGAACTGGGGTAAAATCAGCTTACCAAAGTTAAGTCTTTAACGGGTTTTCAACTAACTAACTCTGTGGCCTATGGAACGCAATGTCGCGTCCACAAAGCTCTCTATCGATTTCTATCCTTAGCAAACTGGATCCAGTTTCTACTTTCTATTCCTATTACTGCGAGATCCATCTTAATGTTGTCCTACCACATACGTCAAAGTCTTTCTAATGATCGTTTGCCGATTGCACCTGCAGTTAAAATTTTAAAAGCGTTCTTACTTTCTCCTATGCTGGTTACATGACCTTCCCACCTGAGCCTCCTGGATTTGATGACCCAAACAATGTTTGCTAAACGATATAAATTATGTAGTTCCTTGATATAAAATTTTCGAAATTCCGCATTCCCGTTCGTCTTGAGTCTAAATATTCGTCTCAGGATCTTGTTCTCAAATACTTTCAGTCTACGTTCTTCTTTCAGAGTAAGCGACCATGCTTCGCAACGATAGAGAACAGACAAAATTATTGTTTTATATGTTTTAAGCTTCAAATTCAAGAGTTTTGGGCTAAGGGTACGGAAATGTTGAGCATAGGATTACAATCACAATTTTTGTTGTTTTTCCTCTACCTTTAACTATGTATACTGATCTCGACCAAATTTTCAACATAGATGAGGTTCGGGCCTGGGATAGTTTTTATCATTTCACTTTGATAGTACAACGTAGAGTTGGGGTAGAAGGGAGATAAAAAAAATAAAAATTAAACTGACTATTTTTGTGATTTGATAACTCTTGAACCACCTGCCTGATCTCAAGCAAATTATCAACATAGATGAGGTTCGGGCCTGGAATGGTTCTAATATTTTCACTTTGATGGTGCAACTTAGAGGAGGGGAGGGGAGATAAATAAAGTGATCGAAAATGACCGATATTAGTGTCGAATCTATAGAGTTTGGTGTTTGCTGAGATGAACGGTGACATTTCCGATTCTGTTTATATCCAAATTGAGTCCAGCATCTTGGGGAGAAGGATGGGAAGATACAAAACAATTATCGAAAATGACCAATATTAGTGTCAAAACCATAGTTTTCGTAGATAAAATAGAATTTATATTTCAACCTTGCAAAGCAGGTAATCGATGCTTATATATATATATATATATATATATATATATATATATATATATATATATATATATATATATATATATTCTAAATTTTATGTATAACTCCTGGTGGAATGGAGTGTTACACTTTAGGTCCTGACATTCCGCAAACGTCACACTGTTATTTGGACTTCATTTAGCATCTTAAATACCCTCCAGACAACAGGGAAAGAAAACATTTCATTATATAACGTAATAATTGTCCCCATGTTACTTCTGCAATTATTCATAAGTTTCTGTAAGTTCATTTTGGGAATTTGGAGAGAATGGGAAATTAGTTTTACTTCTCCTGCATATATATCACCAAGACAGCGCCACCGAAATTCAAATTGTAAGATAACACATTGCTTAATAATGTCATAAATGTAACTCTTTACAATAAATGTAAAATAAAACTACTTCAAAGATTTCTGTTATTAGTTTATTTTAAGATGACAAGTCAAATTCAAGAAATATAACAGCCACTTGAGAACAGTGCCGGCAAATTTACTTCCCTTCGTTGGTAATGCAGTTAGCAGATACCCGATAATTCTCCGGTAAAGCTAAAAGAGACAGAACGTGAATGACTATGAAAGAATTGATAAAATGAAATGTGAAAGGAGTGGAAATGAAAATGTAAAGATTATTTAAACTCGCAGAAAAAAATTATAAACGTTTTAAGTCTTCGGGCGAAGTACTTGGCAGTATACATCTGTATAGACGTGCAAGGGCATAATATGATTCCATACTAGTAGAACTGTAGATATTTGACGAAGCCAAGTTAATATTAAAGCAGGATTTGGTGCAACTGATATACTCACTGATACATATGGAACATTGCACGAATGGTGAAAGTTAAACAGGGAAACTCTCCTCAGTTTTTTGTTGTTGCAAAATTGAAGTTGTGTCATCAGACATAATAACATGTCAAGGTAATTATATTTTTCACTGAGTAACAATGTGCTATCAAATTAAGAGAAGTGTGTGTGAAACTTTTGTATAGATATTAATAAATACCGCCATCAAGATTCCTGTATCAGACTAGATTGGCCTTATCACCCGTTTCCTTTTCTCGTTGATGATACAGCCGATAATTTAAGTAAAACCAAATCTTTAAAATCTAACTTTATGAATTCAAACCAACTGTCTATAGTATTCATACAGTATCAGATAAGAGGAATGATCAGGTATTCAATAAGATAGAGAATATTTATACAAATATTATTTTGATAGAGAACTGAAACCACTAAGGCCTTTTTTAATTTTAATGAGGTCACAACATTCAATTTTAATGTCACATTTCTTGCTTGAATATTGTTTGGACATGAGTCAATTAAAATTGAACATCATAACTCGAAATAATTGTTATAGCCACACTGTTCTGGAGATGATTGCTTCACTAAAATTTGATCTGAGTCTTCAACCAGCATGCCAACCTTTTTATACATTAACAAAAGTGCCCACAATGCATGTTCAGAGGACATTCTAATATCGAGGATGATTTCGAGATTTGAGTACTGCATTACGATCCGAAGATGCCGTTGACCGAGCAAATGAACTCGATAATTGACGGGCTACTGCCTTCGTTCTATTCTGTAGTGGCAAGAAAATCATTTATGACTGTTACTGGGTTAGCAAAATTCTTAGGTTTAGAGGTAAGAATTAATTTTCTTGTAAGCATGCGTAGTCAGCAGTGGAAGTCTTTGTCAATAACAGACGAACATAATATACATCCTGTTGGTAATAATACTATACATCAAAAAGAAAGTACTTTAGATTTTAATACTCAGAACGTGAATGAAGTTGTCATTCGGCCTGAAGGAAAAATAGCTTGATAGCTCAGTTAGAGGATACTAATATACTTGAAAACCTGGTGCAAGGAACTGCGCTTGCAAAAGTTTCTCACGCATACAAAGGAAAATCTGTGTGTATACAATGTTATGAACGTTCGCATTTCAAGCGTAGAAATACATCTTTTGTATCAGCCTCTTGCTTCTGTTAATAAAGTCAATGTAAATCAGAGTGTTAAGTCAAATAATAGGAATAAAGCAGACAGTAATGCGTGTGATAATATTAGAAATAGTAAACGATGTTATGTGAATATTCAATATGAAGCTAATTTGCCTCATGTTAAAGCATATATTGATAATAAACCGGTTTATTTCTATTGGATTCAGGCAGCACTATCAGCATAATCTCCGGCAATATTTTAAGTTACAAGCATAAAATATTCAAAGAAGGACTTTTATTCGTGCTGTCGCTGGAAATTCTCAAGAAAGTGATCAAATCGCTTTAGTAAAATTCAAATTAGGAGGACAGTATTTTACGCATCCTTTCCGAGTGTAAAGATTTTCCGTATAATAGTATAATTGGCCAAGATTTCTTGAAAAATCATCTTGCTATGGTTGATCGCAATACGAATTCTTTCAGTTTTGTTAAATTTGATATCCCTCCAAGAGTTGAATTTCCACCATACGTATCTTTTGATGAAATTTCTGATCATATAGCAAAATTATATAAACCTCAATTTTTAGTGGCTCGTTCTGTGTGTTTTGCCTCCGAATTCAAGTACTCAAGTTACATTAAAAAAGTAAATGATCTTGCAGGTACCAGCAATTTACTTGTACCCAAAGAGTTAATAGATACGCAGGCAGAAATTTTTGTGCGTAAATCAGTTGTAGATGAAATTCGTATAGTAATTTCTCTAGTTAATCCTACTAAAAGTAAACTCTATTTGAAAAAAGATGTTGTTTTGGGTTCTGCCGAACATTTTATCAGTGTGCACATTATACCATCTTGAAGAAACAAAATTGCGCTAACAATAAGGTCCATCAAGTCAATGCAGTAGATACAAGATCTTTTCCTGAAGGTTATGATAAATATCGTTCAAATGTTAACCCTGAATTGTTGCCACATCAACAATAGCAATTATATGATTTAGTAGAGGACTTTTATTCTAGTTTTTCTTGGAATGAATTTGATTATGGTAGTGCTAAAGGATATAAGCATAAAATTGAGTTACTAGATAATATTTCAGTCAGTCGCCCGCAATTTGCCATCCCATATCATCTAAGGGATTAGATTAGAAAACAAGTAGATATTTTATTGAAAAGTAAGATTATTGAGCCTAGTATCAGTCCATATAATTCTCCGGTAATGCTTGTTAGAAAGAAGAATAGACAATATAGTTTTACATACATCAATAAAAATGGTTCCTGACTCCTTTTAGGTCTCTCCTATCCAGGAAATTTTAACTAATTTAGCAGGACGCAAATGTTTACATTCTAGTGATGTTTTCAGAGCATTTTTTAAATATTCCCCTCACTGAGGAGTCAAAACCTATTACAATTGTTTCGTTTCCTGGCGTTAGCTCATACCATTTTAATTTTCTGCCCCAGGGTGTTAAGACATCTACTAGTGGTATGAATAGATTAGTGAAACTCACTTTAGAAGGTCTTCTGCAAGATAAAATATTTGCCTATGTTGCCGATTATTTTTGGTCTAGTGATAGTTTTGATGAAATTGTGCGGTTAACTCGCATGTTGCTTTAAAGAATAAAAGAAATTGGTTTAAAGTTTTCCCCAGGAAAAACAAAATTGGGATATTTTTCATTAGATGTTTTTGCTGACACTGTTAGCAAAGATGGTTTGTCTATTTCAAAACTAATAATTAACTCAATTTCCAACTATCAACCTTCCAAAACAAAGAAACAAGTAAAACGTTTTAGGATTGGCTTCTTTTGTCCTTTCGTATTTGCCTAATTTCAGTCAATTGGCAAAAGCGTTACTTTGTTTGTTGAAAAGGATGCTCCTTTTTGCTGGAAAGAACCACAAGAAAAAAACATTCAATAATATTAAGCAAGCCATCATTTCAGCTCATTGTTTAATGGGATATAAGCCTGATTATCCTTTTTACCTCTATTTTGATGCTTCAAAGGTCTTGCTTTTTGGAGTAATTAAGCAACCCCAAAATTCACCTGACGACACAAATCTAGTACCCATTAGTTATTGTAGTTGTGCGACGTTTCCTAGTGAGAGAAAATTACACCTATATCAGCTTGAATTACTAGCATTGCTGTATACTTTATGTTCATTTAGATATTTTCTCTTGGGACGTCATTTTTATTTGAAGATGAATTGTCAGTCTATTGTATTTGAAGCAAACAAAGAATGTAAGAAAAATTTTCAGATGGTTGAGTGAAATTGAATCGTATAATTTTACTATTTCACATATTAGTGGCGCCAGCCAACATAGAGGCAGATGCTATTTCACATTTTTCTAACCCCGTAGAGATGTGGAAGATAAGAAAAAGAATCAAGAAGGTCCAAAAATCTTGTTTACTCAGGACATAGTAAATTCGTTTTCAATTTTAGATGAAGCAAGTCTGGCAACAGAGAAGCGTAAAGATCCGTTTTTTAAAGATATTTTTCTTGGTTGGAACAGAAAGAAGATACGAATCCTAAAATAGAACGCCAAGCATTATATGTTACTATTAAGGATGGTATTTTATATAGGAAACATCTCAAGATACAAAATTTTTAGTTGCAGTTCCTACTTCTTTGCGTTATAAAGTTTTTAATGCCTGTCACACATCTGTATTAAGATCAGTTCATTCTAGTTATTCTAAAACATATGATATGTTAGTAAAAACAATGTATTTTCCCAAAATGAAGAAGTGTATCTATCAGAAATGTCGCGAGTGCACAACCTGTCAAATTTCAAAGTTGAAAATTGGTCCTCCGTATGGTACATTGCTTACTTATCCCTCAGTTCCGCCCTTCTACCGCTTACACATTGATTTAGGGGAATTATTCTCTCAATAATATGTTAAATCAAAAGAATCTAGTGGTTTTAGTAGACAGTTGTACTAGATACATAATTGCAGATTTCCTTCCTGACGTTACAGCGAGTACTTTGGCTTCATTTCTTTATCATAAATTCATTTTAAAGCTTGGTATTTTCTATGGAATTGTTTTAGACAAAGGCAGTGCATTCACTAGTGGACTATTTAAAGAATTATGTGCTATGATTGGGGCTAAAATGCGTTTTGTGAATGTACGTGGGCATTATATTAATGGTGTTTTTTGAAATTAGTATTAGGAACATGGAATAACAATTAAAATCAGCTTTATGTGACAAAGATTTAGGAGAATGGATTGATTTATTCAAACCATAGTCTTTTCGCTTAAGGGGACGTCGATCCATCATCACAAGCTTCAGAATCTCCATAAGGTAACATGTAAAATTTAATTCATAAATATCTTACAAAATACTGCACCTAAAAACTTGCAATTTTCTATACGAATGCCAAAGAGCAATACAAAGGAGATGTTTATCTCAATTGTAAACTTAATTACTTAGATTAATTGTAATAATTGCTTCCGTAGTGACGGAATCAATTTCAAACCTTATAAACTACTACGGGTGGCATTCTTTAAAGAGCACATGCTGGGAAGGGATGCATTGTGGCAATTTAATAAGCGAAACTCATTGTCCACCACCTCCATTTTCATAATCATTTATGCCTTAAGCAGTCTCCCTTCCCACCCCCACCCTTACTTCCGTACTGAGTTCCTACAACTTTACGACGGCAACTATAGAACAAAGGTAATGATCTTTGAAACCTCAGTATCGAACATATGTTTCCGATTGCTTTTCTACATCGTTAGTTGCTTCAAGTTTACGGATTTTCCAAACGGCTTTCACCTCTGCAACTATAGTACTATATAACAAAAGAAAGTCTAAATGTTTCTTATTTACCTATTTGTTTTGTTGTCTAGATGGATAGGTTTCTTTTTGTTTTATATTATTCAACACAGAAAAGTACAGTATAATGTTTTTGCGGTTAGAACGAATTAATTGTATGCAGGAAGGCAAAAAACAAGTTTTCCTACCAATTTGGTTTACCGAAACTCCTTTATATATTTACCATACAGTGTATGCATGTCTGTCCGTGTGTGTGACAAAAAGAAAATAAAGAACCACTTCCTGGATCATCACCAAATTTAGTCAAAATGTAGAGTCGAGTTAGAAATTGAGTTTGTTATTAAAACCATGTACTCAAACCGGAAGTGGTATAAATAAACCATTTTCAGCTTGAATATTGATCACCATAAATAGAAAACGGTAATATGTAGCTAGATCCTTTTTAGTGCTTCGTAAGAACACATTTGATCTCTATTAATAACTCTCTACTAAAACCAAAAATGATTCAAATTAAGTATAATTTCTGGTTTCAATAAATATTTATCTACGTAGAGCAAAAGCGGTAAAAAATAGATGAAAGTGGTTTCCTCCAATCGAGTAGCTCTCAAGCGTCTCAAGTCTACGTTTCATCTCCTCTTTTGATCTTCAATTGAAACGTGAAGTCGTAGAAATTAACCACTTCCGGTTTCAGTAGTGATCTTCATAAAATAGGAAAGGTTAAAAGCGAGGAGCGTTTTACTTTCTATTCAGCGTTCTATAAATAACTACTATCTCCAGTCTTAAGCTTCTATTCAAACCAAAAGAGATGGAAATCAAACTCTTCCGGTTTTAACGGTGAAAGCTACAGAATAAAAACTGTAATAGATTGTGGTTTTCTGCAATCAATTAGACGTCAGAAGAATCTATTTCGTCTCTAGTCTAGTCTCTTTACTAAAACCGGAAATGGTAAAAATTTACTACAATTTCCAGTTTCAATATTAATTGTGAAAATATCGTACCACAGAAACCAAACTCCTTTGCGTGGTGTACACGTGGCACTGCTACTTGTTTTTAAGCCATTTTCTTTACTTTCTGGGTAATCTTGTTCTGGGTATTTTTTAAACCATAAAATAAGTCAGACTTGGTGTCATACGTAAACTAGTTGAAAGTAGAACACAAATTACTTACTAGTCTGCCCATTGAGTACTGTTCAGGAATGACTAAGCAAAACCGAGTAGCTCGTCCTGAACAAGAGATTGTGAGTTATGGAAACTAATATATAAAATTATTTGCATGAAGTTAAATATACTTTGGATTTGTAATAATCGATAAGAAATTGTAAACATCTGAGAGATTATTTGGTTCATTAAGTTACAGTTAAGAAATAGATAAAAGCCTAAGATAGATGAGAATAGAGCTAAGTAAGGATAAAGCTGGAAGTATAAAACCTTCCATTATGCTATTGTATGACAACCAATTAGGGTACACAAACTTAAATAAAATTCTGTAAGCGCTTACACATTTTTGTAATGAAAGTCTTGCGCAAAGAGCTAGTTGATCTTTGCCCTCGAGTTGGACCGGTTTGCGGTTATTAATAAAATATTTATTCAACAAAGTTGTCTGGGTCATGATTTTTAGAAAGTCGAAAATTATTTCCAACAGTAAACCACCTCCTGGATTGTTTGTATTACAAATGAGTTACACTATACTGTCAGGTCACAAACAGAATGGCCTGGGTCTTTTTTAATCGTCAGAAAAGGACTCAGCCCAATACTGAAATACTAATTGTTTTTTTCCCCTAAAAATATAACACAGTATAGGGTTGTAAATAAAATATTGACGTACGAAACATAAACAAAATCTGTTGGAGACGTTTCTGAAAAAAATCTCCCCCCCCTAATTTTAACCCTTCAGGAAACTACTCTTATATTTAGAGGTCCAAGAAAATGCGACCCCTTTCCTGGAGGATCCTGGAAACTGACACAATTTCTATATCCACTAGAATATAATCACTTATAAATCTTTTCGCTCTTGAGCTACTGCTTTTTTTGCACCATTACGACTACCTTTCTGCAGATTATATCTCCGAAATAACGAATTTGTGCACCAAGATTGGTCTATAGGCTTTTTCACGTTTACGTGTGAGAACTCACTTCCCAAAGTTATTTCCATGTGTATATATTACACTTACTTTCGAGTAACAAGAACTAGAAATGTTCGAAGCCCTAGTTCTACTTTTATTTATGACCATAGTCTGAAACATTATAAATTATGGTGACATTACTGCGTCCGTCCTTTATTAGCTTGGTTGGCTTCGTGGGTTTAGAGTTCAGCTTCCCTTTCTGCACCAGTGTTATAAGAGAGCATTCAGTGAGATCCGTATCCTTAGTAACGTATTGAAATTTCAAGGCTCTTCCACCAGGTAGCGAACCCGAGATCCGTGCTCCAAAATGATCGAGCTAGGTACTATACCAACGGGAAGAGCTGCTGTATTTTTTAAATGTTACTTACGTATGTTTATTCACAGGCAATTTGGTTCATGAATTTCAGTCCATCGTTTCTGTTGAATGGATCTTGAAGTAAAGTTGATTTTTGCATCACTTCTTGAAAATTTGAATAATGTTGCCAGGAAGTGGAAATAACTACCCGCTACGAATTTCAAACCATAGTCACTAGAGGGAATTATGTATTTTGTATTCATGTAAATGTCTCATACAAACTTAGTGCTGCAAAGAACGCTACATTTTAGCCATGATCTTATCGAACTGTTGATCCTACTACCTACAGTATATTTTTTACAGTTGAGGCAGTGTTATTATAAAGTTGGAACTAACTAATGCAGAAGCAAGAAATCGTAAGAAACAAAGAGTTCAAAATTGTCATGTTCTTTCTTTCTGGCGTTTACAAGAAAATCTATCTTTTCTGCAGAAACGAAGGAAACAAATACGATGAGGATGGCACCCCGGGGCGTTCTACCCCACCCATTGGAAAAGGACTTGAGAGGAGGAGGGAAATCCCTGCCTGTTAGCAGCACATCTGTTCCTGAAGACCAAACTGGAGCAGATAAATTCAACCACTATGTAATATATAGTCCACTACAATGTTACCAAAAATGTTCATTACTCGCGATCTACATCATTAAGCGTGAAATTGAAACAACTATTTAAGTTCTAGTGATTTTCTCTATGCATATGAAAGATTTTAAGTTGTTACGTACCATATTTCGTTAGATATTCATGAAGTAAAATTTAAAGGTTATGTTATGGGGACTGAGAAACCAGCGGTAAAAGGTATAAGATCCCCTTAACATCACCAAGAATTTATCTTCTCAAATTTCACCATTCGAATGTCTTTTTGGCTTTAAACCTAGGTTACTTCATCAGGCAATTTTAAATATCTCGTGTCAATACGAAAATAATATCATTCGTTTACAGCAATTACAAGAGATTAGGGATAGAGCGGAAGAAAATCTTTACAAACGTCATAAAACGGCGACAAATTTTTTTGACAAGAGGCATACGAACCTACTTTTAAAGAAGAAAAAGTTTGGATATTGGATACTACAAGGAAGAAAGGTCACGCAAAAGCATTCGGCGGAAAGTTCATTGGTCCAGGCATAATTGAACGAGTGGAAAATCCAAATTCCTATTATGTTAAGTATAAGACCGAGGATCCTATAACATAGACAGCATAGCAGTTCAGAGATTGAAAAAGTTTTATGAGAATTAAAACCACCTTGAAGATTCTGATGAAGAGATGTCCATCAACGTCTGCACGGAAGACCATACGATGAAAAAGAAGAAGACAAGACGCGAAGTCCATCAAGGACCCTAACTGAAGAGATTTTCAACCCCAGGAAACAATGTATAGAAGAAGATTCCATCTCTTTTCTTCATATTAAAGATGTTGTAATTGCCGAAAATTTACCTACGTGGGCAACTATAGGGAAGTATTTCAGAACAGAAAAACCGAAATTTGCTTGTAATAAGCCATCAATTAGAACATTAGTATTTATATAGGTAATATAGTGGATATAAAAGCAGATGCCTTGGTAAATCCGACGAATGAAACGTTCATCCGTTAGGTGGCGCAGATAAAGCTATTCAAGACGCAGCTGAAACTGAATTTTTAGAAGAATGTTTGAGTATATCATCATTGAAGCGAGGAGAAGCGAAAATTGCCAATGGTCATCGTTTACCAGCTCATTTTGCAATTATGGCATGTGGACCACGGGATTCGAACAAAAAGATTTTACGAGAAACGTATAAAAATTGTTTTAAGATAATTTTCGAAAATGATCTTAATACAATTGTACTACCTAATATTTCGACTGGAGCGTTTAAATTTCCGAAGTAGATATCGCAGACCATGTCTAATTTTGTGTTTATGATTTGAGAAAATCGGACATTTATCAGCAATTACTCCCAATATACTTTTCTATTGATGACGAACCTTTTAGTCCGTCTGTCCGCACGTAATATCTATGTGGATTACTTTTGTTGAAGATTGGATTGTGGATAGGAACACCTTGTAGATGGATGATCAACTTTCTTTTAGCACTGGACACGATTAGAAGTTAGTTTATCTTGGTCTTGAATTGTGCATCCAAATCCACCGGTGGAACACTTCGAAAACTTGGAATACCTTGAAACTTGAAGTACTTCAAACAGTTGAAAAGAAAATTTCGAATTATCAGGTTATTTACGATCAGCTAGCCGTGTTAACAAATTTGGAACACGTTGGTATCTTCGAGACTTGTAATATTCCTTTTGCTTGGACAACGTATGACTACAAAAGTTTCTTACTTTTATTCTTTTGAAATGCTCGTATGTGAAGAATAAAGAAAATTAACTTCATGTATATGAATAGATGTTTCCATGGTTACGTCAAAAAGATGCAAAAAAAAAAAAAAATTGGTGTCAAGACTGCAAGAAGCATGCTCCATCATTTTAGATTTCCAGGATTTGATGTCATGATTAATGTCTAGGATTCGATGCCCCGAAGAGGAAAAAACTTAAGAAAGAAGATGAAGATAAGAAGAGTTTATATTTTAGTTCGAGTTGTATGTTACATGTGGTGAATAGTTCAATCGCGCTGATTTCATATAGTTTGATTACAGCCAGTATATGGGGCTATAATCATATTTTAGAATTCTTTTCCAGTCAACGGATGTTTTAAAAATAAATAAGTTAAAGCTCACTTTTCTCAAACTGAAATCAGTATCCTACTTGTGCTGTCTAACTTTACTATCTTTGGTTAGCTAGATAGTATTACGTTTTCTCTTCTCGCGTATTAGTCACGTTTGATATTGAAGTTATTTTCTGCCTTAGAGGAACACACACACACACACACACACATATATATATATATATATATATATATATATATATATATATATATATATATATATATATATATGTCTACATTAGATTTTACTACATTTATGAGGATTATGATTTCTTTATTTTATTATAGGCCATATCTAAGATTATAATAATTTGTATTAGTGATAATTGAATTTCTTATTATTCCTACCTTTCATTTCCCATCCCTGAGCACTAACGGAACTCCACACTAACACTTTAAAACACATGTCACTCACTAATGCAAGTACTATTATGCAAGTACTAATTTTTATTTTACTTTTTCTTATTTTCCATCTTCCCAGAGACGCCCTCGTCACACGCTCAATATTACCCAGTGACATGGACTGCCTTTGAAATACACACTCACCAGTTTGAAATGGTAGCTTGATTCAAAACAAACAATATAGTATATAAAGAATTCTTTACCTTCTACAAACATTTCTTTGGGAATTTCTTCAATTTTTTTCTTTTATTCTACTACGGAAATTTGAAATTTTGGTGCATTTCGAGGAGGGTGCGTCAAGTATCTGTGTAGTTATAGTGACATAACTAAACTTTTATCTTAGCCTACTTTGCCAAATTAAATTATATTCTACACAACTATGAACTCTTTGAAATTCAGCGAAACTAAACTTTTTATTAATGTTGTACGTTTCCAGATGGCTTGTTTAATCATGTATTTGATAATTCTTGCTTTTGAAATTGTTAATAAACACGACTAGTTTCCTTCTTGGCTTTCCGCGTTCCTTTCCACCTAGCTTGACATATCCAAGTTCACTGAACGCCAGACTCATCATTTTGCAACCAAGCAAAACCACGGAGGACATATCGACATTCGACATAATCAGCAAGAGTGCCAGGAAATTTTATTTAGTGGGATGTTTAAAATAAAAGAGGGATCCACTTAGAATAATGATATTCGCTTTCACACAAACAAACAAAAAAAAAACTATATTTTTACGAACAGAAGTGTACGTGTAAGGAAATTTTAGGGAGTGTTAGGGGATTTGGGTGTGTGCAGTGTACTCCCTGGACATAATATCTATTTTTACAACAGAACTTGTAAACGTAAATAAAAATAAATAAACTACTGCGGTATTATATTCAGAAAATATTTACTTATTCCCGGAAACTTAATACAAACTATTGACTTACTTGTTAGGAAGATGCCATGTGCTCCCTTGTGGAGTCCATGGGTGTACCTGTGTTGCAATATGTTATTGTGTGTACTTGATAACCGACAGTAGCAGACCCATCTTAAGGGTACCATAGCCACTTGGCTGGGGGCCTCGCGAGCAGAATGGAATGTACTAATTACGTGTATCAGGAGCAAAATTTAGTCATAGGGACCACAACACACTTGTTTGCTCTAGGACCAAGTATGATGTTAAAACGTCACTGGAGAGTAGAGTAAACGGCACATTCGCGGGGTCCCCTTAGGCGCCGGGCCCGATTGGGAGCATTCGGTCGAATTGGCTTAAAGGTGGTCATGCTTAACAATTCATGACACACTCCTCAAACCAACAAATTATGTAAAATATCTTGACCTTACCATTGTCAAACACCTCGCGTGGTGCCCCATTTGAAGATTTTTGCTACCAAAACCTATAACAGGCAGAATCTTTTACGGCGGCTAACTGACACAATTTGGGGACTCGAATCATCAATCATCCTTAGTACCTATAAAGTTTTTTGGTGACCATTATTAACTTACGGGTTTGTGGCTTAGATCAATGTCAATGCATCTCCCTTTTATTACGGAAAGCTAAAAGTCCTTGAACACTAGCATTACGTATTGCATTTCGTATTAAACAATCCAAGCTACGCACGAACTTTATGAAAGTCTGCCTTTTTCACATATCTTATGCCATCTTGAATCACTCAGAAGCAAGTATATTAGTAATCAGTTCGATGAACGTCACGCCTCTCTATTAGATACCATGAACTTTGATCGAGACTGCACCTTTTCTTATCCCCTTCATCACACTCCATTTTCTCTTCTATTTTCATTATATCATTACTCTTTATCCCCTGATAATCCCGACATTCATGCTGTTGCTGATTAAAAATCAGATTCCTCTTCACCGCTCATATTACCATCTTATGCTGCATAGTAGTTCATTTGTTTTTAGAGAGTACCCACTGTCTACATTATGGTCCTGTGCTACCCCAGGACTGGAAGATAATATTATTTGCTCTCGCCATGTGTTGTGATGTCCACTCCACCTCACCCCCTTTTCTGTTTCCCGTCATTTTATGATTACAGCATTAACTCTATAATGTCCTTCGTTAATCACTTACTGTTAATATATTTGTCCCTTCTCCTATAACTGTCCAATGGCTATACGTTCAAGGCTATGTCTTAAATGCATCTTGTAAATTATCATACATGGCCTACTATCCCTCCCTACCCAAACTTATGATTATAGCATAATGCTATAATGTCTGTTTTGTATATAAACATAACCATGGATTTCTTTATCTATTTTTTTTAGGATTTTTGTTCGTTTCTTTAATATGAATAATAATAAAGGTTACTACTCATAGACCTAGAGCTTATACCCATTGTTCCATGTTCCTCTTACACAACTTCCCATATAAAGGGTGTAACCGTTTGGGGCGGGCTAGCCTCTGTAACAAAAAAGAATACTCAACTCCCTACAAAATAGATCTAATATATATGTTGATTTTGCTTGTTTTTTAAAATTACAGATAATTAACAAGGAAAGCAAACTAGAAACAAGTATAAAATTAGTACATAATTAATTGTGCTCTGGAAATGGTCTCGAAGTTAACTGGTCAAAATTTTCCTATTCTATATATATGAACAAAACTATCAACCAACTTCCATTAGTTACAATATTAAGAAAACTTAGTTTGCTATAAGAAATTGAAGTATTTAAAGTTAGATGTAGTTAAGAAATCTAAGTTGCAAGATATACTTGTAATACATCTTATTTATGAAGCATTAGAACACGACGGCTCACTCGCAGCTTGAAGTTTGTATTTTATTTGTTTATCAACAAAACCTGTGTTGCGGCTGTAGCCCGTGTCCTCTGTATGCTCTACAATAGTTTGCTTTGGGTTGAAAGCATCATCACGACTTGACATGATTCAAGAATAGCCTCCTCCTTCCTCTGAAAACCACAGGATAGGCGACAAATTTCAAATAGACTACTATTATTCATTATATTATGTTAATTCTTTATAAAAGGGATATGATCGCCATTAGGGTTCTCATTCAGTCACAATTGTCCAGGATGGTTTAACTTGGAAGAGTCTCTATTCATACTTTATATTTATATATACAGTATATGTAGCAATAAATTCAATGTTACCATTCTCAATCTAATATCTTATATTTTTTCTTCTTTTCCAGACATAAAACTGTTCGAGGACAGTATTTCAAACACCCAATTATACATAATATTGGGTTGAGATTTACGTTCAAGAGTAATGCAACACTTATACCGTTTGTAACCTGGTAACACTGCATATATACTTTGAAGAAAACCTGTGAGCAACTATCAGCGACGTTAAATACCACCTGTAGGTTTGTCATGGGCATTGGATGTAGGTTGAATCCCAATATACCCACACATATTATTAATAAAGTGTAAACGGAAGAGTGGTACTAGCTAAATCTCGCTTTTATTAAGTGTAAAGAGAAATATAAATAGTTTATTTACAAATGCGTTGTCAATCTCACACCCGGTACTAAACACTGTATAACTATTCATGTAATATGAAAGATTTTATTTCTGAGATTTCTATACGTAACGTCCATTATTAACCCATTCTTCGCCGTAATTTTATCCACTTGGGAAAATGGCTGAATTTTACTATAGATTCATATATTAGAGAAACGAAAAAAAAAATCATCGGTATACAAGGATGAACTTGAAGCAACAATACATCATTTTTAAAAGATATATTAAAATTGAGTAAAAAAAAAAAAGGCAATCCAAATTAAGTGTTGCATATATGCAACGTCAACAAAAAATGGGTTAACGATGCAAAATATGTTTAACAACAACTAAAATAATGATATAGTTAAATTTTGTGGAGACTTCGGGAATAATGTTGTCTGAAATACCCAAATGAGATGCTCAAAATCTTAAATTACAAAAGTTGTATTTGAATGTTAACTAATGTTATAAATAATAAACGAATCTGTAACAAATCTATGCGAATCTGAACTTAAAAGCTTTTTTAAAATTAATATATATAAATATACAGGGTGACGCCAAGCCAGTTGGAACATTTCAAACTTGAATTTCGTGCAGTCATAAGAATTTACATTAGTCGGTAAGGTGGGAACCGAACGAGTAAAGAACGCCATGTTATATAGTCAGTCGCAATGAAGCATTGGCCGCACATCGCATCGTGTTACCTCAGTTTGTAGTATTACGAAACTAAATCTTTGCCAGAAGTACAACACTTTTAGACCAAACTTTAATGTTGGTCTCTCCATGTTCCAAGAGTTCGCACTGTTCTTGGGGCTCCATGTTTCACATCCAAGACACTGCCACTCCCTTCTAATTTCTTCACCGAAGCCAATGTGGTACGAGACAGATTCTTACCATGGCCACCAATCCCAAATTAATAATAACAACAAACCAATATAAGAAAATATAAAACTTGAATTAACAAAATATTGAAATAAAGAAAAAAAAACAAGTAGCATATAATATATAGGGTAAGTTTGGGTGAATCCGGACAGTTCTGATGTTTCTTTGTTTTACTACTACCTGCTAAACGAAAATATCCAATACTTTGTCATATTATTTAATGATATGTTGGTATGCATGTACAACTGAAATAGTTTTCCTGAAATGACGTGTTAAAAAATAAAAAATAATTTTCTGAAAGTTGACGAAACTTTTTATTTTCAAATTTGGAGTGGTGAATCCGGACACGAGGTTCGCGATACCGGACACTAAACTTTGAACGAAGATATACAGGGTGGTGGTGTATCAATGACGGAAAATTCGTGAGATGAATCTAAAGGTAAAAACAAGCAAAAAATGTCATATGAACATTGGGTGAATGCGACTTCGTTTGGACGCTAGGGTCGTTTGAAATTGTCACCTTCCGATGCGGTAATTTGCAATATAGCAAGAACGGAGAGAAATACGAATGTCGGGTCAAAAGATATCAAAGGAAACTCCATCCGAAGAATCCACTTATACATAAGTGATGGCGAAACAGTGGCGGCGCTAGAGGAGGGAACAAAGAAAGTGAATGAAAGATGGAGAAAAGTTAACATTTTACACTGAAAAATTATAGGAGGGGATGTTACATGGAACATGCAGCAACAAATGTTAATGAACAAAGGCAACAATCGCTACACTGTGGGCACACTATGGGAGGCGGAATGTAGGAATACAGTATCTGTATAACAGAAAGAAATAGGAATGTCGGGTAAGAAGATTTCAAAGGAATATCCATCCGAAGAATCCAATTATGCATAAGTTATGGCGAAGCAGTGGCGGCTCAAGGGGCACAAAGAAAGTGAATGACATTAGGAGAAAATTTCTAGCACAGATGTTGATCTCGGATGAGGCATTCATACGGAATGGCATCACAAATGTCCACCATGACCATCGATGGACACCCAACAACCCACATGCAATTGTACAGACGAAATATCATCAGCTTTCCCAATTGCATGCATTGGCTTGTATTATGGATGACAAGGTTGTGAAACAACACTTCTTACCACAGCGATTGAACGCAAGCAATATCGTATCTCAAGTTTCTGACCTAGGGCCTACCTATTCTATTTAAAGACGTGCCACTGCATGTAGTTTATGCAGTGACAGTGTATGTAGTTTATGCATGATGGGGTCCCTTCCCATTCATGTCACACTATTCGTGCATATCTGAACGAAACATTTCCACGCAGGTAGATAGATCGTGGAAGCAAAGGAGCATGGCCCCCACGTTCACCCGATCTGAATACCCTAGACTTTTTTGTGGGGTTACGTGAAGAGTCTCGTGTATACACGGCTCATGCATTGCATTGAAGATCTTCGCTAGCGTGTATGAGCTGCATTTGCCACACTACGGCAAGCGCCAGCGTTATTGCCGAAACTCAGAGAATTCTTCCGCCATCGTGTAACTGTCTGTCTGGAAGAACAAGGATGACATATTGAACACCTGCTTTAAGACAGTAATATGTTGACCACGGTAAGTACAATACCTCTTGTTTTTACAGTACACTGGGCCTCAACTTCCGTTCGTGTTTTATACGATCTGCACGTATCATCACTAAGAGTGTTTAACAGTCTTTTTGTAGCTCCCATGCGCCGCCAATGTTCCGCAGTATGTGCGCATAATTGAATTCTTCGGATAATGTTTCCTTTGATATCTTCTTACACGACATTTCTATTTCTCTCCGTTACATAGATACTGTATTCCTACATTACGCCTCTCATAGTGTCCTTACAGCGTAGCCATTGTTGACTTTGTTCATTAACATTTGTTGCTGCATGTTCCATGTAACATCCCCTCCTACAATTTTTCAGTGTAAATTGTTCACTCTTCTCCATGTTTCATTCACTTTCTTTGTGCCCCCTCTAGCGCCGCCACTGCTTCGCCATCAGTTATGCATAATTGGATTCTTCGGATGGGGTTTCCTTTGATATCTTTTGACCCGACATTCGTATTTCTCTCCGTTCTTGTGATATTGCAAATTGCCGGCTCGGAAGGTGACATTTCAAACGCCTCTAGCCTCCTCTAGCGCATTCACCCAATGTTCATATGACATTTTTTGCTTGTTTTTACCTCTAACTTCATCTCCCGAATTTTCCGTCATTGATGCACGACCACCCTGTATAATGATAGGTATATTTTAGCTTACTATCTTGCTACAGTAACATTCTAACATGATAAGTACAGAATATAAATACATGATAAATACATACAATTCACTAACTTAACAATTTCTATAATGATTACTGTTAAAATTGAAAGCTAAATGCACAGTGCTGTAACTACCACTATAGCGGTTAATTCTTGAACATAGTGTGCAGTCGCCCCTTGTCGGTCTGAGAGCTCAGATAATACATTTGTAAATAACGTATTTGGGGATGTCAGAACCGACTAGTTGCGCCCAGGATTTTGTATACGTTGAACCTAACAAAATACGAGGTACGGGATCCAACCTGGGTTGCATTTAAATACAATCTAACATGTACAAAAGAAACAGACTGTGATGTTAAAGGGGATGAAAGGGGGTAAGAAGGGAGTAACTTTCAAGATGGGTTAACCTACTTGCACTTACTTGCGGGTTTGATGGTTGCCTTCTCGACGATTCCTCCAGCGGGCCGACGTCTGTTCATGTCTCTGTTTGGCTGGCTGGTCATCCAAGTAACCAAGGTTAAGGGTCGGCGAAACCCGGACTGAGAAACCAACTTTACGAAGACCGGAATTTTAGTTAGAGTCGAAACTTCTTCTAAAAAAAAGGCGTTAGCCGAAACAAAGGTGCTCTATAAGACAGAGCAAGGCTATTAACCGTAAATTTCTAAATGAAGCTCGCGGTCTACATTCTAACTCGTCTTTAGCTTCATGTCGACTGTCCCTTCCAAAAGTCTCTCAATCGATTTTGTATGGCGTTCCTTCCGGGTTCATGTCCTGGATTATTCACTCTGATTTGCGTTTCGATGAAAAAGTGCGTGCTTGTAGATTAACCAAGGTAAGGTGATGATAGGAATGCGGACGGAGAAGCAATCTGTTATTTTATTAATTGAGAAATTACAAACGTAAGAAGTAAATGACAGACAGCAAAGGCAAATGAACTTGGAAAAAAAAGTCGAAAGGTGATTTAACTTAAAATGAATAGTTATTCTTTTCACTGTAATCTTCTTTTAAAATAAAATGTCCCATTGTTCAAAATAAGATACTTTGCCATGTATCCAAATACACATGTGTTCACAATAGTAATCACATTTGTTTTCATTAGAACTACATTGTACTACTATTTTTTGCTAGTAACAATTAGATATGAGTAAAATGTATAATATGTGTGTACTGAGACTAGCATTTATTTATTGAGTCAATTAATTATTATTATTTTTGCGTTAATAACGTCTGCCAGTTACACTGACCGTAAACACTAGTCGTAATTCAGGTGCATTATCCACAGATAAAATATAGTTCCTTATTATCTTCCACACATCGTTCGTGAAACCAGGTCTTACACACAGTAAGGACACCCAGGAACCGTATTTGTTTGATGATGGTGCATAATAATTCTTCCCACAAAATCCACAGTTGTTTTCATCCATACCTTCGATAGTGTTTGAGGAGACAGTCTGAAACAAACTGTAATTCGTGTTACTTAATCTTTTAGCAACGCGGAACCTTTGGGATGTGGATTTGGGAGAAGTAACCACAGGAAAAGATAGGAACTGTTAATTGAGGACTCTGAAGGTGATTGAGACGTGTTTGGGGATGAGTCTAATGACACAGGAGAGAAATTGTTTCCAGCTGCTGGCGGACTATGTTCATTCGTAAAAAGAAATTCATGTTTCCGAACTTGTTGCGGATCAAATGGGAATATACCAGATGATGTAGCCATTCAAAAGTGTAGAATTTCTGAACACATTGTGATTATCATTTTGTAATTTAGTTGTGTTTCTAGATCCTAAGATAATTTTATAGCTTTTTCTGGTGATTCCTCGGAGTCCATTTATAGCAAAAATTAATAAACGCTAGATATAAGCAATAAATGTCATACTATTTCACACTCATATACGTGAAAAGCGAAAGAGGAGAGAGTGTCCTGAAGCCTGTTAATTCATTAATTTCATTGTTCAAACACCCTGTATACTCGGATTTTCCACAAAAATAAACAAATCACTAGACTCTCATAGAAAGTAGCGTGGTATAGTGCACAAGCACTGCTGACAAAGGAAATTGTTCAGTGTTCGTCCTCTATCAAATATTCACCAATCACCCGCGATAACTGAGAAAACAGGTGAAAAACATGAAAATGAAGTTTGTTCAAATTAATGAGTTGTTCTTGTTTCCTATTATAATACTTTCTATATTAGCTGCATGTTGTTGAACATTAATACTGGTCTGTTTGTTTAAGGAAAAAATATTCATTTTGAAACTTCCCTTGATATAGTAAATACTCGTACAAGTTAAAATATTGATCTAAATTTTAATTTAGAAAAATCTCTTAACTTTTATTTAATACATTGAAACAAGTTCACCCGTCACTAATTCACTTATTGTATAGCATCTAAGTCATACTAACTTGAAATCACAAGAAATTCCTATCCGGTAAGAATTTTGATAATAATGAACAATTGCAGACGGATTTATTCATTGGTTCCACTTACAGGTGGCTGATTTTTAAGATGTCGGAATACAAACATTCATCACATGATGTATAAAATACCTGAATGTCAGTGCTGAATACGTTGAAAAGTAGTGTCACCTGTGCTGTATCTGTAGCAACTAGGTCAGTGTGTCTCTATTGTTTACCCTCCAAGGGAAGCATACTTTCTGGGCACACCTTGTAGTAAACATTTGCAGAGTCTTACAAAAAAAATAATTGTTTACCCTCCAAGGGAAACATACTTTCTGGGCACGCCTCATAGTAAACATTTGCAGAGTCTGACAAAAAAAATTAATTGTTTACCCTTCGAGGGAAACATACTTTCTGGGCACACCTCGTAGTTGAATCCCCGAATGGAAGCATTTCTGGAAAGCATCTTTTGAAAGAGCGTTCAGCTGCTCTGTAGTGACCCTCTCAGTGTCCGGAATGCTGTCCAAACGTTTTCCTTTATGCACAGTTTTAATTTCGGGGAGAGCCAGAAGTCGTTTCATGCTATATCTCAAGCATCAGCATAAACTATAACCTCATAAACTCATTCAGCTCTAAGCTTTCTTCACTACAGCGTACTCCGGAAGAAAATTGTACAATAACGATGAAAACGAGTCTCCTTGTTTCTGGACATTCTCGAAGTAAAAGCTCGTGAGCAAGTATTTTATTACTCACATTTTACTTTTAATTTCATTTAAACTGTTTTAATTAATCTAACTAACGTTTTCGGTATTCTAAATTCTGTATGAATGTCACATTATACGTTCCTTTTAATCGAGTTGAGGCCCTTTCTAAAATCAATAAAAAAAATTGAGGTACTAGGGCATTGTCTTTCTATTTCTTTTCAAGCATTTGTCGTGACGCATATCTTGCCGATACTTGATCGATTTCGCCTAAATACGCACTGATAATTTCCAATAACTTCATCTGAGTGACTATGGAGTCAATCTTACTACTATAATATTTGGGAGGTTTTCATAGGATATTGACAGAAGGGAGATGCCTCGATAACTATTACACTCAGTGTTGTCGTCTTTTGTGAACCGGAACAATGACTGATTCCTTCTAGTATTGTGGCAATTCCCCCTTGTTCAAGATCAAGAGAACGAGTTTGTGTATCTAGTTCCACAACTTTTCCATTTCAGCTAAAGGAAATTCACTTAGAATTTCATCTATGCCCAGGGATTTGAGTTTTTAATATTTCTTTAAAGCAATTTCTATTTCTGTTTGGTTAGACTCTCGAGTATAAGGTTCTGCTGCGTGTATTTCCAATTCTTACGAACATTAACTTTTGGCTTCGTGCTAAGCAAATCGTGAAAGAAATGTTTCGATCTATTCAAGATGCTATTTTTATCAGTGAGAATTGTTCTGTCGGCATTCTTTAATATAGCAGCGCGAGGTGGAAACCCTTTCATAAAGTCATTGATGCTTTCATACATGTACCAAATGTGTTTACTTTTACTATTATCTTCAAGTTCATTAATGTTCGTTTTCCGAAAATTACTCTTGTATATTCTTAAAATTTTGGAAGTTCTCTGCCCGATGCCTGCAAAAGTTTCAGTAGTTATATCATTCGAATTTTGTAATCAACGCACTTTTACCTGTTTCCTCTCCTATCATAGTTTAGCTAATTCCTAATTGAAGGTTGTATTACCACGTGCCTCAATATCTCTTTTCTAAAATGTTAATGTTATCTCCAATTTTAACCTAAGTTCCTCAACCCTGGTGAATTCCAAACCTTTTATAACCGAGAAACGATTCAAAACTTCAATTCATTGTTCTCCTGTCCTCTGGTTCTACTCTAATTTCCCTAAATTAAACACATCTCCGTTTTCAGATATTAAAGATTTACTTTATTCAATGATAATCGCTCTCTTACTATTGCTGCTGCCAGTTAGTGATCCGTGTCACAGTCAGCTTTCCCGAACGACCGAACATATATTAGGCTAGACTGTCTTCTTCTATCTATTAAAACATTATCAATTTGATTTTTTTTTCATCTGATGAAATGCAAGTATGCTGGCTGTGGCGATGTGGGAATTTTATATCCATCACGATAAGGTTTTTGAATGTTGGAAAGTTCACGGATCTAATATCATACATATACAAGTTTTAAGCATTGTTCATTTAAATATTTTTTTCATTCCTTCAACTACGGAGAATTCTATACACAATGAATGGTTTGCGTTTTTAAGTTAAAAGGTATTGGATTTCAAGGCTATAATTCCTTTACAATAAAGATTAAAATGATCTCCATATATCATGATTAATCTTAGAGGAAAACCATTTTCTTTCAAGACAGATGTTTAATTAGAAGCAAACAATATACATTAACTCATATTGCTACTATGACTAATAAAAACAGTGCAGTATTTTTTTAAGTATACCGTAAACTTTAAGAGTTATTACCCATTAAAAGAAGTAGAATAGCAAACTGTTTCTTTCGTATCTTTTACACACCGAGTTATGAGCGAATGAATAAGAAAAATCGCAACTTCTTAATGGTTTTAGTCAATTAGTATATAAGCCACACTCTACGAGAGTTCGTCACTCTTGCACTTCTGTTCTGACTACTTACAGCTACCGCTAACACCTAAAATCACCAACATGAAGTACTTCCTACTTGCCGTCATGATGGTCGTTTGCTCCGTACGTATTTGTTGTTTTTCTGGTGTTTAAACATAGAATATGTTAAAACTGTTTATTTTAAAGTGCGTACCACATTAGATAGTTTAAGTAGATTGTTGAAGACAGTATTTGAACGTATAAATGCCTAAATAGGTGCAAATTTGTTGCTGTACGAAGTCCAAGGTTCTTCAGAAATCCTAGCTAACCACTCTCTTCAAATGATTATATTCTAGTAATTGTATGTAGGAAACCTTACTATTTGGGCTTTAAATAGAGAACTGTACTTCGAATAAGATATGAATCAGTAGAATGTTTAGTATGAATACATAACTTTATATTCTATTTATTTTAGACATCGACAATGTTTCTACAATTAGCTCTATCTATCCCAAAATCTCTCCAAGGCTTTGGTAATCCACTTTGTAATTACTTACACTTACACCTTTCTGGCAAATGAGAGTTTCCAATAAAATATGAAAGCATTATAAAAACAATCCCAATAAACCTGGATTCTCTGTCTTTTGGACTTCTCTTGCAACTGACTTTTAGTCGATTTCTTTGAGTGACAACATGAGGTTCGTTAATCAAAGTATTTTGTTAACCTTTTCATTACAAAAATACAATGTGAAGATTTTATTATTTTTTCCAAACAGTTTGTGTCATCTTGCATTACCTATAAAGTACATAGGTGTAGGGAGTTTACCTAGTTACTTCGCATATTTCCCAAAATCCTAATATTTCTTCATAAAATTCTATCTTTAAGTGATCCCATAGGATAAAATTAGGATCTTAAGCTACGTGATAGTCATTCCACATGTCCATCGTGACCTATTTTAAAGTATGTCATTACCTCAGCAGGTAAAACATATCGTCAGAAGCTACTTCCAGTGTATGTAGTTTGGTGTCTCGAGTTCGATTCTGAGTACAAGAGCAATAAAGTTGAGTATATTATGGTAGTACGGATTATATCTTAAACTGTGGGCCGACGTCTCATGTATCAGCAGTGCAGGAAAGAAATGATATACTTCAAAGTACAAAAGAATAAGGAAAATTCGCAGGGAATATGACAGTCAAAGAGCATTCAGTTGCTATTACCTATTATTACTACTGCGGTAATTAACCCATTAACGCCGTGCGTAATCATATGATCACAGCAGTTAGTATTTATGAAAATAAGCCTTGTATAACATACTTTCCGTGATTTCTTTACGCTTTGTGTGTTGACTACTAGGAGAAGGTTCTGTTAACGATATACAAGCAAAACAAATTCCACATTGTGGCGTGAATGTAACATAGAGGTACAGATACCCGCAACGCGCCAGAAATACAAGAAAAATGGTATCGTCCTCGCAGTAAGTATTATAAAACAATCTTATATCTTATTCTTTCAAGTTATTTTCGGCTGGCTTATGTTTTAGAGATGTCAAAAGTTGTTACAGATTACATTTCACTCATCTGAAAATATTTGGGTCATGGCCATTGACGTTTTCCATCTGTGTGATCATATGAACACGCAAGGCGTTTAAGTAGCTTCTTCTCTCTTACGTACGTACGTATAGGTGTCAATAATACAGTACAATTTTGCAGGTATATCAGTTTAGAACAGTTTGTACATGCTTTCAGTTGACTTACTCTATTCTTTTTACTTTATTATTATTATTATTATTATTATTATTATTATTATTATTATTATTATTATTATTATTTTGCAACTCCTGTTACTGGTAATTGTATGGTTTTCCCGTTAGATGCACAGGTCTTTCACTTGAACAAATTCTTGATATTTTAAAATCGGATGACGTGCATGACATGCAAGACATGCTGAACCTCCGAGACCTAACGTCTTTTCGGATGAAGATTCGGTAAAGGGGGATGGAAATGGACAAAATTACAGGGCGCCAACTTACCAGTCATGCTGAAGTTGTTTTTACAGATAATACTCGACTTGGTGAAGATGATGTAACAACTCTGTCGTTACAACTGCATTACGTGTAACGGAGTTCAACCTGTTTTTAATGAGCAAAATTTCCAAAATGAAAATAGAAAGTACTCGTTCGTATGAATTCGGAGAATATTAGCAAGCACATGAAACTTACTGATCAAATGGACCAGGGTATCTCATATTATAGAATTAGAATCAAGTCCTCTCTCTTGGATGATTGATGTATCGCAGGAATCGCATGGTTAATGTTGAGGAAAGCCAGAATAGGCATCTCACACTTAGAATTTGCAAGTCATAATGTAGAAACTTATTTGCAAAATTATAATGCCATTCTATTAGATGCAGGGCTTCCAGATATTTCTGAGTCCAGCAGTCAACAACACCATGTAAGGGATGGCGTTTGTCTTTATGGGAGAAACCACTTAGTTGTTCGGTCTAAGCGTAAACGTTGTGCAAGTACACTGTGTTCGAACACAGTACCTACAAAATGTTTCAAATGTAGCATGGGTTTGTGCGCCTACCATTTTTTTCAATTTCCATAAAGTCCCATAGATATTGGGCTCCATAACCTGACAATTCCATAGTCCAAATACTGTGTTTATTTTTGTCTTCTAAAGTGTAACAATTTCTAAGACAATAAATGTCTCTTTTCTTTTCCATATGTGTTAATAATTTAACACGGCATCCACTTAATCATGATATACGAAAGTACTTAAACGCCTAGCGTGTTCATATGATCACGGGGCACCCAACAACACCGCTTACGTCACGAACTCAAAATTTCTCGTAAATGGTCTTTACACCTAAATAACTCAAAATTACAAATTTCACCGAAAATAAAAACAAAAAATAATTTCGGCGTTAATGGGTTAAAAGATTAAGTTAGACAAAATTATTTTAGGGGTTAGGTAAAACCTCAGACCAGGGTTAATACGCTGTAGTAATTATGTCACCATATATTATACGCAGTACCTTTCACCAGCTGTAGGAAACTCCAGTCCTCAAATTGAAGTTTCTTTTAAAGAGCTCACCAAAATCAAATACATAAACTTAAGCTCTCCTACTTTTGGTTCTGGATTAGGTAAAACTCTAGACCATAGTTCCAAAAGTCCAGGTTGCCATGACAATTTGATATACAAGTCGAAACTAACACTTTTTTTTAGATACTTCCAATTTATATCTCTCAGTAAATCTGATTTTCATGTACTTGCTTGGATTAAAAAGTAATGATAATAAATTTTTCATACAGCTCGAAGTTTCCAAATTATTTTAAACCTGAAATAGATTAAATTAAATGTAATTCTATTTAAATATTTAAATTACACCATAAACTATAATTTAAGGCAGAAACGTGCAGTATATAGCTTATATCAAACTTAATTTGCATTATTGTGGAACCTGGTTTTCAAAACTGACGACTAGATCAGACGAAAATTTCTGATCATAGTGAAAATAGGAATCAACATTGAAAGAACATTGATAATGGTCTACTAGTATTGAAAAAGAAAGAAGTCCAAAAAATTATTACATTTTATTTTCAGTACACATAAGCGTAATTTCAAATTATTTTATGAGGAATAGTCTAAATAGATGAACACAACTAATCTAATTTCAAATATTGAATCTTAAAAATTTAATAATTTTAGAATTGCTTTCTCTATCAATGTACGATTTGAGGTTTTCTAAATTTAAAAGAAAAAAACTTTAAGGTAGAATTTTATCAATTTCTATCCTACCCGTAGAACACGAAAATTTATTTTATATTATAAAAAAGAGAGTATTAATTTTCCAAATATATTGAGGTAAGAAAATGTATTTCTTAAGTACCCCTTTGATATTCCAATCTAATGGCTTATGTTAATTATGGATGAAAATCTATCCCAATTAGTAGAAAGTACATGAAAAGATTTAAACTACTCATATCCAATCTAGTTTCAATACTACCTTTTTAACTCCTTTTGAAGTTTCTAATTTTATGAAATTTCATTTTGACCTTTGTCTTCTTACCTTAAAATTAAAACCTTTTGAACGGATGTTGGAATATCTACTATTCAAGTCATTAGGAAATAATTCCGTGCATTGAATGGTAATCCAGAAATCCCAAGTTTGACCTTCAGATTATTCCAATTGACAATTTTCAATATATATATTTTTCTTTTGTCACAAGCAGATCACACAATAGAGGTTTAAACGATGCTCAATAAATGCTACCAATAGTTCCCATTTTAATGCACTTTCTTAGAAAGTTATTGCTATTTTTTGATTTTAAAAATATATATATGAAATATATTTGTATTTGTATTTATATTAGTTTGTCTACTTACTTCTGAATGAAAAATAATTTAATGATTTATTTGTAATTTTTTTTTCAGATCAGCGCTGTAGCTAGTAAGTATTCCACAAGATTCTAATTTTATTTATTAAAATCAATATTAGTTGTTCGTAACTGGTGTCAAATAATTAGTTACATTTAGCAATTTTGGGTTACATTTAGCAATTTTGGATATGTAGGTATAAACTGTAATTTGGAAGTCATTTATTTGTTTGCTATAATAACTCTTTTCATCTATGATTTTTAAACGAGAATATAACCATGTTATAAACTAAGAGCAAATGCAAAGAAACATCTATGTAATTTATTTTAAATTATAATGTTAAATGAGAATACTGACGAGGAATTTATTGTTTGAAAACAGTTTCGTGTTTGTTTCGCTATAAATATTCACACAACTATCATTAAGAATTGCTGCTCTCCAATTTATGTCTTAAATGTTGTATCCAAAGGCAGCTTCTAGCCCATTTACTCTGGCGTAACTACGTAGTTCCACTAAGCCAGTTGAGTAGGGCTAAGGTGGCCAGTTTCCTCTGTAAGTTGCAAACTTCAATGGCACCTTAAAATTAAAAGCGAGAATAAAGGAATAGTTAATAAATAGGATTCTAAGATTATTATAATGTAAGTATGGCTTCATTACATCAACAGTCACTTCCACACGTCACTCCATATTCATCCGATCTAAATCTCTCTCAGTTCCAACACAGTGATGATACGATTGATAGGATTACGCAAACCTTTTTTTAGGAACGACTTGTAGTGCTGCTTGCCTGGTCCGTACAGATGTTTAACATTTAACCTATCAAACACAATGGAATTCTGTTTTTGTTGACAAATGATTTATCATGGTCTCCTAACAGACAGGATCAATATTAAGTGGATTCAATGGAAGTACCGTGATAGATGGTTCCTTTTGTACAACCTTGTTCAAAAATCTTGGCCACTCACCTCACTTTAAGTAATCCTGAACTCTAATCCACATTTGCAATTAAATCAAACAAATTTCGATTTTCTTTGACCAATTAGGATCTTTATTGAAAGAAATTATTGCCAAAATGGGCCTTTTAAAACAAGTGGGTGGGCAGGATTTTTTCCAACAATACTCTCATATTCATCATCTGTTTGATTTGATGGTACGACTTTAGATGGCCTATTTGCAGATTTGCAAGTCATACTAAATTTGACGGATAAATATGTTGCGCCGTTCAGTAAATGTAACACTTTCTAAATATTCATGCAAGAAATAAGTGGTAGAAATTTCATTCCATTCATATTGCTGTTTCTTTCTATTCAAATATTTACAAATAGCAACGTATTTTAAAGCAACTGTTCGTCTAGTCACACAGCTTTATTGATATTCATGTACTCATTTACTTGATGAGATTGAAATTTCTGGGAACATTTCATGGTATTTACTATATTACTGACTCTTTTCATTGATTACATTTACTTTCACCATGAACACATGGGTGTAATATATTGTATGTTGAAGAAGTGCTACCTGAAAAATTCCGGTGACTTCGACGAATATGTGGATATTTACAATCATTTCTATTTTAACACTAGAAGTACCGGCTAATGTGTATACCGAGAAGTACCAAACAGTCAAAATGACTGATTCTGTTTTTTTGGGGGGGAGGGGTCTTATAAATTTTATTTTTTGCTGTTGCAAAACATATTTAATCGTTCGCTCACATAAACAGACACATACAAACACACATACATATATATATATATCTTGTGTGTGTGTGTGTGTGTGAAGTGTGCAATTACCTATTTTTATATAATTATTTTTAAAATAATGTAAACGCTATGTTTATTTCTCTAATTACAATATACATTGTAGAAGAGGTTTGGGTACAAAACCTCGCGGCCAGAACCTCGCGGCGACAACCTCGCGGACCAAAACCTCGCCTGGCCAAAACCTCGCCTCCCAAAACCTCGCGGCCCAAAATCTCGCCAGGCCGAAACCTCGCGTGGCCAAAACCTCGCCGCCCAAAACCTCGCGGGACAAAATCTCGCCGGGCCAAAACCTCGCGCCCCAAAATATCGCCATACCCAAAATCTCGCCTGACCAAAATGTAAATGTTCCAATAGATGATAAGGATGACGGTATAAAAGACGCTGTTTCAGAAGAAGTATCACGGGTATTTGACCAAGTCCCGTGATACCATATGAAAATTCTATTTCTGTATTAGAGGATTTCAATGTGAAGGTAGGGCGACAGGATGTTTTTAAACTGGTTATAGGGAAAGAAAGTCTGCATAAGGAAAGTAATGACAACTAACGAGGTTAGTTTAGTGAATTTTGGAACATCCAAAAATTTAAAATTTTAACAAAAATCTAATAATATTTATGAAAATATGAAATAATATGAGTTTTTACGACGTCCCTTGATTATGTCCTATAGGTTAAAGGAGACGTAGATGACCAGGATGAAGGAAATGATCGAATAAAGAAAGTGGGAGGAAACGGGAATAACCCGAGAAAGCCCACGCACACGATGTTTTGTATCTTATTATTATTATTATTATTATTATTATTATTATTATTATTATTTGTAATGTGGAATTGCATATTAGGAAACACATTGGGTAAATTTTAAAGAAAAGTTTCATTCGCGGCGAGGTTTTGGCACGGCGAGATTTTGGGCGGCGAGGTTTTGGCCCGGCGAGATTTTGTCCCGCGAGGTTTTGGGCGGCGAGGTTTTGGCCACGCGAGGTTTTGGCCCGGCGAGATTTTGTCCCGCGAGATTTTGGGCGGCGAGGTTTTGGCCACGCGAGGTTTTAGCCCGGCGAGATTTTGTCCCGCGAGGTTTTGGGCGGCGAGGTTTTGGCCACGCGAGGTTTTGGCCCGGCGAGATTTTGTCCCGCGAGGTTTTGGCCGGCGAGATTTTGGGTGGCGATGTTTCGGCCGCGAGATTTTGTCCGTATACCTGTAGAAGACATACATTGGTCATCTTCTGCAACTGCATCTGACAGTATGTTTCATTACCATTTGCTCTACATGTACTTCATATTTGGAGTTCTTATAAAATGTAATTGTTTCAGGCTCCTTTTTGGAGTAGATGTTATAGTCACGAACTTACGCATACTATTAAGAATACTCTTATACCGTTTGCATTTGTATACAGTCAAGGCGTTTCCAGACTCATCACGATATATATGAGTACGATATAACTCCTTTTATTCTAGTTGAGATTCTCCTTGGGAAGCTCCTTCCTATTTTGCTTGGGAGTATCGACTAAATTCACACAATTGATTTTCAGGGTTTCTTCTAAATTTCTTTTCGTGGAAAAAAATCTCAAGTGATATTTAGGCCTTTGTTGTTGGACGGATCAACAGACGTTTTTACAACATGCTCATCTAACTGCATTCCTACAGGACGCTCCAAGTCTCTACCTAAATAGGGAAATCCATTGAGTACGTATTCAGATTTTACATCAGCCAACATCCAGAATTTAATTCCTAATTTGTCTGGCTTATTGGGATATATTGAATAAATTTAATCTCGCTTTCATGGGGTATAATTGTTCATTTACTAGAACATTCTTATTGGCATTATAGTACCTCTTGGAGTTTTTAATAAATGGGTTCCATATATCTGAGGCCAAAGAAAATTTATCACTTTGAAGTCGCATTAACCTCGTTGACTTCTCATCAAATCGTAAATATCTTTTGTTTTCTTAAAAACTCTTCCTAGACATTGTTTTTCTGTAGAATGCTGGTCCTTGATTTTTGCTGCATAGCTAATTGATTGAGATTTCAGAAGCTCTAGTAAGGCGCACGGTAAATAAGACTTAAGAAATCTTCAAGTTCAGAAAGAGTTACTTGTTAAATAAACATCTTCATTTGCCTATGAGCTTCGGAAATTGTATATTTTTGTATGTATCGAAGCATTTTCTCATCAGAGAAGAGAAGCACTAATATATTCATCTTCAACAACGCGGGTCTCGTCATATATTCTTGGAACCGGTATTTATCGAATAACACACTGCTTGAATGCAAGACCTATGTCCCTCTGTCCTGTTTCAACTCTTGTCCAGTTAGTTCTTTCTAGAGATACAAAAACATCTAACTCTTATAGACATTTTCCACACTTATGCTTTCTTGACCCATGCTTTGCGAGAATTCGGAAACTTCTTGCCCTGATACTATGGTGTTTACACCAGGATTCCAATCTTATTTCGATGATTCGTTATCACCTTATGTACCATACTCACCATTAGCGAAATCTTGCAAAATTCTAAGAAGGTCTTCTGGTTTCATTACAAATCAATGCAACACTACCAGTTCCTAAAAAAAAATCTGATACTCATATAGCGTATATATGCGTTTCTAATTTTCATGTGTTATAGAAGTACATGAGACTATTTGCACTATTGAGTATGAAATTCAAAGCATTGTAAATATTAGCAGTGGCGATTTAATAACCCTAAAATAAAATAGTACTATACATGAGCCGTAATTGACATGAGACAAGCTTCAATACGCGCTAAAACTGGAAGCAGCCTAATTACTACCTGGTACTTCTAGGTAAAACTGACAGTAGCGCCACACACAAAATTAATTAAATTGCGAAACAGTTACATTCGAAAACCTTATTTAAAAATTTTAAAAGTCATGAAAGAGGAAAATCGTATTTGAAATAATCCGAACGTTATCGCAAAACATTTTAAGTAAGCAGTCAAAATGATTGCTTGCTACTTCTAGTATTACTAAAAGTAATATTCAAACCTTCATATATTTAAAATATAAATTTCTTTCTTCCAGATGCCCAAGCCGCCGTAGCTTCTGGAACTGCTGTTGCAGGCAAGAAGTAAACGTTTCCAACCACAAACTGCACTTCATCCAGTCAGCTGATACAAAATTATGTTTCTATTAGAATTATGGAAATAAAGCACTAATATTTTCTATTATATTGGAGTGTAGATTTTATTTATATTTTACAACCCTATTAGTTTAATATTCTAGTAAAGCAATGAAGTGTTTCAGATACAACGTGATATTCGTAAATCATCATTTAACGTGTAGATGTTTTAGAAAAGAGCTTCTTTGACAGGTTTTGTACTATGTGTGTAGTTGTGTACAGGGGCACTGGCTGCAACCAGTCAATGCTACTATTCTCATCATAACAATAGGTGTCTAAGTTATCACATCCACTACTGAACTTAAGTTTCTGTAAGTAAGTTTCGGAGGGAAAAATTAAAGAATTACCTGTCTAAGTAACCCCTGGGGTGGGGCTACTTTGACACTTTATGCATTTGCTGCCTCAGGTCAAAGTTACCCGACGTATGGGGTTACTTTAACACGGAATTAACATAAACCCAGTGTAAAACCGTGTTGGTCATGCGTAATATAGCTATGCTGTATAATTTTTTACCAGGAAATATTGAGTATTTTTTACATCATTACACCATTATACAAGTTTTTCTTAAAGCTTTACTTTTAACATACCTTTACATGTAACAAGGGAATAAAAACCTTAGTCCCCCACATGATAATCATAACAAGCATATTGTGGATTTGTGGATCCAGTATTGCAAAACCCACACACCTACTCATCGCACCTGACACACATAATCCACTCTTTTCCGCCTTTGTAGTTTCGAAAGTCACACATACAAATGACACACGTGTTTTTGACATACCCTTTTATTTTCTTCGCTTTCTTTCCTTGGTAGGGTTTCTTTTGGAGCTATGATAGTAGTCCGATTTCTAGTTCTTCTATCAGGGGTTTCTCGACTACCACTTTCTCTATCACCAAGGGCTCTCCGAGGTCTCCCACTTCACCCTCATATCTGGTCCCAGTTTCCGGTTCTTCTTCCCGTGGGAGCAACCGCTTTCCAGGAGAAACCAAGATATTTTTTCCTCGCTTCCCTCTACTCGTCCTAGATCTGGTACTTGGCCCCGCTCTGGAAATGTAAAGAAACTTCAGGAGACTTGCGTCTATATTTTACTTGACTTGTGTGCTATCGGGCTCTTTAGGTAACTTTGAGAAGTGAGCTTCAACGTTGAGGGGAACCAGACCTGTAGCGCGGAATCCTTACTTCAGGTTCTCGTCTAGGGTGGGAAACAGGAAATCTATGAATCGGGACAGTAGACCAGGGAACTGTTCCATGCGAACCGACCAGCTTCGTCGAGTCTTTTTCTGCCATGAACTCAGTACGGCTCTCCACTTCTTTAGCGACCCATACACGCTCACGTCCAGTGGTTGAAGCAGGTGTGTCGAGATGCAACGACGCTCACAGAAACGAAGAATCACTCATATGTCAAAGTAGCCCCACTCTATGTGAAAGTAACCCCCAATGTTAAAATAGCCCCACTCTACGGTAGCATTGTTGAAGCAAACCTGACCACTCCTCACTTCTAAAAATAGATTATTCAATCACATTCAAAGAAGAACTTGCACCATTCAAATGTCTACTGTTAGTATTTTAGATCATTGGTTCGTTTCTTTTTTAAATAAATACAGTACCTATAAGTAGGTAAGGTTTATGAAGAAAATGTAAATCAGAAGGACCCATTGAACATCTCTTACGTTTTGTTCAGTAGTTTAGAATCTTTTAAATTATGAATACAGTGGTTCAGTACTAAACAACACTCTTCTATACACCAGGATCGCCACTTAGACATTATTGGAACTTTTCAATTAATTTCTTTGTGTGTGACAAATATGTTATTGCTTTCTCGCAAATGAGATTACCATCATTCAATGGTAGGCATATGCAAACTGCATAGAAACATCTCCCTGATACTTCATAATGCGGTTCCTTATACTAAGAAACATCAATCATTTCCAATAGATGTCCATCGAAAGTGCCTTCTTTTAGAGCTATAGGCTGGCGAAAATGATAAAAAAAAAGTTATATTCACTTCTGCTTTGATTCTGTGTGCTAGTTCAAGAAGTTCTATCCATGAGACAGAACTCTATTAGAATAAATATGAGTATAGAGAAAATTGTGGTATTGAAATATTTTTTAAAATTCAAAACCTATTCAAACTTTCTCTTTCTTATGTACTATTTATTTTTAATTTAGTCTCCTGTAGATTGGTATACACCCAGAGCCGTAGCTAAAAGGGGGCCAGCTGGGCGCGCGCCCCGGTCGCTGATAGGAAGGGGGTGCCGAACGAGCAATGAGAAAGAAAAAGTATTGTTGAACATGAGTTAAAGACTAGTCGCTTCCAGAAAGTATTGGCGCCCTATTAGATAAATATTGCTGTCGGTTATCAATGAAATACGTAGATTTCTTAAATATTTTCTTGGTCGCTTCGCTCGCAATTCAAGAGTTTAAATGTGTCACAACAAGTTTTTACTTATTACTTAAAGAGTTATTATAGATGATTTCTTAATGACATGTGGTATACAAGGTGTCGAGTAATGACTTACAGTGTACGCCGAAGCATTTTCAAACTCACAAACGAGCAAAGTCGTGTTTGGCGTTTTGACAGTGATGAGTTTGCTTACGAGGAAGGTCCATAAACCGTGCGAATAAAAAGAATACTTTCTTTTTGATGTGAAACTCTATGTTTTCGATGAAACAATGTCGAAATAACATTATTGTAGCACTACATACACAGAACTAATTGATTTTCTTTCAATTTTCTGGTTCATATTACGAATTCTTATTTTTGCCAAGAATTCAGTGCTTTGGCCCCACTGTGCGTCGTGATTAACCCGATTGGGTAGAAAAGCGTTTTGAACTAACGAGAAAGGTCCATAACCCGCGCGAGTTGAATTTTGACGAAAATTAGTGACAAGATTCAGTTCGAGTTGCTAAGTAATGTAGTAATAGTCACTCGATGCGCAAATGCTTCGTTGAGCTGCTACACCGACGCCATCTTGAAATCCAATAGGCAATGTCCAAAAATACCCTTTTGGCACAAAAATGAAAAAAGCTTTTGATAGATCTGACTTTAGTATTGTAAACTAAGGTAAAGCAACTATATGTGGGAGTACTTCCAGAGCATGATCGCCATTTTGAAAGGCGCCATATTGAATCGCCGCCAAACATGATAAATGGTAAGGGGGTCGTGTGGGGTATATCAAACAGCACTGGAATTTACTCATAAACTCATTTCCACAACCAACGTTTACATATCTGTTTTCACTTCAGAGTTAAGAGCTCTCTTACCTACAGGAACATTTAAAAACTATGTAAGTTAGACTTGTGTTATGAAACACGGTCGTTAGAGCACTTGCAGGGTTTTAATTAATGTAGTAGTTAATGCATTACAATAGCCACTATACCAATCATAGCTTGAGACTAGTAAGAGAAATCGTTAATTAAATTGAAATTCTTGTAGTGAAAAATGGAATAGCATCATGCTACAAGTTATACCTATTTCAAAGTGCGATGGAATAGACTGCTGGTCGATGAAACACGTTCCTAATAGAACTGACGAGCAGAGAATACCAAAGGGATTGTTCGGATATATATTAGAAAAATGATATAAACTGGTGAGTATTAGTTGAACGACCAAAATGTTTCGGATTCCACTATAATCAGTAGGTTCACATCTCCTTTAGCATAGCAGGCATAAGTGTGGGACGTTGGACTGAATCAAACCAAAAATATATTTGAGGCAATTTTACGTGATCCGCTTTAATGTGTTAAGTTTTCTTCTCCAATCTTGAAACCCTAAGCAAAGATCATCATTGTTGCAGAATATTACGTTCTTTTCCAATACTCATACTTGACAACCTATAATTTACCGTGCATATTACGAAGTTATTGCCAGTTTATCTAAATACAATCGATTTATTGCTGACCCATTGAACAATTAAGGGGATTTAAATTATCAGTTCACAACCTATTCTTAGAAGATACACCTGGAAACTTAGAATTCACTTCTTTTGTGTCTGTTCTGTTATTAATGATAAGAGAATGCATACACACCTGCTAAGAATAGATGGGTATAAAGATTATTACAAGATTCATTACCAAGTTGCAATCCATAAAACAAGCCTCCTTCTTGCTTTTTCGTTCAGTATTAAATAATTAAATATCTGCAACTTTCCACCTTTAAGGATAAAACAGTTGCTTATAAGAAGGGCAAGACTAGTTTTCATATCAAAACTGTGATAAATAACTAATTGTAGCAAGTGTTCACTTGTTCAGTGTACAAGTTATATGGCAGAAGTTTCATAATGAAAATGCATTCTGTTGTGTATCATCAATTTTGTGCACCAGTCCTAAAGGACATGCTTGCATATGCATGGCAGAAATGTGGGTACGTCACAGGAGCAACAGTTGGTTCATTTACAAATGTTCGGCAGCAGTACCGGATTTACGTATAAGCTAAACAAGCTATAGCTTAGGCCCCATACTATTGAGCAACTGAAGAGCAAAAGTTTAGTAGGTTAATATTTGCTTATGTGAATCAGTTTATATTATTTTTCTAATATTTTTTCTATTAATTTTCTAATAACCAAGACATATTCTTGTAAAGTCATATGTGCCGTTGCACCTAACTTATCTTACAGCGTATAATATGCATAATCGCAACACACATAGATTCATGTATATATATAGCACACTTTGAAATAGGTATAATTTGTTAAAGTGCTATTCCATTTTTCACTACAGGAATTTCAATTTAATTAACGATTTCTCTTACTAGTCTCAAGATATGATTGGTATAGTGGCTATTGTAGATCAAGTGTCTACTACTGTATTGGTTACAATCCTGCAAGTGCTCTCACGACTGCGTTTCATAACACAAATTTTACTTGCACAGTTTTTATATGTTCCTGTGAGCGAGAGAGCTCTTAACTCTGAAGTGAAAACAGATATGTAAACCTTGGTTGCGGAAATGGATTTAGGAGTAAATTGCAGTGCTATTTGATACCCCACATGATCCCCTTGCCATTTATCATATTTGACGGCGATTCAATATGGCGCCTTACAAGATGGCGATCATGACGATCACTGGAAGTACTCCCACATATAGATGCTTTACCTTGGTTTACAATACTGAAGTCAGATCTATCAAAAGCTTTTTCATTTTGTGTCAAAAGGGTATTTTTGGAAATTGCCTATTGGATTTCAAGATGGCGTCGGTGTAGCAGCTCAACGAAGCATTTGCGCATCGAGTGACTATTACTACGGTACTTAGCAACTCGAACTGAATCTTGTCACTAATTTTCGTCAAAATTCAACTCTCACGGTTTATGGACCTTCCTCGTTAGTTCAAAACGCTTTTCTAACCAATCGGGTTAATCACGAAGCACAGTGGGGCCAAAGCACTGAATTCTTGGCAAAAATAAGAATTCGTAATATGAACCAGAAAATTGAAAGACAATTAATTAGTTCGGTGTATGCAGTGGCTACAATAATGTTATTTCGACATTGTTTCATCGAAAACATAGAGTTTTACATCAAAAAGGAAGTATTGTTTATTTTCGCACCTGTACCAGATTATATGATTGGCATAAACAAACACGTGGGCAATATGTTTTGATTTGGCAATTTAAGATTGGCTTACATTCTTATGTATGAAAGGAAAAAAGTGTACTTATTCATTTTACAACTGAATAGTAATAAAATTGAAGAAAGTTCTTGCTTCTCAAAATTATTTCAAAGTTCTGGAGGATTCGTTATGACAATGAAGATGCAAGGACGCCTCAATACGTAAAAATTATTTCATATGAAATTCTCGATATGAAAATATTATCAGATATATTAAACATATTATGATGTACAAGCACCAGTAACCTGTTCAGGTTGTTTCATATATTGCATCGTGCATTACGTGAGCTCATTTCAAAGCTTGATTGCAACACTGTGAGCTGGAGCGAGCGGAGGCTCATTACAATTAATTCCAAAGTCACTTCCGAGCAGGCATCACAAAAAACAATACTGAATTGATCAACACCATTTTTAACATGGTTCTACCTTATAGTCCATAGATTGTTTAGCATTGACGTTACAAAATGTCGCCACCATTAATCAAATATGTTTCACTAGAGTTCAGTTCTATTGGTGAATGCCAGAGAAGTATGACTACATGTAGGAAACAAGATTGGTCTTGGGGGCAAAACTCCCAGAATCGACCTATATTCAACTTTGTCACTGCGTGCATGGGATCATGCGCCTAATAACCTAACACTTGCTTCCATATTTATCCCAGCTCAATTCAAAAGCAGCATTGCAACCAGAATGCGGTTTTCCTCAAACATTTTCATGCGCTGTATTTCCCAAAAGTACAAATATGTGCAGGTTGTCTCTTTGCATACAGTAAAAACAATGTTTCTGTTACGACATATTAAAAAATCACAGACATATTATGCCATATTTTCAACTAAAATGCCATTATATCGTTTGACCACAGTTTATAAACTTTCAGCACCACAGCATTTTCCAAATATTAAGTAGGGGATTATCATACGGATATGATAATGATATTAGCATCATTTCACATATGATTATTGACTACACATCACATGAACATTTTAAATATACAATACGATACATACAAGTCGGTCGTGTCACTATGTTTATCAGCCACTGAATATCTACAAGCAATGTAGGAATAGTCGCATTCAAAGTCAATTTCCTATCTTCTGTCACTAAACACTTCGGCGGATAACCAAATTTACACATTCCATGAGTTCATTGTAAACTGCTGTCACTTCTTTTCCTGCACACTATTTTGTGTGTACACTATTAAGGTTTCATTATAACAAACTATATCGAGTCAGTCTTGGACTTCATTCTTCGAGTTTTTGCTAAGAATTGCATGGTTTGGCCCCACTGTGCGACAGTGAGAATGAAGGTATGAAAGTGAGAAGAGTGAAGAGACACATTGAAGCTGCTATTTGCGCGAGAATATTCAAAATAAAGGTAAACGAGGGGAATTATTTTTAAAAGAAGGGAATGTTTGAATTAAAGAAAACCAAAACGGGAGAATAATTAGCCCGGTAAATTAGGAAGGCCAAGAGGATGTTTCCTTTTTCTTATATGAATAGAATAAAGGGTTAGATTCATTCCTAAATTTTTGTATTATGTCATATAGGATTTATCGGTCTGCAATTCTTGGCATTGTAACTTCTATTTATACATAAATTAAAATATATTTAATTGTCAAACTCAGGTGAGCAATTGCCCACTTCCTTCTTTGTGTTGAGCATAGCCCCTCGAAACAAAATCCTAAATACGCCATTGGTTGTCTTTAACATTGGGAGGTGGGCAGATTGGAGGCTTATTCTAGAGAAGGGAGATGAAACTCATATTACGGTAGATGAATCTGATCAACTGTTGTAGAGTATATTATATATTAGGCGATGTAGATGAAGTAGTAGTGCATATCAGTATTACAAATCACTGCCGTGAACACATCCTGAAATCTGAATACATGCATACTTATAATTGGTATGTTTTTAATTAGGCATCCAAAAACATCCACGTTAAAATTGTTTTGTAATAATATAAATAATGACTTCCCCAAAACTATGAAGAAAGAATATCAATTATGTATGGCGCAACAATACTCTTTGAGCAAAATGATGATAATCTCAATAATATTACAGGAATCTTTACAGAAATCTGACGCATGTCATATACGCTTTAGTTAATAGATGTAACCCTAAGATTATGGAGAAAAATTTTCCAGCAATTGAATTATTTTCTTTGCTTACCAAGCATCCCCTCTCAAAAGAAAAATTAGGACACGCGGAAATACGTAGGAACAAACCATGGTTCGAACTAGCAGAGAAGACGAAACAGGCAAAATTACGTTGCCTACAAACTCCGAATGAAATATCTACACAAAATTACGTAGACAACAGGCGGGAAACTTCCAAAACTTTTAGAACAAAGAAACGCAAGTTTTTGAAAGCTAAAATTAAGGAACTTGAAGATAATAGTAAAAATAAACACATTCGGGACATGTATAAAAGGATCAACGAATTTAAGAAAGGCTATCAACTTCGCGCTTATATATTAAAGAAATCTGATGGTACAGTTCACACTGATACGGATAGCATCTTAAATAGATGGAAAGATTTCTTTGACGATTTGCTTAACCCGCAACCAAAAACTAGTGTGCGTGGAGAAAAGGAGATACACACCGCAGAACCGTATATTCCAGAACCCAACCGAATAGAAGTAGAAATCTCTCCGGGTATAAACGAAATTCCGGATGAGTTAATTTTAGCTGGAGGCGAATAATTGTGGAACAAAAAACATAAACTCATTCTCCTTATCTACAACAAGGAAGAATTGCAACAAGAGTGGAAAGAATCAATCATTGTTCCAATCCAAAAGAAAGGCGACAAAACTGTCTGTAGTAATAATTGAGGCATCTCTCTTTTGTCAACATCCTATAAAATATTTTCAAACATTGTATTAGCAAGTTTGACCCCATACGCAGATGAAATTATTGGAGATTATCAGTGTGGAATTAGACGAAGTCTGTCAACTAGCGACCAACTATTTACCATTCGGCAAGTACTCGAAAACAAGTGGGAATAACGTAGCACGGTACATGAACTATTTATTTTAGAAAGTCTTACGACTCGGTTAGGAGAGAAACATTATACAACGTTCTTACAGAATTTGGAATGCCGAAAATGCTAATTAGATCAATTAAGGCATGTTTAAATGAATCCGAAACTATGTCCGGGTAGGAAAATTTTTGGCCAAGAGCTTTCACGTCGAGAATGGTCTCAAACAAGGAGATGCATTGTCGCCTTTATTATTCAACTTTGTCCTGGAATGCGCTATAAGGAAAATCAAAGATAGCAACCAGGGCCTAGAGCTGAACGGTGTTCACCAGGTTATGCGTACGCTGATGATGTAAATTTAATAGGGGATGATATGAGAACTATAAAAAGAAATGCACAGGTCTTATTAAACTTTTGCCGGGATAATGGTTTTAGAAGTAAGTGCAGAGAAAACTAAACACATGGAAGTGCGTCGGGACCGTAATACGGCAAATTATGAATGCGTTAAAATATTAAATAATACTTTTGACAAAATGGATACTTTCAAATATCTAGGATCAATATTAACAGACGAAAATCATATTCACGAAGAAATTAAATGTCGACTAAAAGCAAGGAATTCGTGTTATTATTCAGTTCAAAATCTCTTGTCGTCGCTAATTCTGTCGAAGAAGATTAAAATATATAAAACGATAATCATACCTGTTGTTCTGTATGGTTTTGAAACATGGTAGCTTACTCTGAGGGAAGAACATAGACTGAAAGTATTTCAGAAGAAGATGCTCAAACGAATATTCGAACCCAAGAGGAACGGGAATGGGGAATGGCGGAAACTTCATTACGAGGAACTACATAAATTATACGGGTTACCAAACATTGTTAGGGGCGTCAAGTCTAGGAGGCTTAGGTGGGCAGGTTATTTAGCCAGAATGGAAGAAAGTAGGAACGCTTTCACAGTGTTAGCGGAAAGACCAATCGGAAAACGACAATTAGTTAGACCTAGGCGCAGATGGGAAGACAATATTAAGATGCCTCTCGCAAAATTAGAATACAAAGTAGAAACTGGATCCAATTGGGCTAAAGACAGAAGTCATTGGAGAGCTTGTGTGAACGCGGCAGTGAACCTCCGGGTTCCATAGGCCATAAAGTTAGTTAGCTTACGAAGTATGAGTAGATACCTAGGCTGATAATACTAATTCTAACTAACCAACTAATTCTATGGCCTATGGAACCCGGAGGTTCAATGCCGCGTTCACAAAAGCTCTCCACTGATTCTATCCTTAGCTAATTGCATCCGGTTTCTACTTTGTATTCCATTCTCTGCGAGATCCATCTTAATATTGTCCTCCCATCTCCGGCTAGGTCTTTCTAATTGTCGGTTTCCGATTGGTCTTCCAGTCAAGACTTTGCAAGCGTTTCTACTTTCTTCCATTCTAGCTACATGACCTGCTCACCTAAGGTTCCTAGACTTGACGACCCTAACGATATTGGGAAAACCGTATAAATTATGTAGTTCCTCGTTATGAAGTTTCCGCCGTTCTCCATTCCCTTCCTTCTTGGGTCCGAATATTCGTCTCAGGATCTTGTTCTCAAATACTTTCAGTCTAAGTTCTTCCCTCAGAGTAAGCAACCACGTTTCGTAATCATACAGAACAATAGGCATAATTATCGTTTTATATATTTTAAGCTTCAGATTTTTCGATAGACAGAGATTTTGAACCAAATAGTAACACGACTTCCCTGCTTTTAGTCGACATTTAATTTCTTCGTGAATATGATTTTCCTCTGTTAATATTGATCCTAGGTATTTGAAAGTATCCACTTTATCAAAAGTATTATTTATTATTTTGACGCATCCATAATTTGCCGTATTACGTTCCCGACGCACTTCCATGTATTTAGTTTTCTCTGCACTTACTTCTAAACCTATGTCGCTGCAAGGGTTTAATAAGATCTCTGCATTTCTTTCTATTGTTCTCCTATCATTTCCTATTAAATTTACATCATCAGCATATGCCATAACCTAGTGAATACCGTTCAACTCTAGGCCCTGGTTGCTATCTTTGATTTTTCTTATAGCGTATTCCAGATCAAAGTTAAATAATAATGGCGACAACGCATCTCCTTGTTATAGGTTGTTGACAGAAGAGAAATGCCTCGATAATTATTACAGTCAGTTTTGTCGCTATTCTTGTGAATTGGAACAATGATTGATTCTTTCCACTCTTGTGGCAATTCTCCCTTGTTCTAGATAAGGAGAATGAGTTTGTGTATCTTGTTCCACAATTTTTTGCCTCCAGCTAAAATTAACTCAGCCGGAATTTCATCTACACCCGGAGATTTGTGTTTCTTTAATTTCTTTATAGCGGTGTCTACTTCTATTCGGTTGGGTTCTGGAATATACGGTTCTGCGGTGTGTATCTCCTTTTCTCCACGCACACTAGTTTTTGGTTGCGTGTTAAGCAAATCGTCAAAGAAATCTTTCCATCTATTTAAGACACTATCCGTATCAGTGTGAACTGTACCATCAGATTTCTTTAATATATAAGCGCGAAGTTGATAGCCGTTCTTAAATTCGCTGATCCCCTTATACATGTCCCGGATGTTTTTATTTTTACTATTATCTTCAAGTTCCTTAATTTTAGCTTTCAAAAAGTCGCGTTTCTTTGTTCTAAAAGTTTTGGAACTTTCCCGTCTGATATCTGCGAAATTTTGTGTAGTTATTTCATTCCGATTAGATTAAATGCGCATTTACTGAAAAGATGGGTTCTACTGACATTGGATAGTCTATATATTCTTCGTGTGCTAGGGCCCAGGGGAGAGGAGGAGATAATATTTCGTATCAGGTTACGTCACGCAAAGTCGCACGCACAATCGCAGTTCATTTTCATTAAAAATGGAAAAACCAAGAGAAACAGATTTCATCTCATTTTCCTTTGTAGCAGTCGGACACAAATCATCACACTTATCTTCAAAAAGCACTTTTCAAATCGGATTATTAGGAGAGCCTCCTGTTCCAATGTTGGGGGGACATGTTTCCACATTTCCCCGGAATTTGTGCCCATACCTACAGCTGAGACAACTTTCCAGCATGAGGAGAGAGGCATATCCTCCTCTGGCATTTATTGCAATTTGTGCCAAAGTAGTGGAAGTGGAATTAATACATATTGATGAGACTACTAAACGTACTATAGCACGAACTTGAGTTTGAAATACTACAGAATACGATTCCTTTTTAAAAATGGAAAAGCCAAAAGAAATCAATTTCATCTTACATTCGTTTGTGGCAGTCGGACACAAATCATGACACTTATCCCAAAAAGCACTTTTTGTCAGATTATTGGGGGGACAGTCCCTCTAGGTCCAAGATTGGGGAAACATGTCCCCCTCGTCCCCCGGGATTTGCGCCAGTGAACATAAGTACAAACATTCTTTACATATGTAAGTCAGGGTTTCCCAACCTTTTGCAATTTGCGGCACACTACGGGTTTAACTTGAATTCTAGCGGCACACTCACAGATAGCATTATTATTATTCATAAATATAAATTACCGTAGTATTTTTTTCTGTGATTATTGATCTCCTTCTCACAGAGAAGAAAGCTCTATCACTGGTTTTCCCCCGTGGTAAATCATTATGCTTATTTTTAATTCTAGTTTTACAATAGAAAATACTTGCAATGAAATATTGGACTCAGGTTTTTAAAAATACGATTTCTTTTTAAAAACTGTATCCAATCTTTTAATAAGGAAGATCACTAAATAACGAACGAACAAGCAAATCTCTTTTACTTTTAAAATACAAATGTAGGTAATTTGTGGGCATGTTATAAAGAAAAGCAGAGCTCATAGTTTCGATAGATAATTCAGGCATTTTAAAAGATAACTCCTATTGAGTTGAATATAATGATGATGCATTTTGAATAACGAGTAAAGTGTAATTTATAGTTTTTTTTTCTGAGAGAAATTGAGTAGAGTTACATTTAGCCCACCCGCCCACCTTCGCTACATTTGTGCATTTGCTCAGTTACAGTAACTTTTGTTTCATTGTTTTATATTTATTGATTTATTTGTGGGTAAGAAGAGAAGATTTTGCCAAGTTGTCATATTTTGTTTTTCTTTCTGTTAGTATATAAGAAGTGCCATTTATATTCTAGTGTTGGATATATATATATATATATATATATATATATATATATATACGGTAGTGTAAAATATTTATTAGTGTGACTAGGAATTGTGACATTAGAAAATAGCTATAATGGAGAATACTAGAGTTATTTCATCCGCCTTAGATTGTTTAGTAGAACCCCCCAGATTTTCTCGTAAATTGAAGGAGTCAGTTCAGTCATTTTTTAAAAATCATTTTGAGAATTTTTCTATCCTTCATAAAAGTGTATAATTTCAGAGTTAAGGCTGTCCAAAATTGCGAAAAATTCAAATTTCAGTAGGCCCTATTTCGAATTCCAGAAACTGTGGATGGTGTTCCTTATCAGAGTAAAGGAAGTCAAGCATATGCAATCCAAAAATGCATATTTCCTTCATATTCAATGGCTATACAGAGTGTACAGAGCATTCTCTGCAGAATGAAATTCTCAGACATGCCATCAACCGAATTTTGAGATATGCTCTGATTTTATCATTTACCGATTTTATTTTGTCCAAGATAGGCAAACAATAAACCTTGACAGCAATAAACACAGAATCATTTGGCGGGATGTTGCAAGTGTTAAAGATTGTCAGCAGCACGGTCTCTCGTACTCGGGAAAACACATGCTGCCATGTTTTCTTTCACGTTTATTAGTGAAGAAAACGAAATATACCATGACGAAAACCATCGCAGCACACATTATTCCGAACACAAAAATACATGGAGCTGCCGGTTCATAACACTTCTGACATGCTTTCGGAGCTTTAGGTGTCCATTATTGTTAAGCATTATCTCCTGCCTACTTTAGACCCTCCTTCAAATCAGGGTTTATCTGAAAACTCTATTGAGAGCATGTCTGAGAATTACAATCTGTGTGGAATACTCTGATCACCTATTGAAAACGGATGAAATATACACTTTTGAAGTGTGTATGTGTGACTTCCTCTATACTAATAAGGACCACCATCCACAGCTTCTGGAATTCGATCTAGAGCCTCTTTAAATTTGGCTTTTTCGCGATTTTGGACAGCCCTAGCTCTGAAACTAGGCACTTTTCGCCATAGGTCGATATGAATTTTTCTCTTATTATGATGTGAGGAATCATTTCCTACAGTTTGTTGGTATAGTTCATTAACACCCTGTATATATATATATATATATATATATATATATATATATATATATATATATATATATAGATAGATAGATAGATAGATATAGATATAGATATAGATATAGATATAGATATATTGGTTCTACAAACATTGGTGCAAGTTAGTGGTAAACCTAGGACCCCGCAAAAAGTTCACAATCGAGGCCCGCAGTATCAAAGGCCAGCCTTGCTGTTATGTTGATGTGATCTGGATTTTTTTGAACTTTACTCCTTTTCCTGGGCGGAAGAATGAAACGTATGGCAAGACTTCAGAAAATTGAAACAATGACTAGGTCATTCGTTTGTACTACGTTTGTACCGTTTGTACGGAAAATATTTTCGTTTGTACCTTTTTCTTAGAGGGTTACTTCAGAGATCAATTGGGGGGCCTATCTTGGCACAAAGATAATCCCCCGTATCACAGCATAAAAAATTGAAATACACCATTCGAAAGCAAATCGTTTGTTCGAAAAAAGTTTAGTTTGTACCCTGATAGTTTTCGAGAAAGAGAGGACGACATTTGGGGGGCTGTCGTGTACGCAAGAGAGGCCACGTAATGTGTACTTTTTCCATGCCCATCAATAAGTATTATGAGTTTATTTATTTGAATTTATGTGTAGTTAGAATTCTAGTTGTGCATATCCAAATTTATGGGCATGGAAAAAGTACACATTACGTGGCCTATCTTGCGTATAAAATAGACCCCCGAATGTCATACCCTCTTTTCGAAAACTATCAGGGTACAAACAAAACGTTCTTTGATACAAACGATTTGCTTTCAAATGGTGTATTTCAATTTTTTATGCTGTGACACGGGGGGCTACTTTGGCACCAAGATAGCCCCACCCCAAATGTCCTTCCTTTTTTCTCACGGTACAAACGATTTGCTTTCAAATGGTGTATTTCAATTTTTTGTGCTATGATACAGGGGGGTTATCTTGGCGCCAAGATAGTCCCTCAGTTGACCTCTTAAGTAACCTTATAAGTAAAATGGTACAAACGTAGTCTAAACGAATGACCTAGTCATTGTTTTAATTTTCTAAGGTCGGGGGGGGGGGGTATGTTGCCAGACGTAAGAATGAACAGTGTTTGTGAATCGTCAGGATTGATCTTTAACCGCCATGTATTGCACCAGCTAACGAAGGAATTTATAGCAGATTGCAGAGAGCCATTGATTTATTGGGCTGCTGTTCCCAGAGCAAATAAATCCGTCTCGACTGGTGCGCACTATCTGATATTGAAAAAGGATACACCAGAATGTAGAAAATGGGATGTAAAAACTGAATAATTTATAGAGATGTATGTCAAACTGCAGGGAACTAAGTTAAAAATAAATCGTACATAGGCAAGAGAAAGTTTGAATAGGTTTTAAACTAGAAAAAACGTTTCAATACCACAATTTTCTTTATACTCATATTTATTCGAAGACGATATACCTAAGAGTTCTGATTCATGGATAGAACTTCTTGAGCTAGTCACACAGAATCAAAGCAGAAATGAACATCATTATTTTCTTTTCTTTCTCGCCAGCCTATAGAAGGCATTTACGCCAGAAGGCATTTTTGATGGACATCTATTGGAAATTATTGATGTTTCTTAGTATAAGGAACCGCATTATGAAGTTTCAGGGAGATGTTTCTATGCAGTTTAAATATGCCTACCATCGAAGGATGGTAATCTGATTTGCGAGAAAGCAATAACATATTTTTGTCACACACAAACAAATTAATTAAAAAGTTTCAAGAATGTCTAAGTGGCGATCCTAGCGTATAGAAGAGTGTTGTTTAGAAGTGAACCACTGTATTCATAATTTAAAAGACTCTAAACTACTGAACAAAACGTAAGAGATGTTCAAGGGGTCCTTCTGATTCACATTTTCTTCATAAACCTTACCTACTTATAGTTACTGCATTTATTTGTTAAAAAATTGAACCAATGATCTAAACAAAAAAGTAGACATTTGAATGGTGCAAATTCTTCTTTAAATGTGAATGAATACTCTATTTATCGAAGTGAGGAGTGGTCAGGTTTGCTTCAACAAGGGTACCGTATAGCGGTACTTTGATACAGGGGGTTACTTTGACATAGAGTGGGGCTACTTTCACGTATGAGTGATTCTTCTTTTCTGTGAGCGTCGTTGCATCTCGACACCCCTACTTCAACCGCTGGAGTGAGCGTGTATGGGCCACTAAAGAAGTGGAGAGCTGTACTGAGAAGGGGACTCGACGAAGCGGATCGGTTCGCATGGAACAGTTCCCTGGTCTACTGTCCCGACTTATGGATTTCCTGTTTCCCACCCTAGACGAGTACCTGAAGTAAGGATTCCGCGCTGAGGTCTGGTTCCCCTCAACGTTGAAGCTCCCTTCTTAAATTGACATAAAGAGCCCGATAGCATACAAGTCAGGTAAAATATACACGCAAGTCTCCCGCAGTTTCTTCACGTTTCCAGAGCGGGGCCAAGCACCACAGCGAGGACAAGTAGAGGGAAGAGAAGAAAGAAGATCTTGGTTTCTCCTGGAAAGCGGTTGCTCCCACGGGAAGAAGAACCGGAAACTGGGACCAGATATGAGGCTGGAAGTGGGAGATCTCGGACAGCCTTTGGTGACGGAAAAAGTGGTAGTCGAGAAACTCCTGATAGAGGAACTAGAAACCGGACAGTTATCATAGCTCGAAAAGAAAGCCCACCAAGGAAAGAAAGAGAAGAAAATAAAAGGGTATGACGAAAACACCTGTGTAATCTGTATGTGTGACTTTCGAAACAACAAAAGTGGATATGAGTGGATTCAGTGTGTCAGGTGCGATAAATAGATGTGTGGGTTTTGCAATACTGGATCCACAAATCCACAATATGCTTGTTATGATTGTGATGTTCACGATTAAGGTTTTTATTCCGTTGTTACATGTAAAGTTATGTTAAAAGTAAAGCTTTAACAAAAACTTGTATGTTGGTGTAATGACGTCATAAAAATCAATATTTTCTGGTCAAAAAGGATATAGCACAACTATATTACGTATGACCAACACAGTTTTACACTGGATTTAAGTTAATTCCATGTTAAAGTAACCCCATACATCTGGTAACTTTATCCTGACGCAGCAAATACATAAGGTGTCAAAGTAGCCTCACCCCGGGGGCTACATAGACAGGTAATTATTTTATTTTTCCGCCGAAACTTACTTGCAGAAACTTCAGTTCAGTAGTGGGTGTAATAACCTAGATACCTATTGTTATAATGAGAATAGTAGCATTGACTGGTTGCAGCTAGTCCCCCCCTGTACACACCTAAAATAGTACAAAACCTGTCAAAGAAGCCCTGTTTTACGGTACATAAAAACATCTGCATGTTAAATGATGATCTACGAATATCACATTGTATCTGAAACACTTCATTGCTTTACTTGAATATCAAATTAATACTATGAACAAAGACTATTGTGAAATATAAATAACATCTACACTCCAAAGTAATAGAAAATATTAGTGCTTTATTCTCATAATTCTAATAGGAACATAATTTTGTAACAGCTGACTGGATGAAGTGGAGTTTGTGGTTGAAAACGTTTACTTCTTGCCTGCTGCAACAGCAGTTCCAGAAGCTACGGCTTGGGCATCTGGAAGAAAGAAATTTATATTTTAAATATATGAAGGTTTGAATATTAATTTTAGTAATACTAGAAGTAGCAAGCAATCATTTTGACTGCTTACTTAAAATGTTTTGCGATAACGTTCGGATTATTTCAAATATGATTTTCTTCTTTCTTCACTTTTAATATTTTTAAATAAGGTTTTTGTATTTAACTCTTTCGCAATTTAATTAATTTTATGTGTGGCGCTAGTGTCAGTTATACCTAGAAATACCAGGCAGTCATTTTGACTGCTTCCAGTATGACCGCGCATTGAAGCTTGTCTCATGTCAATTACGGCCCATGGATAGTACTATCTTATTTTAGGGTTATAACATCACCACTGCTAATATTTACAATGCTTTGAATTCCTTGCTCAATAGTGCAAATGGTCTCATCTACTTCTATAAAACATGAAAATTAAAAAGGCAGATATACGACATATGAGTCTTGTTTTCTCTCAGGAACTGGTAGTGTTACATTGATTTGTAATGAAACCAGAAGACCTTTTTAAAATTTTGCAAGATTTGCCTGATGGTGGGTCTGGTACATAAGATGATAACAAATCATCGAAATAAGATTGGAATCTTGGTGTAAACATTATAGTATCAGGGCATGAAGTTTCCGAATTCTCTCAAAGCGTGGGTCAAGAAGACATAAGCGTGGATAATGCCTATAAGAATTAGATGTTTTTGTATCTCTAGAAGGACCTAACTGGACAAGAGTTGAAGCAGGACTGAGGAACATAGGTCGTGCATTCAAGCAGAATGTTATTTGAGATGTACCGGATCCAACAACATATGCCAAGCTTCGCATTGTTGAAGATGAATATATTAGTGCTTTTCGTCTCTGATGAGAAAATGCTTCGACACATATTAAAATGTACAATTTCCGAAGCTCATAGGCAAATAAAGATGTCTATTTAACAAGTAACTCTTTTTGAACTTGAAGCCTTCTTAGGTCTTATTTTCCATGGCTGCACTACAGCTTCTGAAATTCCCATCAAGGAGGTATGGAAAAGAATCAATGACCAGCATTCTACAGAATAACTATGTCTAGAAAGAGATTTTATGAAAACAAGATATTTACGATTTGTTGAGGTCAACGAAGTCAACGCGACTTCAAAGTGACCAATTTGCTTTGGTCTCAGATATATGGAACCCATTTATTGAAAACTCCAAGAGGTGGAATAATGCCATTAAGAATGTTCTAGCAGATGAACAATTATACTCTACGAAAGTGAGTTGTAAATTTATTCAATATATGCCCAAACAAACTAGACAAATTTGGAAAAATTTCTGGATGCTGGTTGATGTAAAGTCTGAATACGTACTCAACGGATTTCTCTATTTAGGTAAACACTTGGAGCGTCCTGTAGGAACGCAGTTAGATGAGCATGTTGTAAAACCTATGTTGATCCTTCCAAGAACAAAGGCCTAAATATCACTCGTGATTCTTTTTTCACGACAAGAAATCTAGAAGAAACCCTGAAAATCAATGGTGTGAATTTAGTCGGTACTCTCAAGCAAAATAGGAAGGAGCTTCCCAAGGAGAATCTCAACTAGAAAGAAAAGACTTATACCATACTCATATATATCGTGATGAGTCTGGAAGCACCTTGACTGCTTAAAGATGCAAACAGTATAAGAGTATTCTTAGTAGTATGCGTAAGTCCGTGTCTATAACATCTCCTCCAAAAAGGAGCCTGAAACAATTACATTTTATAGGAACTGCAAATACGATGTAGACGTAGTGCAAGTGGTAATGAAATCGGATGGTCGGGATGGTAGGGACCGGAGGGTATTAAACGGATTGTAGCAGCTAAAAAGAAGGCCACTGCAATGAAAATTACGTCTGAACTCAATTCTGGCCTACAGAACCCGGTTTCATCGAAAACAGTGCGACGGAAACTTCATAAAATGAAAATTTATGACAGGGCTGCTATCGCCAAACCCCTGGTCACAGCAGTAAATGCGAAGAGGCGTATCCATTGGTGCAAGGACCACAAGGGTTTGACTCATGAGCGGTGGAAACACGTGATGAATGGATCTTGACCTTGTTTCCTACAAACGGTCGTGTTTACGTATGGAGAACACCGTCTCAGGCATATGATACAGACTGTCTGCTCCCAACTGTAAAGCATGAGGGTGGTTCTGTTACAGTGTGGGCAGTGATATCGAGGTTTTCTGCAGGTCCCATCATAGCCCTGCATGGAATGATGAATGCTAAGGCGTATGAGGCCATTTTGGGGGAGCAAGTTCCACCCATGTCCCAAATATTGTTGCCTGATGGTGATGGCATCTACCAAGATCATTTGGCATCCTGTCACGCTGCAAAAACGGTGAAATCATGGTTTGAGGAGCATGAGCAGGAGCTATCGTACTTCCCTTGGGTCCCACAATCACCAGATCTGAACATTGAGCCGTTGTGCTCTGAGTTAGAAAGGCGTGTTTGGTCTCATTACCCTCCAACAGCATCCCTTAAGGAACTGGAGCATGTTTTGGAGGAAGAATGGTACAAAATTCGAAACACCACGATTCAGGAGCTTCATAAGTCCATTCCACGTCGGATCCAAGCTGGTTTTGGACGCAAAAGGAGGCCCCATACCATACTATGTATATATATATATATATATATATATATATATATATATATGTGTGTGTGTGTGTGTGTGTGTGTGTGTATTTGTGTGTGTGTGTGTGTGTGTGTGTGTTTATGTGTGTGAACGATCAAACATATTATGCAACAGCAAAAAATAAAATTTATGAGAAAAAATCCCTTCCCCCCGAAAAACAGAATCAGTCATTTTGACTGTTTGGTACTTCTCGGTATATACAATCGCCGGTACTTTTAGTGTTAAAAGAAAAATGATTGTAAAAATCCGCATATTCGTCAAAGTCACCAAAACTTTTCAGGTAGCATTCTTCAACATACAATCCATGTGTTCATAGCGAAAGTAAATGTAATCAATTAAAAGGATCAATCATAGAGTAAATAGCAAGAAACATTCTCAGGATTTTTCAATCTCATCAAGCAAATGAGTACATGAATATCTATAAAGCTGTGTGACTAGACAGACAGTTGCTTTAAAATACGTTGCTATTTGTAAATATTTGAATAGTGAGAAACAGAAAAATGAATGGGATGAAATTTCTACCACTTATTCCTTACATGAATATTTAGAAAGTGTCACATTTACTGAACGGCGCAACACATTTATTCGTCAGATTCAGCATGACTTGCAAATCTGCAAACAGGCCATCAAAAGTCTAGCATCGAATCAAATAGATGATGAATATGGAAGTATTGTGGAAAAAATTCTGCCCACCGACTTGTTTTAAAATGTTATATTTAGGCAATAGTTTATCTCTCAATTCAGATCCTAATTGATCAAAGAAAATCGAAATTTGTTTGATTTAATTGCAAATGTGGACTAAAGTTCAGGGTTACTCAAAGAGAGGTAAGTGGTCAAGATTTTTGAACAAGGCTGTACAAGAGGAACCATCTATCAGGGTACTTCCATTGAATCTACTTAATATTGATCCTGTCTGCTAGGAGACCATAAAAAATCATTTGTCAACAGATTATATTCCGTTGTGTTCGATAGGTTAAATGTTAAGCATCTGTACCGGCTAGGCAAGCAGCGTACGGTATCGTATGAAATCAATCGTCGGTTTTCCAATAACATCGACATAGCTTAGTGATGCTCCGGTAAAGACTCTCAATCAAGCCTACTGATAGTAGAGTATAACTTAAATTTAATTTGAATAGGGAAATTATTGACAACCTTTTCATCCTCTTCTGGTCTCATAAGCTGCCTCTATTACTCGAAGTACTGAACTTAAAGCGCCGCTGACCCACGAATTTGCTTTTTTGACATTGCAATCGCTTGTACGTGATATCATGATACAACATCTGGGGATTTGAAAACATTATCCTCATTGTTTCTGAGTATTTCAATTTTCACAAGCATCAGTATGCATAAATCTATACCAATAATTTTGTACCAAAGAAAGCACAAGCGATTTTAGAGATATTTATAAGGAATACAAAAACATATATGGTATCATGTGTATCTGGAAAACTTAATTACTTGTATGTATTACCACTGGCGCAAATTCCGAGGGATGAGGGGGACATGTCCACACGAATCTTGGAATTCGGGACTGTCCCCCCAATAATCCGATTTGAAATGTGATATTCACCTAGGGTGAATGCGCCTATTCTCGTCATACCCCCAATGGTCGTCATGGCCAAATTAATTCGTTCATAAGATGGCGTAAGTCATTGTTATACGAATACAAGCTGGCTAATCTCTAACGTCTATGGCTTTAGTTTTTAGCCCGCTTTGCGTTAACACCGAGTCGGGCGTCTTTTGTTTTCTGTTTTCAGTTGAAGTGCAAAGGCTGTTGTTTTGCGTGCTAATTGCAGCTTTTGGAAAATTAAAAACTTGTTGCTGCCGGTTGAAAAACAGCAGAGGACGGCGCAGTTGAAGCTCTAAAAGGTAAGATAATTATTTATTTTTATCAACCTAAGTCTCTTTTAAATGTTTACCATGCATTTGTCTTTGAAATTCATATTTGAACAAAGAACAGTGGGGTGACGACTTTAGGTTTAAGAAAATTTGTGATCTTCCTTATCTCGTCAGATATGCCGAAGACTGGGTTTTTTAACGAACATATTAGTAGAAGCTTCAAAATCATTTTAAATTTTTTGTTTGGGTGAAAGGTATCAGCTACAAAATTTTGGGGCCAATATCTTGTATCCTTCCAAAGGGCGTCATAGGGGTGACGAACACTGGTTGACTGGGTGACGACTACAGAGTAATTAGGACTAATTTATTTCTTTTGGATAATTTTGCCTTCTTTCCTCTCCGGGGTGACTAAACTATAGAAGTTTCATATCTGTAACTGATTTTCAAATGTATAAATTTAGAATTGTCTTATAACGAGACAATATTTTAAGAAAAGCAAATTAACTTTCATTTTGCCATGTTTTCATTAGTACGAGAATTTTGAATTTAACTCCCGTTTTATTTAAAGATCTTACCTCGCTTATTTACACTATGAGCTATTGGCAGGTGGTGAAATGTTTTAGAACCTGACTTTTTCTTACCTACGATATTAATATTCTTTTTTCTATATTTTCAGGTGTTGTAACTATGAACGAAAATACCAAAAGACGGAAGATTTTACAATATTCTGAAGATGCGATGCACAAAGCCATTTTTGAAGTACGGTCAAAGTCTATGAGTATCAAGAAGGCTGCTGCAATTTTTGGTGTTCCTCGAATGACGTTATCAGATAAAGTTAGTGGAAAAGTGCCTGAACAAAGAAAAATGGGACCAAAAACTGTACTCTCACCACAAGAAGAGGACATTGTTGTTAAATGGTTGGTAGATCTTGCAAAGAAAGGATTTCCAAGGAAAAAGCACGATCACCTGGATACCGTGCAGAAAATAATTAAATCAGATGGCCGGAAGTCACCTTTTGCAGAGGGGAGACCTGGTGAAAAATGGTACAAAGTAAGTAATGCCAGGTTTTATTTCTATTCTTGATTAACTAATTGCAAATCTGATGAAATTTCCAAACTTAATGCTGCTCACTTTATTAGTAAACAGTATGGATTAAAACTAACAGTTTCATGTGTAAACAAAATATTACAGTATATTTCGTACCACTTGATGTAACTTTCTTAGGTGCACAATTTGCGTCTGGACAACTGTCTTAATTTCCATTTCAAAAATGTTCCTATTACCTCGCCATTTTTTCAATTTTTGAGGGACGAAAGTTTGTTTCAATTCATTGTTAGCTTGACCGTAACATTATAAAATACTTTACAAGCCCTCTCTGCGTGTGATTGAGTTAATATCTGATAAAATTTTGAAAATTAACTCTGCTCATGTTATTAAAAACAGTATGAATTAAAACGCATCCTTCCACAAGTAAAAAATTTTACTATAGGTATTTCGTCCCACTAGCTAGGACTTTAGTTGTATAGTTACAACCAGGAAGTGGGCCAAATTATCGTGTAGTAATAAGTTTTGTTACACGTGCAAAGATAAGTTTTGATTCATATCGTTTGTCATTTAAGTAGTTAACTAATAAACCCAGTTTCTTTTACAGCTTATCCTACAACAACATCCGATTCTCAGCCTGCGAACTGCAGAGTCCGTAACTACCGGAAGAGCTCAAGTTTCCGAACAAAGTCTCCGGAACTGGTTTGAAAAACTAAAGGAATTCTTACAGGGTGAGAAATTAGTGGAAGAGTTTAGTGACACAAGGAAAGTTGAAAATGGGGATGAAACAAATTTCCAACTATGCCCCAAAAGTGGAACTGTTATTGGAGTAAAAGGGTGGAGAAACTTTTATGAAATAAAACATGGAAACGAAAAGGAAACCATTACAGTTATGTGCTCATTTTCTGCGTATGGAGAAGTTTTACCGGGAATGATTATCTACCCTTACATTAAGCCACCTAAAGAAGTTTGTGAATCCGTTCCGGCATCGTGGGAAATAGGACTCTCCGAATCTGGATGGATGAAGTCAGATGTGTTTTTTGAATACATTGCAAATATTTGGTATTCCTACTTAAAAGAAACTAGCAGACTTCCCTTTCTATATTTCATTGATGGACATACATCTCACATTACCAAAGAGTGTTCTGATTTCTGCAGCAAAAATGGAATTGTTCTTTATGCTCTTCATCCAAATGCCACACATATAATTCAGCCTGCAGATGTAGGGATTTATAAACCAATAAAACAACATTGGAGGAAAGCTGTTTATGACTGGCAGAAGCTTAATCCAAATCGAACAGTGACCAAAGCAGATTTTGCACCAATTCTAGTGGACGTTGTAAAAACCAAAGCCACACCGGAGACGATAAAGAATAGCTTTCGGATGTGTGGACTTGCCCCTTTAAATGTAGATGCAGTTGATTATTCGAAATGTTTGGATCACCACACACGGGGAGAAACTATCGAACATCAAAGCACCATATCAAAGAAGTATAGTACCGAAGAATATCACACGGCTCTTAATGTTTTACAGAATGAAATCGGTCATGATACAGTTGTTAAATTTAACGACGTCTTGGGAGGAAAAACCACTATCGACCCTGAAGACCAAAAGTTCTACAATATCTGGGAATCAATTAAGAAGAAACAGAAATAAGCGATCATCTGCTCAAAGATTCTGTGTCTGCGAGTGTGGGAAGTGAGCCAAAATTAACTAAACCGTCGCAAACTCCCGTAAAGGAAGGCAGTTCTAATGGAGATTGTCTTGTCAAATCACAAGTCGCTGTTCCTTCTCCGTTTAAGAAACATCTCTGGTGGCCAAGAGAGGTGGAACGCAAGAAAACCAGAAGATCAACTCAGAAGTTCCCATCAGCTGTTTCGTCTGGTGAATGAAAGCAATTCTATGAGAAAAAGGAAGCTTAGAAAAGAGAAAAATCTCTCTCAAGAAGCAAGAAAACGAAAAAGACTCGAAGCTGAAACAAGAAAGAAAACAACAATTACAAAGCCACGCAATGAATCTCAGTTATGTGCCAAGAGTAATGAGTTAGTAATACTTACTGATAACCCTGCATGTATCAAATGCAACAAAATCTTTCACGCTAATTGTATTAGCAAATCACACAAAGAATTTTTCCCAGGTGTGGATGATTCTGATTCAGATGTGGAATTCATGTGCGAAAATTGTTTCGATGTGCGTGATAGTGATGATGATATTGACGGTCTTTTACATGCTAGCCACTCATCTTAAGCGTTAATACTTGCATAAGCTTGAACTATAAGAATTTGTGAGAGTGACGAACACTGGAAGTTTAAGGTGACGACTTTGAGAATTTTTGTGACGACTATAGGCATTTTTCGCATGTTTGGATTGTTTTAATTGTAAACTTTGTTCTATGTGTTTCATATCAAAGGTAATGATCCTGTATCACACAATAAGCTACAAATATTAGAACCAATGTACAATTTAAGCATTCACCTGTATCTGTTAAAAGTTATGAAGTAAAAGGCAAAGTTGCAATCAAAAAGTGACGACTATTGGCACATTCACCCTATATTGTGGATGAGTGTTATTGTGGATGCCTAAACAGAAACATACCAATCGTAAATATAAATGTTTTCAGATTTCAGAATGTTTTCACGGTACCGATTTGTGATGCTGATATGTATTACTACTTTATCTATATCGCCTGATATATAATATACAACAGATTCACCTCAGAAATCAGATTAATCTATCGTAATATGAGTTTCATGCTTAAAAATGAGAAGAGATTATGGGAACGGTCTTACCCGTCCTCCTCAATGTTGAAGACAGATTTGCGCCGCAGTGTATTACGTCCTAATATTGTAGTATTAACTTTGTATTTTACATTAGTTCATAAACCGAATAAATTGTGTTTCTAATAAATTAGTATAATTACAGTAGAAACAGTGAGATTTGCATATTATACTCAAATATTTAAAAAAAGATACTCCTGAAAACTTAACTATATATATATATACTATGACCATGAAGTTAAATCGGAAGTACTGTCCTTCGTAATTTCCGAAAACTAAAATACTTTTTAAATACTTACTAGCTACTGCGCTGATCTGAAAAAATAAAAATAAAAACTATATTATTACAATATTCTTCATTTAAATATATCAATTTAATCTATGAATTAAAATACAAATTTACATCGAAGTTATCGAAGTTTCTGTAAATTTATAACATTATGAGGCTTATTTCAAACTGTTGTGATCATACAGATCCAACAAATCATTGGCAATTTTAAATTTTGTACGTTGGTCTAAGATGGAGTAATTAACGAAGGAGTTCATGTATCGTTATCTGAAGGAGAAGAAATAAAGAAAGAGCAACAAATTGAATCCTGAGTCATTCCGATTGATCTTATAATAATAATAATAATAATAATAATAATAATAATAATAATAATAATAATAATAATAATAATAATAATAATAATAATAAAGTCCACAATTAGAGATTGTAACAATGTGGACAAGATATGTAAGTGGAGTCCAGGTACTTTCCTTTATTTGTGCTGGCCTGGTTCAGAAAATGTTGTCGGTAACTAAGTCAACATTATAAGAAAATTGAGAACAAAGGGAACCCAGCTACATTATCGAAGTTGTTAGAAAGAGGTCAAAGTTTGCACGGTACACTTAAATGCATGGGAAAATTTACACTGTCCTTTAACATTATAAGAGATTATTTTTTACATTATATGGACATTAAAGGAGCTTCAGCTAAACTTCTAAAAGATAAAATATATCCGGAAAGACTTAAGAAGTGGACTTAATTCCCTTGTTCACTGATCGCTCCATCTTCTCAAAAACTCCTGATTCTTCCTCCGTCTTTAGAAATCACAGTGTCGATAAATTTAATTAATTTATCAAATTAATATCAGTATCTTTTTTGGTCAAATGAAAAGTATTAAAGAAATATGAGGGCTGTCAAAGAAGTATCCGACTTTCTGTAGTTTTCGGAAAACTACACTGCGTAGGTTGTCAAATTTGGATCATGCAAGAGAAGTCCATGATGGTATTAGCCTCCAAATGGCGTTATTTCATATGGATCTTCTATTATAGTGATTTGGTTATGTTGGAGCTCTTCTGTGGTCGTGGCACGGGTAAAATGGTAAAGATATAGGTGTATGGATAAGACCCAAGAACGAAGTTACAATTCACTTCCTGGAGACATCTGATCTCACCAAGGCCTGACAAAGCTCGCGAAGATCCAGAGGTGATCATCAGATGTGTAGTAAAATCAAACAAATATTGATTGTGTTCTACTACTGCCGAGGCAATGTGCAACATGATTAAGTATAGGAACGGATCACAGATAGAGAGAACTTCCCTTCCGTCATTTCCCTTTGTCTATCTGAATCTCTTTGCCCGAAATAACCAAATCTGTGGACCTTCAAAGCACCGAAGACCGCACCAGGATAAGGATTACAGTTATGCCGCACATGAGGTTGTCCTTTTCACCACATCTCAAGATTTTGGTGTTTTGCCAAGCTCCCTGTCTCTTTTAGTACAGCCTCCTGAGACTTTTTTCATTTTTCCAAAGATTAAAAAATATCAGAATGAAACCCGCTTTGGTACTAGAGTGGAGATCTAGTGTAACTCGACATCTGCTCTTACAGAAATTCAATTGGGGAATTCCAAGCCTGTTTTCAGATGTAAGAAGGCTACCAAACTCGGCGTGTAAAAGCACGAGGGAACTATTTCGAAGGGGATTATGAAGAAGAAAATATCAGATGAGTGTATTAATTTTCCGGGACAATCGTTGGTTAGTTTTCCGGAACCATGGTTGGATACTTTTTCGACAGGCTTCGTAAACATTAAAATTTCCAGTTAAAAGTTTTAGTATAGTTACTTAAAAGGAAGTGAGTGAGTAACATTTTTGGTTCGTTTTCTTAACACAACTACAACTTCTCCAATGACTAATATTCGTGTCGGTATGTAAAGTTAGGTAAATCCGTAAACATGAATTGGAGGGACATAACTCTTAGCACACCAAACTCACGAACTCACGAATTACTTCCAGATATAATAGTCAGGTTCCTTTGCAGCCATCTCTGATATGAGATAACCCTTTATATACACGGGTGCCGGAAAGTATTGATTTTCTCGGTAGATATGTAACTGATTAAAACAATATTTTCACAATTTCGGAGGTCCATTTCTTTACATACCCACCTGAGATTTCCTTCTATTAGAAGCTTGCACATTGTCTATCATAATCTACCTAAGTATCTCATCACAGCTATAGGATCTTCTCTATTTAAAGCTTAAGAACCGAAAGAATAAGAAATACTCACGGAGCAAACAACCATCATGACAGCGAGAACAAAGTACTTCATCTTGGAAAGTTAGGTGGTAACGGTAGTTGTAACTGAGATGATGACAGAAATGCAATGGTGACAAACAGTCGTTGTGTCTCGTTTAAATAGTAGATCGGAAAAAATCGTTAAAAAGCATCTAACAATTTTCTTAATCATTTGTGAATAAATTTTACTCGTGATTAAAATTCCAAACAATTGCAATTTAATTTCACTATGACTGTTAATTCATAAAAAAAATGTATCATACAGCTAAAAGTATCATACGCATTTTGTTGGTCACACATTATCAATAAGTTTCAATGTATAGTTTATAGCACCGATTATACTTGTATCCTAAGTAAGGTAATTGCGATTGATGTAAATCGTTAAAATCTCTATACTGAATCAATTGTAGTCCTTGGATTTCAATAATTGTTAATTTCATGGAGATAAATGGCACATAAATTATCCATTTTTATGTAAGTAATTTGGAACAAGCTGAAATGGTTCTTCCGGATTTCCGAGGTAAAATATACGATCACCATTATTAAATTAAACAGTCCCAAAGTTACGAAGTTATGATTTGTGTTAAAACATCAAATTGGAGATGCTTCAAAGAAAATTTAGTTACATCAGTTTTTTTAAAAATGAAGGACAGAACAGTAAAGATCGAAAATAGAATAATAATGATTATTATTTATTAAAGAAAAATGGAAATGAGCAACATATTTAATAAAGGAACAGCAATAACAGACAATGAACACGAGAACAAATTTAAGGACAAACAACAAAGCGAAACAGATGTAACTCATCTTTTGTATCACAAAAGTGTTTCTAGTGCAAAAGATGTATATGTCAAGTGGCACCTGTTCTAGCCGATGCATTTAGAAACGTTATAAGCTATAGCTCCGAGAAGATTTAATACATTACTTAAATCATGACAAGAATAATGTTGTCTAGGGGATTATAGCAACATGATCAATAGGGAAGTCAAAAATATATTTACTTCATACGCCGTGGTGTCTTAGGGGAATCGAACCTTGGCTTTTGGTAGTGGGAGAGTGGACAACGAATTCTTGTATAGTTTTGTCCATATACACTACCGAAAGATTGTTGGTCTTACAACACTTGGAAAACGGCTAAGAAAGTGTGAAATATATGTAACAGACTTTAGCTATTCTATCAGGCCTTGTTTCAATATTGTAAAACTAAACACAACAACACACTGAGCAAGGTTATGTGATAATATATTTAAAAGAAAACACACACTTAACAGCTTCAACACATTAACTGTGTCTTCCTCAGACTTCCACTCCTTCGATACAAGAAAGAGAACCAAGAGAACCACGTGAAAATTTGCAAACACAATATTAGCCATCGAAATCTCGCACGACCTGGGTTAGAACACCATAGAAGAAAACTCTACCACTGAGTTATCAAGCACCCGCTTATTAGATTTCTTAATTATTATATTAATATAAATTAATGATTGCCGGCTTATGTTAATTATTGAGCAATTACATTATATACTTCGTAAAGTAAAAAAACTATAAATTTGTATTTACTGTATGTAGGTATGTTGACAATAAGCGAATGTTATCGAATGGTTGTGGAAGGTTTGCTTTGAAGGTTTCCTTGATTGTCTTTCGTCTGGTTTGAAAGTAGTTTGCAGTGGTTTGGAACAGCTGCAGGTAGAAAGGCGATAATGTTTCACACATACTGGCGCCCTTTTTTCGTGTGAAAATAACACCTTTCTCATAAGCAGTAAATAACTGCAGTAGCGATTCTCTGCCTAAGTGATAAGACATATCCAAGTGCAAGAAACTAATAGAAGTTACAGTATATTCATTATGGTGTTTTTTTTAACAGGTACTAGCTAGGGATGGCCAATTCCAGAATCTTTGTTTTCCTGAATCCGGAAAGTAAAATCGGAAAAATCCGGATTTTTTCCGAAATTTGGAATTTTCCTAATTCCGGAATTTTTCCAAAATATTGATTGTTTCCGAATTCCGGAATTTTTCTTGGCATTGGAAGCAGATGGCATTGGAAGCACATGCAACCGAGTGGCAGACAATATAGTATCAAAGTGTAAAAATTAAAGAAGTATCATCGAAAGATGTTAAACAAATGCAACACAAATTATCCAGGAGAAAGATAAAAAATAAAGGAACCATGTCTACATCAAGTGGTCACTGAAAAGGACACAAGTAACAGACGATTGCCCAGAATGAAAATGATAACTTTGTGTTGATTGTACAGCCTATTGTTCTCACTATGAATTAGGCCAGCACCCGAAGTCTCAAATTCCAACCAAAGAGAAACCCAAGAGTTGAAGACATTTTCAGTAGTGATGATGATGCATCTTGTGCAAAAACGTTCCTACTTCGAACCATATTAAACAGGGAAAATTTATTTGCGTTAATATAAAGTGTAGAAAAGGGTCATTTCAGTACATTGCACTGTGTAGAAGTGATGTGAATGATGGTGAAGTGAATGTTGAGTATCTTATTCAGTGTGATAAAGACACGATACTAGGAAAGAAAAACCTCAATGGTGTTACTTAAAGTTGTAATGTTAATGAAATTATTGTAAAAGGACAGCGTGAATTCTAAAAATTTTAAGTACAGAATGGTAAACTTTACACCGTATAAGTTCTTTTTAAAATCGTACGTTTTAAATTCAATAATACATTTGCTTGCTTCTATAGCATTATGAGAGCTAATGGTTGGTCTCTTACATTTATTGTTGAACACATATAAAAGTCACACTCTTACACTCTTTTAGGTAAAATCTTGTTTTATAGAAGTTATGTGGAAAATATATTACTTGCATTAAATTTATACTTTCCAACAAAGAAAGCTTGTATGATGAAACGATATGTTTATTTTAAGAATTCTTGTCTAATAGTCGTTGAGTTTCAGGTTAGAATGTGTGTCATAAGGTATATTGTTTAAGATAGGATGTTGCTGTTCCTAGTTTCGCACCTGCAAATGTGGATTTATATACTTATCGACTGTATATTACTGTTGTAAATTATTTTCTAAAACATACAATGTATTACATACGTTTGTATGCGTCTTGTAATTAAAACACCTTATTATGTCATACACATCGCTATATTATTTATGTTCTCGCTATTCTTTATGTAATAATATAATTTTAAACTTTGTTTTATGCTCCTTTACATTTTAACTATAGTCAAATATGTTTTAGCGCTTATGGTTATGTGAGTCTCTGACTGCCAGTTATGAGCATAAAATTAAAATATTTAATTTTATGCTGGCATCGCTGATATTCCCCTCACTCACGGATTTCTCTTTTCACTATATAAAAAAAGATTAAAACCTTAATATTGAATTGGCCTTGACCATGAGTGGTTTAAATTTGTAGTGTGCGTGAGTGCTAATTGTAAGAACGATAATTTAATTTTCGCCGTTTTTAGTCTCCAAAAAGCCAATTAATTTGCAAATGACTCATTATCTATTTACTTCACCCTAACGTTTCTTCTACACTATTCTCTAAAGGAATATTGTACCAAAAAAAAAAAAAAAACAATTAACGCAGTTTTGACACATGCTGACCTCTCTGAGGCTATGACACCAAATTTAAAGCCTGTTGTTTAATGACCAAGTTATTTACACATGCTAGAGCGTTGTTGATAAAACTTTATTTTGCAGACAGAAGCATAGAGGCAGACAGAGGCGTGTTGATTGTGTCTGTTGGATGAAATTTGTCATTGCCTGAGTTCATAGACGCATAGTACTATGTGTTTTATACCCCCTTTCCCCTTCACATCTCCTTTCACCATTAGGCTATAAGGACTTTGGTTGGAGAGAAAACATACTTTGCAGCTGCGATAAGAAACAATCCGTTGTTCTGAAGGATTTTGTACGTGCTATAGCACGGCCAACAAGAGATGGTCTTTGACGTTTCTTACCACATGCGGTGGGACATTGCAGCCAATACTTTGATACCAGTGTTACCAACCACGATCACTCTGTCTTATACCATTAATTAAATTGCCACTACAGTTGCACCGAAAAAAACCTTGACACGCGAGTAGTGGCAACGTCACTGCGAGCTGTCAGAGACGTTCTCTTACTGGACGCACTATAGAACATCGCTTTCTTGGTTGTGTTTCTTTAGTTTTCGTGTCTTGTTTGGGGACTTCTGCAGCAAGAAAGAAGTTATTTCCTTTCTCTGTCTACGATTTTGTACATTTGAACACAATTGGGAAATATTTTTCCCTCGTCACTAGAAACAATATCGCTTTGGTGCTAAATTAAAATATTTAGAATACCCCGCGTATTTTTATTATAAACACGTACTGCTACATTCACCCGTGGCTGTTCTAGATTGCCCAAAATTCCTCGAAAGGGATTTTGGAGGGATTTTTTACAAATTTTCCCTAATTTTCCTTTCCAAGTACGTCATGATGGATGAGCATCATAAGGTGGTTCCATTCTGAAGAAAATCATACATCAACCATTAAAATTGACTCAATATTGCCCTCTCCAGAAACTTTTATTTTAGATACTATATCTTTTTCGTGTTTCTACGATTTTGAACGTTTCAACAGGATTTAAATATTTTCACCTCGTAAGTAGAAGCAATATCGGACTGGAGCTTAGCAAAAATATTTAGAATATCCTTTCACATATTTTATGGTAGCCTATATTAAAGGCACGTACATTCACCGTGGCCGTTCTAGGGGTCCAAAATTCCCAAGAGGGATTTTTCCCGATTTCGCATAATTTCCTTTCCCACATACGTTACGGAACCATGGACATTATACCATCTGAAAGCTGGTATTATTCTGGAGGAAATGACGCGCAAAACCAAGAATTTCTGACGAATAGTACTGAAGCAGTAGTTAGTTTACTGGAAGTCTTCAATTTCCTTAAAAACCCTAAAGCATTAAAAAGATCAACCAAAGAATCCTGGATGGAAAGACGAAATAGAAAGAAACGATTCCAGGTTTACTTCAATTATTCTTACATCGATATTTTTTTTTTCAAATTCGCATTTATATTAGACGAAGATAAAAAAAATCCTAACGTAATGAAAAGAGAAATAAGTGAATATCAGTTGCTTTTTCTGAAATGTATAGAATTTGGTTCAAGAAATATTGTTACTAACTAAAGTTAACAATAAGTCTAGTCTTATTTAGAACAAGAAAGAATTTCTGGTCACCGACTTTTGTTTGGTAAGCTCAACCTATAAATTTAATTAACTTAACAAACAGGAATATACTTGATTTGATCGATATTTTTGTTACTAAAATTTCGTACATGAAGTTTTGCAGTATGCCAAATTAAAGATATAGTCACATTTTTCAAAAGAGCAAAACTGTAACTTATTTAATGATTAATTTATTATATTAAACACTTGCAGGTTACACTTAACTATCATACTAGGTATCGTAACATATTATTAGGTAATTAAAAAACAGCTAAGTAGAGCCTCTTGTCCATTCAATGTTTAACAGCCAAGGTAGTGTAGATTCTTAAGGTGCAAACGACCATCATAATGGCAAATAGAAAGTACTTCACATTAGGAAGTTTAGCTGTGAACGTTAGCTATAATTCTTTTTACGACAGCAGATCGATGATAACAAAAAGTGCCTCACTTAAATAGTACATCGGATAAAATCGAAAACACAGCTATAATGTATCTTAGTGATTCAGGTGTAATTGTATGTGAGTAAAAGGCACCAAGAAATTACACCAACATTTAGTAATGGGTACTAATCCAGAAAATATAGTTTACACTGACAAACGTATAACATAAACTTTGTTTGTCACACAATATTAAGAAGTTTGAATGTATAGTTTAAGATAATGATTATACTTCTATCCGTAGCAAAGATGGAAAATTTAATTTATGAAAACGGTTTAAATCTCTGTGTTGAGTCAATTGTAGTTTTTGAAATTCTGCAATTGTTTTTTTCTCGACGATAAATGATTCATAGTACATAGTTTTCTACAAATTAATTGAAACGAGGTAAAATCATATAAGATGAACAATACGTAGGCAACTTTGAACTAGAGATTAAGTTCAACAACATATTCAATCTATTTTGTTCAATTGCGAATAATCATGTACTCGACATAATTTTCACTAAGATATCTAAAACAAAAGTTCAATTTTTGGTATTCCGTCTATATTTTATTTATTTTCTTTTAATTTACGTTTCAAATACACTGATTGCATTCATAATCAGAGTTGAACTAATTTTAGATTCTCTTACAATTATTATGATGTAATTTTAATTTTCATTTTTTATAACTTTATATTTCAATACGAAACCATCAGTTAATGTTAGAATTTAAGAAACCCAATCAATCCATTGAACTTCCTGACTACGTGACAGGTGTCTAGTATTACTGATTTTTGTTGTTTGTTAGGAGGTGTTTTGCGTTTATCTATTATAGTTACATCACAGTACTTTTAGTGATAATAGCTGTAACTAAGATAATGATTCGTCTTACTGTAACTTCCTCACATTTCCATAACTTTTTTTTATTTCGTCTGTAAGGCCTTTTTATTGTCTCATTTATATTATTATTAAATGTTGTATGAAATTTGTTATACCATATGAAAATTTTAATAGAGTATTTTAATGCGAAGGTAGTACGATAGGATATTTTCAAACCTATTATAGGGAACGGAAGTCTGCATAAGGAAAGTAATGACAACGGTGCTAGACTCGTGAACTTTGCAACATCCAAAAATCTTATAGTGAAGAGAACAAAATTACCGCATCGCGATGTTCATGAATATACTTGGATCTCACCAAACGGAAAAATGCATAATAAAATTGATCACGTTTTAGTAAATAGAAGACAATCTAGCATAATTGATGTTCGGTTGTTTAAAGGAGCTGATTGTGACACTCATCACTACCTGGTAGCAACGATAATAAGAGAGAGGTCATCGTTTGGTAAAGGAAATATTCAATGTCTGAAAACCGAGAGATTTAATTTAAAGAAATTAGATGACAACCAGGAAGAGAGGAATACCAGATTGAAGTTTCGAATAGATTTTCGGTTTTAGAACGTTTGCAAAGCACCAGAAAGAAAATTGGGAGACGTGGAAATGCATAGGAACAAACCGCGGTTCGACGAGAAATGCACTAAACTAGCAGAGAAAAGAAAACAGGCAAAATTGCGTTGGCAATATATGAATGAAATAACTACGCAAAATTTCTTAGACATCAGGCTGGAAGCTTCCAAAACTTTTAGAACATAGAAACGCAATTTTTGAAAGCTAAAATTAAGGAACTTGACGATTATAGTAAAAGTAAAAACATCCAGGACATGTATAAGCGGATCAACGAATTTAAGAAAGGTTATCAACCGCGTGCTAATATATTAACGAAAGTCAAAGAAACATTTCTCACTGTTACAGATAGTATCTTAAACAGATGGAGGCCGCGGTGGTTCAGCGGTAGAGCGTTCACCTCTGGTGCTTGGGGTCCCTGGTTCGATCCCAGCTCGCGCCGTGTGGACCTTATGGTGGACAAACACCTGCCTGTGGGTTTTCTCGGGGTTCTCCCGTTTCCTCCCACTTTCTTCTTCCACCATTTCACTCATCTCTCATCAACACCGTCTCCTTTAGCCTAACCGACATAACCATGGGACGTAAAACTTAAGATTTCCTTTCCTTTTTTTTCTAAACAGATGGAAAGATTTCTTTTACGATTTGATTAACACGCAGCCAAGAAAACAAATGTGCGTGGAGAAAGGGAAATGCTCACCACAGAACCGGATATTCCAGAGCCTAAGCGAATAGAAGTAGAAATCGCTATTAATAAATTAAAAAAAGGGAAATCTCCTAGAGTAGACAAATTCCGGCTGTGTTAATTTTAGCTACAGACCTAAAATTGTGGATCATGATTCACAAACTTATTCTCCTTATCTGGAAAGTATGAGGAATTGCCACAAGAGTGGAAAGAATCAATCATTGTTCCAATTTAAAAGAAAGGCGACAAAACTGATTGTAATAATTATCGAGGCATTTCTCTTCTGTCAATATCCTATAAAATCATCTGAAACATTTTATGAGCAAGATTGACTCCATATGCAGATGAAATTATTGGAGATTATCAGTGCGGATTTAGACGAAATTGATCAGCTATCGACCAAATATTTGTCATTCGACAAAACCTCGAATAGAGATCGGAATACAATACCACAGGAAAATCAATTATTTATTGATTTTAGAGAATACCAAAAGGATTGTTCGGATATATATTAGAAAAATAATATAAACTGATGCACATAAGCAAATATTGACTTACCTAGTTACTAACCTTTTGCTTATCAGTTGTGATGATGGAAATCCATAACGAAGTGATTAGCACGCGCATCATGAAGCAGTACAAACACTTAACAAATACACTTTTGTCACAATCTTCATGACCACGGACACTATTTTCTGCTCTCAACATAGTTTCCATAGCATTTATAAATGATCAAACTATTGCTCTTGTCACGTGCCATGCATACGCAAGCATGTCCTTGAGAACTGGAGCACAAAATTGATTATAAACAACAGAATGCATTTCATTACGAAAATTCTGTCGTGCAACTTGTTCGGTGTACCACAAACAATGAATTTATGTCGAAAATAATCCTCAAGACTCCGAATGACCAGTTTATACTGCCAAAAAAGTATATATCAAAAGGCTGAATAAATTTGGTGGTCTTTGGGAGTATAATTTCAGCACGAATGTTTTCCCCATGTAAACAATTCTTGTACGTCCTCACCCGTCTGTCCACTTCACGAGTTAAGCAACTGCAGGAAATCCTCTTTCACATCACAGATATGTAAACTTTGGTTACGAAAATGGATTAAGGAGTAATTTCCAATGTTATTTGATACCCTACATGATCCCCTTGTCATTTATCGTATTTGTCTGCGATTCTTTATTGCACCTTTCAAGATGGCGGTCATGCACTGGAAGTACCCTCACATATAGATGTTCTATCTCGGTTTACAATGGTGAACTCAAATCTACCAAATGCTTTTTCATTTGTATGCCAAAAGGATATTCTTGGATTTTGCCTACCGGATGTCAAGATGGCGTCGGTATAGCAGCTCAACGAAGCATTTGCGCATCGAGTGACTATTACTACGTTGCTTAGCAAATCGAACTTAATCTTGTCACTAATTTTCATCAAAATTCAACTCTCATGGTTTATGGACCTTCCTCGTTAGTGGAGGTTTTTCATTCACGTCTATATGCTTATATTTGCTGCAAAGAGCTCAGCATTGTACTTGTGTAGTCTTCATAAACTTAATGTCTTTTATTTCCGTTACTTCTTTCCGTTGTACCTTGTGTCTTCTGTATGGAGTTCTCAAGTGCCATTAATCTTACGCTATGGACCATTTTCTTTAACATTTTTGTCTATCATGATTTATTATTATTATTATTATTATTATTATTATTATTATTATTATTATTATTATTATTATTATTATTATTATTATTATTATTATTATTATTATTATTATAGCGAAAAAATTTCAATATCACTGAGTTTCAAAATTTCTTTTCAATTCAATGTTCTATCACGTAGTTTTATTTTCATTGCTTCTCTTATTAATCTGATATATTCGTGAGTGGACCTGCATATAACATACACATTTTTAAACAAAATTTCATATTGTTCTTCTAATACATTTGCGCTAATGCTGGCTTCTCTAATTGATTTACTTGTATCTATCTTGTATCCTTTTTACATCTGATTTCAATTGTTAGTCTTGTGAGTCCAATATATGTCAGATACATTCACATGAGATCGAACAAACACCTGGGATGTCTAATCTTTCCAGATCTTTCAAGAAGTGTAATATCTGTTTGATGTTTATTAAATGTGGTTAATCCATACCTGTTCAATAAAGGGCTTATTTTGTTAGAAATTTTACGAATGAAGGGTATAAACGGTAATTTTTTACTTCTTTCAAAACCCAATCTGTATTTCAGGGCCTAAATCTAAGAAGAAGAAATATTCAGACTTGGGTTTGGAAGAAAAAGAAAAAACATATTACTTTGCCATTCACTCACAATACATCTAATAAAATAAGCCGTTTATGAAGAGATATCTTACAACAACCATTTATAAACACCAAACAAGTGGTTGATATGTCAAAATAAAATGTTAGGCAAATATACCAAAACTCCACCAAGCAGATTGAAGACCTTCACCAATATTTCACCAACAGAAAAGAAACCACCATAAACTATGAATCAGATGAAGAAAACTATAGCAAATGGAAATCAAAAGAACTCCATGGAAACTTTAAGGATCATTTGGAGGACAGAAAACAAGTAACTAATAAATTCCCAAAAAAAAAAAAAAAAAAAAAAAAACGGTACAATCTGTTTGCCAAGCCTCTATGTAAATCAATTTACACCTATAAAGTAAAATTAATAATATGTAATGTTCTAAAATTCATTACATGTTAATAATAATATGTAATGTTCTAATAATATGTAATGTTCTAATAATATGTAATGTAATGTTGTAATAGGAGAACAATGGGAAGAAATGCAGAGGTCTTATTAAACGCTTGCAGGGACATGCGTTTAGAAGTAAATGCAGAGAAAACTAAATACATGGAAGTGCGTCGGGACCGTAATACAGCAAATTATAAATGCGTTAAAATATTAAATGATACGTTTGATAAAGTGGACACTTTCAAATATCTAGGATCAATATTAACAGAGGAAAATCATATTCACGAAGAAATTAAATGTCGACTAAAAGCAAGGAATTCGTGTTATTATTCGGTTCAAAATCTCTTGTGGTCACGAATTCTGTCGAGGAATTTGAAGCTTAAAATATACAAAACGATGCCTGTTGTTCTGTATGGTTGCGAAACATGGTCGCTTACTCTGAGGGAAGAACATAGACTGAAAGTATTTGAGAACAAGATCCTGAGACTAATATTCGGACCCAAGAGGAACGGGAATGGGGACTGGCGGAAACTTCATAACGAGGAACTACATAGTTTATACGGTTTACCCAACATTGTTAGGGTCGTCAGGTCTAGGAGCCTTAGGTGAGCAGGTCATGTAGCTAGAATGGAAAAAAGTAGAAACGCTTTCAAAGTCTTGACTGGAAGACCAATCGGAAAATGACCATTAGGAAGACCTAGGCGCAGATGGGAGGACAATATTAAGATGGATCTCGCAGAGATTGGAATACAAAGTAGAAACTGGATCCAGTTAGCTAAGGATAGAAGTCAGTGGAGAGCTTTGGTGAACGCGGCATTGAACCTCCGGGTTCCATAGACCATAGATTTAGTTAGTGTGTTGAAGTTCTAAAATTACATTTTTATCAATAAAAATATCATACTCTCTTACAAATTTACTCTAAATTTGTAAAAAAAACAGCAAATTTTGTAATTTACCCTAAGAACATGTATATCAGTTTACAAAATGAAGGGTAAATGATTTTACATTGATGTTTGGCAATTTAATTACATAAATTTTTTCAATGTACTCTTCTGCAAAATAGTAGGATTCATGATAGCAAGAAAGGACCGATGACACAAACTCGAACCTATTATAAATACATATTAAAGCAAAAGCTACTGGTTCATGCAGTATGGTTTCTACAGACTATCTGAAAAGAATCAACTATGTTGCAAAAAGGATTCACCAGGTTTGACACGTAGTTTGGAGTTAATTATCGATGTCAAGGTATGCTATAAATGCCAGCCAAATCGTCCTTGAAACGATAAGTACAAACTCTACAGGAATCGAGAAAACAAAACGGATTTAACGGCATCTGCAGACAGACTTGACATCACTAAAACGAACTAAGAAATAATTCTCGCATACGTAGAGGTGTCACTCACTCATAACATATGTACAACGTTTAATTCGAAAATAACCAAATATAAAGACATGGCAGACGAACCGGAAACTATGGAAATGTCAGAAAGAGCTCATGCGACCAACAAAGCATGAGCCCTTAGCCTCAATTTCATCTCCCCATGAATTTGCTCGAACTTGAGTGCAGGCGATAACATCGATACATAGAACACGACTCAGAAGGAATCAGAGTGTAAAGGCCAACATACACTAGCGTATTTTCAGCGCGCATTTTCGGTCCGTAAAATGATGTCGTAAATTTCGGTCCGTAAGTTGGCCCATAACCCTAGCGTAAAAATAGGCGCGTAAAAGAAGAAGAAATGGAAGCGGTCATTTTTCGCTCTTCCTCTTGCCTGTTGTTTGATCACATGGTCGTTTTCCAGTTTACTCAAGTTGCTTGAACAAGATGGATCTATCTGAGGCCATGGTTTTAAGTACAGGTGCTATAAACATTGTGTTGTTAAGTAAAAAAATAAAAAGAAAGCATAGAAGAAACAGACTGGGAGGCACGCCGAAGAGGATTAAAAATTCACATTTATCTATATTACGTCCAACCAGCTCAATCCACTTGGCCTAGTTTTCGTACAATCTTAGATCATTGTACTTAGTGATCTGAGATCACTAAATATTTATATAAATCGTACTTCGAAGGAGGAGGACACAGGACAGGGAAAAAGTTATATTCAATTTTTTACGATGTAAATTGCAAACCTTTAAATTTCTAAACAGACACAATGATGATTTAATACAATCTGAACGAGCTTGATGTGTGGTTTCCTCTTACCTTCCGGAATAAGCCTATTGTTTGGAACTGCAGTTTACAAAGAATAAGGGAGTAAAGGAGTGTTCCGATAATTGAATAATTGATTGATTTTTTTTGTTATACAATGTTTTAGACTGTTGACTTTGGTGGTTAAAAAGTGGGCTACTGAATGATAAATTCAATTTAAAGAAAATATGATTTATTAATGGTTGTAGCTTTCGTTTTTTTTTTCTTACAAAATTAATGAAGAATATAGTAGTAACAAATAGAATAAATTATCCCCTCACGGGATACCAATTTTTATTATGTTATCCCCAGCTCAAAATAGGCCAGAAAGGAAAAACAAGACTTATACAACTACCTCCAGCCCCAGGGGCGTCGTTAAGGGGGGTACGGGGGGAGCCTCCCCCCTCAAAGTTACCAATTTCTTGACAAGTTGGCAAATTAAAATACCTAGTTGGCAACTTGAAGAATGCCGTTTTGTTCAATTAACTTATTTGGTTTAACATTTTCTTAGATACCCAGTTGCTGTAACTTATCAGTTCTTTTATAGATTTGGCATAAATTTTGTGTAGTTTCCTATCTTGAAATAAATTGATGTATTCGTTTAAAGCTCCTTTACTTGTTGCATGTGATCACACTTCACTTTTGTTCATTTGATATTCCTAAACATTTTGAAGAACCTTCAATAAAAAAATCAAGAAATTGTACTACTGACAAAAGCACAATAGAGGTGGCGTACAAAATTAAAACAAAGCCAGATAGAAGAGGCTTTTCGGTGGCAGTTATATTGGAAACAAAAGCATTTGATACAAGAGCGTATACAAGACAACAGGCATATTGTGGAGATTAATGAAACTAATAAGAATTGATATTATTAAAACAAGAACAAGGCAGTAACTGGTTAGTATAAACTTTTCATTTCAGTTCTGTTTTGCAGTAAGACTTTCTATTCACAGGGCTTTTCGAGTAGGGAGAACTGAACAGAAGTGTGTTTTGGGAATGGTATAGCCAGTGCCTTGTATAAGGGGGAGAGCGGGGCGACAGCCCCGGGTGCCGAAGTAAGGGGGCTCAAAATTGGGATAGAAAAAGAAGAGAACGAAAGAAAAAAGAAAGAAATGAAAAATTAGAGGAATATTACTAGTATGTACTTAAATCCTCTTTCTGCTTTAGGAGGTGGTCCTATAATGTTACTCATGTTAGGAAAATATATGTGCACATATATAAAATGGAAGGGAAAAAGTAACAAAAATTGCTCAAAATCAAGGAAAATCAGGGTTTATTTCTGAAAATTTTCTTACGCTTCGTGTCAACCATGGTGGCGCTTCGCGGTTGGTATGTCGATCTCACTCATATGTACGGAGGCGCCATCGTGTACTCTCGCCCCGAGGAAAACATATGCGCACATGTATAAAATGGAAGGAAAAAGTAATAAAAAGTGCTCAAAATCAAGGAAAAGCGAGGTTTACTTTTGAAAATTTTCTTACGCTTCGCGCAAACCATGATGGCGCTTCGCGGTTGCTATTTCGACCTCACTCATATTGTACGTGGGCGTCGTCGTATACTCTCGCCCCAGGCGCTGATTTCCATGGCACGGCACTGGGGGGGGGGGCATGGTAGGTTTCTCAGGCGTTCGATGGGGGAAGCTACAATGGATGAGTCGAGTCATTTTGTAAACCTAAGTGCATGATTCCAAAAGTCACATTCTGGAGGGCCAAACAATAGTCTGCTGGTTGAAAGCATAGACCGGCGTGTCTTTCACTTCATTTTCATACAGATGAGTTGTCATTCCTACCTTATTTTTAATCCCGTAGTTGCTTCTTTCGGAAAGTTAAACAAAAATTGAAGTTCTTCCTTTCTTTATAGTACGTATTTATAAGTCAAAGCATTACGTAACCATTGCATGTTACGTAGTTCACAGGGCCGCAACTATGGGGAACAAAGCAATTCACGTGCCCCGGGCGCGTGACTGGTGGGGCGCCTAAAAGGGAGGTTAAATATTAGTATTTTTCCTGCCGGTATTTAATACTTTTCATCAGAATGCGAAATCATGATATCGAAGTGGGAGAAGACTGGAGGACAGAAAAAAAAGCTCTGCGCACTTCTCGTAAGGATTAGCTGGAGGGGATTACCTAAACTATGATAACCATGAGTTGTCAAATTAACAGTTGTGCATCATGGGTGATGATAATGATCCTGAATTGAGCTGTGAAATTGGACTCGAAACCGGGGGGTTATTCGTATTCATATCTCAGATGGGGCATGAAATGGGACGAATATGAAAATAAGGTTGCTGTAAAGTTTTCCACAGGGTTGGTAAGTGTGGCATTTTTAAAAATCAAGACTTGGCAATTTCAAGTTTCATTTCTTATCTCGGCTTTTGTAAGTTGAAGGTATCCTCCCCGCTGCTTCCACCTACCTTTTTTTTTTTATTTCAAAGTTTATCTTGCCATTTAGTTTTTATCTAGTTGTTAAAAATCATTTAAATATTTATTTATTGAAAGGTTGGGTGTTAGCGGACTTGGGTAATTTCATCACCGAAATTTTCGTCACCGGTAATTTTGTCACCAAAATATTAGCATGTAGGTTATTTCGTCACCGGAAATTTCGACATAGTAATTTCGTCACTTGTAATTTTGTCACCAAAATATTAGCATGCAGGAAATTTTGTCATGGTCATTTTTTCATCTTTGTTGAACTAAGTAGAGACAAAGTAAACGACCGAAACAGCTGACCATATCTTAATCAAAGTTGGAAAACAATTCAGTTAGTGTTCGACTCTGGAAAATCAAAGTTTCGGATACTCGAAGCAAGAACAAACAGCAGTAAAATAACATAATGTCAGTTTCAGCAAATGTTAAAAGAACAGGCAAAATGGGCCAGTAATGGATTTATATATCACTATTTACAAATATAAGTTTTGGCAATATTAAAATTTCAGAACAGAAAATTAACAAACAAAATATAATTTGTATTAATGCAATAAATGGTTTACCTGTTATGACAGTATCAGGGTTCGATTCCTGGTACGTTCCCGTGAGAAAACCATATAGTACAGTCCTGGGCTCGATTCTCGTCTGTCCCTGTCTGTTTTCCATATATAACAGTACTGGGTTCGATCCAGGTACGTCTCACATAAGGATCAACCATATACTAGAGTATTGAATTCAATTCTACTCACTCCCTTTCGGGATAAACCCTTTCGTTACTGTACGGAGTTTGTGTCCTACGGTTCCAAAGTGGGCTTGCACTTTTCATGGTCTGGGTTCGATTCTTTACCGTTCGAATGTCTTCTTTAGCATTCACTATCGGGTTGCATCGACCATTACTACTGACCATATAGCCGTCGGACAACAGGTTCAGAGTTCGGTCAGAACGTTACGGGGAACCGGCACAAAGTTAACTCTAATTGTATTCTTTAGCGCTGATGCAATTTATTAATGTATGAATTATTAAGTTGCATAGGCGCTACTCACTCGCGCTGTAAAGAAAAATGAATTAAGTTGTTCCTTAAAATTAACACATATAAATTTAGATTATGATTATTATTTTCAAAGGATACTCAACTTTTGGATTTTTGCTTTTAATTCACAACACTAAAACTTTACGAACAAATATTACATAACCAGTGGCACTTCGCTTTTAATAACCAATAATTTAGACCCATTTAATACGAAAGACGCGGATGTCGCGGTAGACACGAATTATTCGTTATATTTCGTCACATGGTTGATTATTACTTTCACTAGCACTGTGCACTTGCTTTGACACTAAAAGGTGGATTGCATTGGATATTCTGGGGTGATGTCCTGTAGATAGCGGGTTGCTCTCCTTGCATCTTCCTTTGATGAATAGGTGGTTTTGCTTCTTAGCTACACCATGTCGCTACAATGATTATTATAGTTACTTACAAGCGAATGTTTTGGAATTGTCAATTATCTTTACTATCACGACATTGATTTCAAAATTATGTTTTACACTAACGAAAATTAAACGTTAATTCAAATTGTTTCTTCTTTTAGTTGCGCGCACCATACTCAACGTGGTTGCTTCTTCGTAAGTGTAAGTCAGACTACTGCACCTTTTTTTCTTTCCGTCCCCTCCTGTTGCTAGGCAAAAGAATCGGCTTGCTACGCAGTTTGGTGATGTCAAGAGCTAAAAATAGCCATGACAGCCCATAGACAGGAATGTTTTGAGACGACGTTTGTCCATTGTGCTGAATTTTAGGTCCTTATATGGGAAGGAGAGAGGAACTCTTGCGATCTCCGTCGCAGACAAAATGTACATACATATATGAACATTCGTTTGTTGGCTGAGAGAAAAATTCTTGGAAGCACTATTATGCAAGGTTCATTTAAAAAGTTAAAAATTTCTTCTTAAAAATTGACTGAGCCAAACCGTATAGTTACATTGGCGCTCGGCAGGACATTTGTTTTGAGGGAGAGAGAAAAACAAATAGAACCCTGCAACACTGATCACTTCACCATTGTCACTAAATTTTATCCATTGGTCTTCAAAGGGTTAACATCACTTAACTCTTCTCGTGACGATATAACGAAAAATTTTCAAAGTCCTTTCGGAAATACGGTAACGAACACGTGGGCCATACGAAACGAAATTCGGATTACGGTTGGGCCATAATTTCAATAAAGTTTATCAATGTCTTTCATTATCTTATTGTCTGTTATTTCAAAATATTTAAGTGCCACAATTTCAAACACATCAAAACATGAACAAAATTATTGTTATTTTCCTTTAAAATAACATGTTTAATAATTGGAGTAATTAATCACTGGCATTGTTTACCATTAAACACAAAATATTACAAGTATATTCAATAATTATTGTAACCTAAAATATTTATTAATGTAGTGCCTTGTACTTTTAATTGTAACATGAATTAAATTTCTTACTGTTATCGAAAACATTCATTTTCAATATTTACTTTCATTGAAAACCACTTCTAATATTCTTGAAAACTAATACAATGACTGTATATCTGCTTTCATTTATTATTATTATTATTATTAGTAGTAGTATTTTAATTATTATTGCTACTATAAACCAAATATATAACACACAAATTAAATTCAAGTATCAGCACACGTAAATATTTTTAAAATATTGGTTACAGTATGAAAATTTTTACTTAAATCTACAACAGCACTCAATATCATAATATTTACATTTATTACATTCCGGTTAAATATTAACCAAGAATGGACTGAGCAGTGGATGGTTTGTCAAACCATTACACTTTTCAAAGTGTCTGCCCTCCGAAATTTCGAAGATACCTACCCACAATAAAATATCATTTATTTCCATCCCCGAAGCAAAGTGAAAAGATAGGATATTTGGGTAAAGTTCAAAAATAATATAGAAGGGACTAATAAGAAAATTGCCTACTCCGGGCATTACATAATATGAATAACCCATAATAGTGGAGGGACCTTTGCTTCAATGTCTTCAAGTACTACTTGACATGTTTTCGTATTCAACGAAAAGATTACTACAAAGTGAAGGCAACAATAGTTGCTAATAATTATTACATACACAACTTACTTGTTACTCATTCATAATAAGATGTCTCATTATATATATTCTTTTCATCTCAATAATGCGCCATAAAGGTGGGTGCAGGTAACTAACATAACTTATCACACCAAACTTCAAGTATCCTCAGCTGATTAGTAATCCCAGAGGCATACTGATTGGTTAAAACAAATAAATTGACATAACACATCGTAAGTATACATTACTATTAATTGACGCATAGTTATTATTTAGAGATTGAGAAATTTCACTAATTAGTTTCAAATATGATCATTCAGATTTATTACCAAATGGTTTCTCACCAAAATATTTAAATTTGTGGTTTAAAACATTTTAATTTTGAAAAGTTGCAACACTGTAATAAAATATTTTGTATAGATTTTCTACGTCTTCACCATTTAAACTTATTTCCTTTCACTGTATTTGAGAATTTTCACTACGCAAATGCACTCTTGCACTTCGAAAAGAAACACTATATTTCTATAATTCGAAAACTAAGATTTTGTTGTGAACGCCTTAACGAAAAAATATGCTATTACAAGTAATTTCGTATTACGTATGTTTGAAATATCAAGATTTTTTTTTTTTTTTTTTTGAAATGTCAAAACCATTGCAAGTGTCGGTTTCATACAATACAAGCAGTCCGGCTTAACGAACCTGTTCGTTTATCCTACACCTACTCGAGGTTTTTTCAACACAAAAACAATTTTCAAAGGTTTCATTTGCCAATAAACAAATAGCGTGAATGGTTTCTCAACATGTATGACTGCTGCATAGCACAAGAAATTGACTAATTTATCACTTTTTGAGTTGCAATTACTTTTCTTTTGTGATAATTTTCGCTGTGCACCAATTTTACGGTATTCAGAGTGAACACTAAATTGCTTTTTTCTTTTCACTAGGTTTTTCCATCTACCTGTATGTTTGATCTTTGTTATGACGTCACGATCAGCTGATAGCACATCACTGACAACAGTTAGTGACTGATATTTAATTTTACTATTACGTTCACTTTCAAATCGCTTGTGCGTAAAAGATTTATTCACCCAATTACCACATTCTTCCTGAAAAGGTTCGTGATGTTTGTTTGTAGGTGATGAGTGGTCAGCACCTGACCTATTTACTACGCCATGGATCGCTAAGTTAATAGTGTGATTCAATTTTAAACTTCGGTCACTTGTCTGAGCATTGATGCGACTGTTACATTTATTTCTGGAAGAACTTTTACGAACATACTTGGAAAATTTTGAAAAACAATACAGCATACGTTTAACTCTTTTTAGTTTCCGTCTGACTTTATGTACTTTCTTTTTATTTTGCCGGTGCTTTTTGCCACATTGAACCTGTAAACTATATTTTCTTGCCCTTTGACAAACAACATTTCGTAATTTACTAAAATATTCTTGACAGGTTTTCAATTTCTTTTTCCACGTTATTGAGTTATGTTCATTACCATTAGGCCTACCTGGCGTAAAGCCGTTTGTACTATCTTCTAAATACACAACTTGAGTGCAAGTAACGATACAAAAGACGACATAATTCGTTTGTTCTATCTGTATATTTGTAACTTTCAACTCACAGCTTAAAAAAGTACTCTTCACTTGACAAATCTTTACAACCCTAACAGACACAAAAAATAAACAAGTTTTGTGAAACGGAACGCATTCTAATTTACTGGTTAGCAAGGTGCCATAGAGGCGATTTTCCTCTAATAAACATACACTACAAGATTGCGTGGGCAGGCCGCTTTTGCCTTCATCCTCAACACAATTTATTACAACTCTAGTAAACCTTTCTGTAGTGAAGCACGCATCGCATCCATGAATGCATTTTTTTGTTCCTTTACAAAACAAACAAATGACAGCTGGGACAGCTGATCGCTCGCTCACACACGGAGCTACGCTAGACGTGATCGACTTGATTGGTAGGGTTTGCAAGACAGCTGGGTTGTTATTCTTTTTTCTTCCTGTTTCTTTTCTTTCTGAAACGCTATTCGACAGAGACAAAACAAATTCTTTGGCTTGGCCTAACTCAATGTTAACGTGATTGACAACAGGAATGATTTGCTTTTCTACCTTTAATTCACTCTCAGACATTTCTTCAACCTGTTCAAATTCAGTGTCAAGAAATTCAATATTAGCTTGATTTACTACAATAGGTGGTGACTGAGACCTAACACATGGCAAAATAGTACAAGTTTCAACACACTCATTTTTCACTGTTCGTGCGTATGCTTTCTGAGCTACAGGGGCAAAGTCCCACAAAATACCTTCAAACTCACGTTCAACAAATTCTAAATTACTTTCAGCAAGTTCTGTTTTTAATGGTACTATTTTTCTTTGACAATTTTCGTAATTTTGAGTATTTTCTAACTCATTAACCTTTACAAAAGGATGCGCAAAAGTTGCAGTTTCGAGAGGATCAGCAAACCTAACCCGTTTTGGTGGTACAACTTGACAATTTATTTTCTGATTATCGCTGGAATCCCTGTTACAACTGACATTGTATTGCTTTGAATATCTTTTGTATATTCTTTCAGCTAACCTTTCTTTTGCAGTACGTACAATGTCTGAATTTTCATAGTAAACTTTCAATTTACCTTTAATGTCTGACAAGGAAATAAATTCTGATTCAAAAACACATTCATCTTTGACCTTTCAATAGAAATCAGATTTGCGTATTTCATGCATTTTGGCAACAATTTTATCTTCAATTTCAGCCCTATATTCTATGTTCCTTTCCAAAAGAGATTTTGCAATTTCCTGTTTAGCTCTTTTACGAATTTCACAAACTTCCTGTTCTACCTTTAAGGCATTTTCGACTTCTAACAATGTAAAAGGTTCTTTTCTATATCTGAACTGACTTTCTACTATTAAATACTCTGTTTCTTTCCATATTTTTCGCATTTCATGCAAGACAGGAATTATTTCTCTATTTACGGACATGTTGATTAATTTACTAATGCCAGAACAACAAAATTAAATAGCACTAATAAGGCACTACAATTTACCTTAATCGAGAAAATACAATTAACGTCGCTTTTATGCGGTTTTACCGAACGTTCCTGTGCTATCGGGCGCCATTTATGACAGTATTGGGTTCGAACCTTAAACGTCCCTGGTCGGAAGGCCATATTATAACAGTATCAGGGTTCGATCCAGGTACGTCTCACATAAGGATCAACCATATACTAGAGTATTGAATTCAATTCTACTCACTCCCTTTCGGGATAAACCCTTTCGTTACTGTACGGAGTTTGTGTCCTACGGTTCCAAAGTGGGCTTGCACTTTTCATGGTCTGGGTTCGATTCTTTACCGTTCGAATGTCTTCTTTAGCATTCACTATCGGGTTGCATCGACCATTACTACTGACCATATAGCCGTCGGACAACAGGTTCAGAGTTCGGTCAGAACGTTACGGGGAACCGGCACAAAGTTAACTCTAATTGTATTCTTTAGCGCTGATGCAATTTATTAATGTATGAATTATTAAGTTGCATAGGCGCTACTCACTCGCGCTGTAAAGAAAAATGAATTAAGTTGTTCCTTAAAATTAACACATATAAATTTAGATTATGATTATTATTTTCAAAGGATACTCAACTTTTGGATTTTTGCTTTTAATTCACAACACTAAAACTTTACGAACAAATATTACATAACCAGTGGCACTTCGCTTTTAATAACCAATAATTTAGACCCATTTAATACGAAAGACGCGGATGTCGCGGTAGACACGAATTATTCGTTATATTTCGTCACATGGTTGATTATTACTTTCACTAGCACTGTGCACTTGCTTTGACACTAAAAGGTGGATTGCATTGGATATTCTGGGGTGATGTCCTGTAGATAGCGGGTTGCTCTCCTTGCATCTTCCTTTGATGAATAGGTGGTTTTGCTTCTTAGCTACACCATGTCGCTACAATGATTATTATAGTTACTTACAAGCGAATGTTTTGGAATTGTCAATTATCTTTACTATCACGACATTGATTTCAAAATTATGTTTTACACTAACGAAAATTAAACGTTAATTCAAATTGTTTCTTCTTTTAGTTGCGCGCACCATACTCAACGTGGTTGCTTCTTCGTAAGTGTAAGTCAGACTACTGCACCTTTTTTTCTTTCCGTCCCCTCCTGTTGCTAGGCAAAAGAATCGGCTTGCTACGCAGTTTGGTGATGTCAAGAGCTAAAAATAGCCATGACAGCCCATAGACAGGAATGTTTTGAGACGACGTTTGTCCATTGTGCTGAATTTTAGGTCCTTATATGGGAAGGAGAGAGGAACTCTTGCGATCTCCGTCGCAGACAAAATGTACATACATATATGAACATTCGTTTGTTGGCTGAGAGAAAAATTCTTGGAAGCACTATTATGCAAGGTTCATTTAAAAAGTTAAAAATTTCTTCTTAAAAATTGACTGAGCCAAACCGTATAGTTACACTGTTCATTCTACTATAGGAAACAACAAGCAATTTTTTTTGAAACATTTAGTTCCAGTGTTATACGTTAAGCACAAAGACTAGAGCCATTTCTAAAAGATCTGAAACACTCTTCTAGTTTGCTGTTTGGGTGGTTGCCCCACACTATCTTGATGAAGCACAGCTGAAACTGTTGCTTCAACTTGTTGAATTTCATGAATAAGCTTCCAAATAGTTGCGTGGGACATTTCTACTAGATGATGAAACTTCTAGTTCCACAATTCACAAATATTAATTATCCTAGAATTGCTGCTAAAGGTAGCCTGGTGAACGTTCCAATTGTCTGGGGGATATAGACGGGGCACATTACGCAAACAAATATTCCCAGACCGAGCTTTAACAGGGCGATACGTGTTTGACACGTAAGTGCTATCAAAATAGTCCAGAAGTTCCAGCTCTTCCTACGAAGTCACTTGTATTAATCGATGCACATCTGCTATTGGAAGAAATGCAAATCTGTTTATTTTCTCGCAAAATAGACGAAAATTTTCATTGCTTTTGTACCGTTCTAAGAGTCCAAGCTCTTGGACCTTCCTCCATGTTGACTGAGTCAGGTGAAAAAAGTAACGCTATAAACGAGTTGAATCTCCAAAAGTTGCATTTACAGCCAGCATTTACGCTATATCAAAATCCATTACCATAGTTACAGATCCGGATATTCACTAAATTCACTGCACTGATGCACCACCGCACGAAACAGTTCTTCATATGAATTTTGTGTCTTGGTCTACATTAGGGCGTAAACCTAGTAAAGGAAGTCTCACCTCAAATAACATACACTTTTTTTGGCGCCATTGAAAAGTTGGCGTTCACCATCCATGTTTCACTTTTTAATAGCTTCATAAGGCTATATTTGAAGAAAACATCCGGAAATATTTATACGTTTTTCTTCCTTTATAGAAATTTGGTCTCCACATATATCCAATAACAATTTGCCAATGTTTACTCAGAGTTAAAATATATAATTCTTTTAATAGCTTCTAAAAAAAAGCCACTCTTTTCAAATGACTCTGTTAACTTGGAAGGTCCAAGAGTTTGGGCTCAGAGAACGGTACTAGAACGATGAAAATTTTCGTCTATTCTGCGGGAAAATAAACAGATTGGCGTATCTTCCCATATTTGTTTATTATTTTCTGTTCTGAAATTTTGATATTCGCGAAATTTAATATTTCTAAATAGTGAATAATGAACCCATTAGTGCCCCATGGTGCCTCTGCTTTTAACATTTGCTCAAGCAGACATTATTTTCTTCTACTGGTGTTTGTTCTTGCTTCGAGTAACAGAAACTTCAATTTTGCAGAGTTCAACACCAACTGAATTTTTTCTAAGTTTTATTAAAATAACGTAAGCTGTTTGATCGTTTGCTTTGTCTCTATTTAGTTCAACAAAGGTGAAGAAATAACCGTGACAAAATTTCCTATATGACAATATTTCTGTGAAAGAATTACTGGAAACTTTTATCTCTTGTCTCAAATACAATATCTAAAATAGTAACTCTTTATTTAATAATAATAATATATTTTGATTATGCTGCATAGTTTTGGCAGTTGAAGATTAAAGAAAACAATTTCAAAAACTTTTTCGAGTTCATTCATTGTACTTGTATTATGTTCTAAAAGACACTGGTGATGAAATTATCGTGACATTATTTTCGGTGACGAAACTACCTATATGGTAATATTTTGGTGACAAAATTACCGTGACGAATTTTCCGGTGACAAAATTACTGTCGCCCGGTGTTAGCATGTGGGGTCAGGTTAAATTCAGTTCTACTCTGGTTTTCGTTTATTGCCAGTTTATCACTGTTTATTTTCATGTTTTCTTTAAATGTAGTATTTAGTAATTTACTGTATTAAAAAAATGTTTTAAACTTAATGACTTTTTTCTTCGTTCTTGCTGTCGGGTATGTGACATGAGGGTAAAATCCACCCGAACTTGAGGGTTTCCACATATACATACAAATCAATTGAGTAGTAGTAAGGGCGAACTCAACATCGGATAATTTTCTTTAAATTCGAGTGATAAATTTCTAAACCTAATACCTTTATCAGATTTCCAAGAGAAGGTTTTCGAATTTTCTTCCTATCCCCCAAAATAAAGGAAGTTCACTGATAGATGAAAATAAAAAAGACAAACGCGATTTTATCGAAAATGACTAACGATTCTTCTCGTACATCAATATTTCATTACCACTTTTACTATTTGGCATAAGTTATTTCTGCGGTAAAAATACAAAAAGGTTAGTTTACTCTTGCCTATGAGTTTTTTCGAGATATTTTCTCAAACACGAGTCAGTTAATTTTGATCGTAATTGATAAATAAATGGTTTATTAATAACCGGACAATATGACGTAACTAATTTTCCCTGAAAAGATCCACAACGGGTAGTTTACTCTTGAGGGAGAATTCTTTTCGAATATCTGAAAAACGCCTTATGTGATAGTTCATATTTCATAAATAAATGTTTAATTAATAGCCTGCAATATGGAAACATCCACACGAAGCAATCTTGAAGATGAGTTTCTACTATGTTCAATATGTAATGTCTATGAAAAATATACACTATTAAGTAGCAGATTGCGTCAATTATGTCAATTCTCCTAATAATGATGCATATACTACTTACAAACATGGTAAAACGATTGAGTTGTTCGTGAAATAAATTATTTAAATGACAAGTATTGAGTGTTACATAATATTTTATGGCAATATACCTTAAGTTGACATTTATCTAGGAAGGTTTGATAGTACTCCCAACACTGAGATTGAGAAATGCTTTAATAAGTTAATATAAATTTGTGAGTGTATTTCCTGTAAATGGGTGTAATTTTCAATTCTGGTCTTAGTTATGATCTCTTTTGGGCTTACATCTATTGTACTTTTCAGGTAAGTGTTCGTAAACATATCCCCATCATGATGAGATATAATACAATGTTGAAAAATATTCAACATGGCTGGCACCTCGAATTAAACCAGAACTTTTACGGCTGGGAAGCAACCATACAGAAAAAAAAAACTGTACAACGATTTGCTATTATACTTAGTATATAAGCATTAATGATGAAATAGGATTATTATTAGATTTAAATATTTGCACAAACTGAGGTTTGGAACAACATACGAAGAAAGAAACATTATATATCGTGGTTTATTGAATTTTTTTTACGAGTAATATCAAGATCGCGTGAAAAAATAGTTACTTTCTGAACCTATTTCGCTATAAATTCTTGTAAAGTTGAGAAAGTATTTAAAATAACAAGCAGCACATTGTCAAAATAGCAAGAATCGTCATCGAATTTCGATATTCAAACTCAATTATTTGCTCCGTGTTATCAGGGAAATATCGGATAGTATCTTGTTCAAGGTCAGGATTACTACTATTTAAACTTACAGATACAGCACTAGGCCATTTTACTCTGAAACATTTTAACAATTTGAGGTCAAGATGGTACAAGACAACAGCGACATTACAAAAATAGCTTATTTATAGATGATCTGAAATTATACTCACTTGAAAAAACGTCTACAGTTTCTAGTAACTGATTATAGGTACTGATCTAATTTTGTTTAGAAGAGACCTTTGGATAATATTAACTCTCACAGCTCGAGTATAAAAGAGATTACTAGACCGTGTTGTTCTCGCGGGTACGCGAAAATTGATCTGACTTAACAACTGTTCATATGATATGTGGCCATTTATAATTATTTGGAAAAATATTAGGTCAGAAATTTTGTTTCTCACTAGGGGAGGTTTGATATTGAGGGATTTTAAAACATTATTTTTTGGAAGTGTTCGGAGGTGAGGTACTCGGTAGGATACAATGGCTAAAAAGAAATTAATTACGGAATTTAATTTTTTAAATGAGTAGGGCAGGCCATAGACCAGATAGAAGAACAATACCCAATAGTGGGAGCAACATATGATTTATAGATAATTTTCAAGTCGGCAAGAATTGGTCAAATGCTATTGACAGTCATGCTTTTTTTTAAAATATCACAACAGAGGGCCACAGCGGCTCAGTGCTAAAGCACTTATCTCTGGTGCGTGGGGTCCCTGGTTCAATCTCCGTGCAAATGAGTTTGTGTGGGCAACATCATGTCCGTGGGTTTTTTTCAGGATACTCTCGTTTCCTCCCAAATTTCATTCCACCAATTCTCTCATCATCATTCACTTGCCTTAATTATTGTATTCTTTAGTCTAAATGGCATAATTGTGGGAAGTTAAACTCAAAGATTTCATTTCAGTATCACAACATGGGTAACTCTGAAGGTGTGACTTCATTTTTATATGCGCCTTTACCTGTGTGAAAAAAAACTAATGTCAAAATATTAAATTAAATCTTAAATTCCTAGTCGAAAGGCATGAGGTTCGATAAGTTTAGCGAGATAGGCCATTTTACTACTAGGCCATTTTAAATACCAATGAGAAGTAGAACCCGAACTGCATGAGCTCCCGCCTAGAATCGAACAGGGCGTCCCGCACAGAGGACGGGTACGCTGACTATATAGCCACGAAGGAGCTCTCATAATTTGCGAATTCAGATTAGGAAGTATTGGATTTAAATACCTTTTTCTCTGTGCACTCAAAATTAATTATGAATTTTAATCAGGAAATAATGTATCGTTTTGTGCAATAGGAAATATTAGTTTAGCCGAAAGCGTATTTTGTATGGAAAGACTGAAACTAGATTGGAATGATGATTTCTGGTGAGTCTACCAGCAAACCTCAGCAACGATTCGCGAGGACAACACAAGAACAGGTTTTCTCTTCTGAAAACAATAAGACCAGACCAGGGAGAAAGCCGTGGAAAGGGCAAGAGGCCACCTGCTGCTCGAAAACCCTTTCATCGGAGCCGTTTTTACGCGCCGTATTTACGCTCGAAGTTAAAAGCAGCCAGACTTTTCCAGCGTATAAAAATTCGGTACGTAAACGTACGCCAAGCCCCATACACTAACGTATTGACAGCTGCTAACAAGACTAGCGCAAGAAATTTTATGGCTACGGCGGAAAAATACGTCAGTGTATGGCTCGTATAACACCGGCCATACACTGACGTATTTTTCAGTCGTAGCCATAAAATTTCATGCGCTAGTCTTGTTAGCAGCTGTCAATACGTTAGTGTATGGGACCTGGCGTACGTTTACGTACCGAATTTTTATACGCTTGAAAAGTCTGGCTGCTTTTAACTTCGAGCGTAAATACGGCGCGTAAAAACGGCTCAGATGAAAGGGTTTTCGAGCAGCAGGTGGTCTCTTGCCCTTTCCACGGCCTTCTCCCTGGTCTGGTCTTATTGTTTTCAGAAGAGAAAACCTGTTCTTGTGTTGTCCTCGCGAATCGTTGCTGAGGTTTGCTGGTAGACTCACCAGAAATCTTCATTCCAATCTAGTTTCAGTCTTTCTATACAATACATGATTTCGGCTAAATTAATATTTTCTATTGCACAAAACGAGACATTATTTCCTAATTAAAATTCATAATTAATTTTCAGTACATAGAGGAAAAGGTATTTAAATCCAATACTTTCTAATTAGAATTCGCAAATGATGAGAGCTCCTCCGTGGCTATATCGTCAGCGTAAGCTTCTCCGGCGCAGGACATCCTGTTCGATTCTCTACAGAAGCTCACGCAGTTTGGATCTCAGTTCTCATATAGCCTCGCTGTCTGAGAGGTCGCTAAATTCAAACCCAATCCAATCGAACATGATGTCTTTCGACTACGAATTTAACATTAAATTTAATATTTGACAATTAGTCCCCCCCACACACACAGAGAGGTGAAGATGGTTATAAAAATGAACTCACACCTTTAGAGTTGCTCATATTCTGATATTAAAAAAGAAGTATAACGTGACTTTTAATAGCATGTGACCAATTCCCGCCAAACTAAAAATGTCATGCTATTTAGAAAAGAGAGAGAAAGCAAGAGAAGGGAAAGAAGGTTAGGGCAACCAACAGTAGAGTACGCAGGAATTTATTTCGGGAGCGGTCCAAACTCAATTTGAGGGTATTTTATATTAAAATTCCTAAAATTGTCCCTAAAATTAGGCTAAATTTACACAAAAGTCGATTTTTTTTGGGGGGGGCGGACCCCCAGGACCCACCCCCTGCGTACGTTCCTGGCAATCAACATAAAATGTTACTTCCAGACATACTTTCTCGTTCACTTGGTTCTCTCCGGTCGAATATGAGTAAAAATGTCCCCAGTAGCAAAGATAAATTACATTTCACTCTTATGAAGAACACTCCTTCACCAAACAATGTTCAAATTCAGCTTTCTGGTATTTTGTTTTGTCCCACGCTACCCGTACAATATTTTTAAAAGAAATCACTACCAGCATAGAGGCTACAGGTACCTACTAGGTATATTTAAGAATAAAAAGTAATAATCCTGACCTTCAACAAGATATTATCTCGATATCTGCCTGATAAAACAGCAAAAAATTGCGTTTGACTATCGAAATTCGGTGAAAATTTTTTGCTATTTCGACCACCTGCTGCTTGTTATTTTAAGTACTTTCTCAATTTTACAAGAACTTGTAACAAAATAGGTTCAGAAAGTCACTATTTTTTTTTTTCCCGTGATCTTAACATTACTCGTGAAAAAGAAAATGTGAGAAACCGCAATACATGGCCTAATGTTTCTTTCTTTGTGAATTATTTCAAACCTCAGATTGTACATATAGTTAAATTTAATAGACCTAATAATCCTATTTCACCATTAATGCTCACATACTAAGTCTAAATAGCACAATCATTGTACTGCTCGCTTTAGTGTGCTTGCTTTTCAGCCTAAAAGTTCTAGTTCAATCCAGGGTACCAGCTATGTTGAATATTTTTCAACATGTTATTATATCTCGTCATGATGGGGACTGTACCAACACTTATTTGAAAAGCTTAAGTAGACTCAAAACAGAACATACCTAACACCAAAATTGAAATGACACCCATTTGCAGGAAACAGGATTACACTCATAATAGTTCATGTTAACTTGTAGTATGCCATTAAAGCATTTCTCAACCTTTGTGGTGTGGTTACTATCAATTCTTCCCAGATAAACGTTAACTTAAGGTCTATTACCACAAAATATTAAATAACAATGAATATCTGACACTTAAATAATTTTTTTCACGAACAACTCAATCATTTTACTGGGCTCCTCTGTGGCTAAACGGTTAGCTTGCGTGTCTTTGGTGTGGGAGATCCAGGTTCGCTTCCCGGTGGGAGCTCATGTGGTTCGGATTCCATGTTAATCAGTAGGTCTCGTCTCATATAGCCTCGCTGCTGAAAGGGACGTTAAATCCAAAATCAACTCAACTTAATCGTTTTATTATGTTTATAAGTAGCATGTCCATCAATGTCAGGAGAATTTATATAATAATTGACACAACTTCTTACTTAATAGTGTTATTTTAGTGTCATTTTTACTAATAGAGCTTCGAAATTAATTGATATTTAATTGTTTTCAGTTTCGTATAACATACAAGTTTGTTTACGTTTTTCTTTTTACTTTCTGCTTAATTCCTTATAATTACGCTTTCTTACAGTGAAATATGTCTTATTCAATGAATACAAGAACTATGAGTATTAAAAACATACAATTCGACGGATCTTTATACTGAGAAAAGTGAAAATTTAAAATAAAACAAATATGTTTATTTTCTGAACCAGTAAATGGAAACTCTTCCGACATAGATTGCTTCAAATCATTGGTTCATAAGTTGTGAAACAAATGTAATAATAATAATAATAATAATAATAATAATAATAATAATAATAATAATAATAATAATAATAATAATAATAATAATAATAATAATAATAATAATAATAATAATAATAATAATAATAATAAAAATTTAAACGAACGAATGGATTTGGTTCAAAGTGTCTTTAATGAGTTAACAGTTTAAACTTCGTTTGAAAAAGAAATCTGAACTAAGATTGGGTAGCTCAGTTAATTTTAATAAGCAGTTGGATGTTTGTACCAACATGTAGTGAAATTTAAACAATCCAGTCGTTCAGAATAGTTTAACTTTGTTTGAAAATAACCTAATCTGAGTTGAATTGGAGAATAGAATGTTGTGAATAGCTAATGTTTGGACCGAATTTGACTAAGTTCGAAATTAAATAAATTAAGGTCTATATTGTGGTAAAGCTTCGTGATAATATGCCAAATATCATAGCTACGCCAAATTCACGAAACAGCTATAATCATTTGTAACAACTCCACATTTTATTATTTGCAGTTTCTTATGTTCCCATATAACATACACGTGCAAACCTTTTTTTTAAAAAGATAAATTTAATATTTAGTATACTAAATAACTATAATAATTTTAATCAAGCGTTAAATTTATCTTACTTTCCGTAATCAATTGTAGTTGCGCAAAAACACAGATCTATTCGCTTGCAATGGAAAGTACCAGTGACGGCAATTGGGTATGAACACTAAAAAGGGGACAAAACACTACTAATAGTAAGGGGCATGTAATTAGGTTATAGTGTAAAGCCAAAAAAGTGGGGGCAGCAATTACCTTCACACCCCTAATCACCGATGGACAGCACATTTGTTAATAATATTCCTAATTTAAGTGAATTTTAAGACTTTGTTGAGGAATAATTTTAGTAGTATTTAATTAGATCTATACGCTTTTATTTGAATCACTTCACTTCAGATTTACAGTTAGTTTCATTATATTTTCATTAACTGTTAATCATCCAACGATACGTTCAAACGTAGAATATTCACTAATAGTCATTACATTGGCCAACAACTTAAATTAATTTGTTTACAATTAACTAAATTATTTTAAAAAAACACCAAATTTGTTATATTTAATTTGAACACGTGGTTTGGTCCAGTCATTTGAATCAATCATTTTTTAATTTAAAAGTTGATTTACATCGATCAAAAGTGTCTGCTTACTGTGTCAAAAGCTTTTCAGTAGACCTTACATTGAATGCTGTAAATTTCTTATATCTTATACACTAACATGAGAGGCGGACATAGGGCGTATTGTGAAATTATACACTGAGAAAAATGTATGTGGCGTACGTAAAAACGTAGGTTACATGTGTAAATCATGTAGTTAACGTACAGCAAATGTATAACTGAAAAAAGTACATTTTATACATACTTTCCGCATACATGTTTCGAATAAACGCACTTTCTGCACGAACGAAAGAACTGTATATAGGTGGTCAGGATCTCACATACAGATATACGCATGTAACATACAACTGGCGTATGTAACATACGTAGGCCTATACGTATGTGATATATGGAAGACTGTTAGATGTCATACATCCTCCAACGGCATGATGTAACATCTAAGCGGGGAAAGTCTGTAGCATATGGATAGCGTATGCTCCGTGCAGGTTTCTGTAGTAAACATAATGATTCCGTATAAGTGTACAATATACCGCTGTCCGGATAACGGACTTTTTTCAGTATATTAATTAATAAGAATTTGCGTCCGGTGAAGGAGAATATTAGAAGTTCGAAAAATTATATATATATATATATATATATATATATATATATATATATATATATATATATATATATATATATATATATATATATATTACAATAATGAGGAATATCACAGTCGAATCGATAAGTGTCAGTAAACAATACAATTTTTAGAAGGTGGATGAAAAACAGAGCCGTAGCTAGAGATTTCGGCGCCCCTACACTCACCTTATCAAGCTTCCTTTATTTATTTATTTATTTATTTATTTACAAATAAGAGAAACAGCTGTTCTTGTTATGATACGTTGAATTTTTATCATGCTGCTTGCACAGACTACTGCAACAACTGAAAGTGATCATTCTCTATTCTTTTACAATTAAAAGCTGTTTTCAAGAGGCTTATTTTGGACTTTTTGTTAAACTTACAAAACTGCCTTTCCTGTACACAAATCCACTTTGAGAAAAGTTATAAAAATTTACAACTTTTTACGTTTCATACTATATATAAGAAATGAAATTTTAATACGTTAGAAACTATGTGATTTAAAAATGTTCGAAATGGGTAACAGCATCAATTTCCAGTAATAATTGTAAACTTTTGTAATTTTATTCTGTATGTGACCATAAAGATGATTTTAATTTTGATCGTTTTACGGTCAAAAATATTTGTGAAATGTAACGGAAACTCTGAAGAGACAGTATTTGCGAATTTCTTAATATCGATCGATGGAGGTAAAGAATATGTTTAATGTTCGTACTTGAAATCCAAAATGTAGTTTGGCTACTACGTACACTATGTGATCAAAAGTATCTGGACACCCAAAAAACATACGTTTTTTATATTAGGTACATTGTGCTGCCACCTACTGCCAGGTACTCATTATCAGCGACCTCAGTAGTCATTAGACATCGTGAGAAAGGAGAATGGAGCGCTCCGCGGAACTCACGGGCTTCGAACGTGGTCAGGTGATTGGGTGTCACTTGTGTCAAAAGTCGGTACGCGAGATTTCCACACTCCTAAACATCCCTAGGTCCATTGTGTCAGATGTGATAGTGAAGTAGAAACGTGAAGGGACACGTACAGCACAAAAGCGTACAGGCCGACCTCGTCTGTTGACTGACAGAGACCGTCGACTGTTGAAGAGAGTCGTAAAGTGTAATAGACATACATCTATCCAGACCATCACACAGGAATTCCAAACTGCATCAGGATCCACTCCAAGTACTATGACAGTTAGGCGTGAGGTGAGAAAACTTGGATTTCATGGTCGAGTGGCTGCTCATAAGCCACACATCACGCAGGTAAATGCCTCGCTTGGTGTAAGGAGCGTAAACATTGGACGATTGAACAGTGGAAAAACGTTGTGTGGAGTGACGAATCACGGTACACAATGTGGCCATCCGATTGCAGGGTGTAGGTACGGCGAATGCCCGGTAAACGTCATCTGTCAGCACGTGTAGTGCCAACAGTAAAATTCGGAGGTGATGATGTTATTCTGTGGTCGTGTTTTTCTTGGAGGGGGCTTGCACCTCTTGTTGTTTTGCGTGGCACTCTCACAGCGCAGGCCTACATTGATGTTTTAAGCACCTTCTTGCTTCCCACTGTTGAGGAGCAATTCGGGGATGGCGATTGCATCTTTCAACACGATCGAGCACCTGTTCATACTGCATGGCCTGTGGCGGAGTTGTTACACAACCACAACATCCCTGTGATGGACTGGCCTGCACAGAGTCCTGACTTGAATCCTATAGAACACCTTGGGATGTTTTGGAACGCCGACTTCGTTCCAGGCCTCACCAACCTACATCGATACCTCTCCTCAGTTCAGCACTCCGTGAAGAATGGGCTGCCATTCCCCAAGAAACCTTCCAGCACTGATTGAAAATATGCCTGCAAGGGTGGAAGCTGTTATCAAGGCTAAGGGTGGGCCAACACCATATTGAATTCCAGCAGTACCGATGGAGGACGCCACGAACTTCTAAGTCATTTTCAGCCGGGTGTCCGGATACTTTTGATCACATAGTGTATGTTTAAAATTATAGTACTTACTTAATTTCTTAATGACTGAAAATTCTGAATTTAAGGTTACTTTTATTAATAAAAATATTAAAATACACACACACACGTATCTAGTTGTGTGATATATATATAATGTGTGTGTGTGTATTTTGTATGTATGTAGATAAATAAAAAAAATATCACACAACTAGATACGTAAGCACAAAAAAGAATCCTGGCGATACAAGTAGTTAATGGAGAAATGATCCCAATAAATTTCTTTAAATTGGAAGCATTTCATATGTCAATGAAATAATAATAATAATAATAAAAAACACTGGTAGCGATCAGTCTTTGAAAAAGACGAAATTCGTGGAGTAAAGTTCTGACCCATTAAGCCCCTATTCTACAACTGTTTCAAATTCAAAAACATTATTATTCCCCTTGTTTACCTTCATTTTTAATATTCCCGCGCAAACAACAACTTGTGTGTCTCTTCACTCCTTTCATTTTTCATACCTTTATTCTCACCGTCATGATTAAAACGATTCGTTAGAAAAACGTGATTAACTAACCAAACTCATCATCAAAATGCCGAATACGTACGTATTTAAGACTGTGACCGTTTCTGATTTTGAAAACGCTCTTGCCTACACTGTAAGTCATTACTTGGCAGCATGTATGTCACATCGTCATTAAGAAATCATATATAATAGCTTTTTTTTTTTTTTAAGTAATAAGTAAAAACTTGTTCTAACTCTTATTGAAACATTTGGATTGCGGGCGTAGCGAGCAAGAAAATTTTTAACAAATCTATTTTCATTTCCAATACTTCCCTTTCTTCTTGCTTCTTCGGCACCCTCTTGCTATCAGCGCCCGGGGCAACCGCCGCGCTGGCCCCCCAACTTAGCTACGACTCTGATGAGAACTATTCTAAATATAAAGCAATCTATTCTACAGTTGCTAAATGGATAAGGGATAACACAAGCACTTATATATTTAAAAATTAGTTGTATTTAAGGTAAAGTATTTTTTATCTTAAAAAGATATTTTAACTTCCAAAAACTTCTTATTATGAGCAAATGTACTATCCAATGTAATGTAGCATGGTGCATTAATATCGTCACCGTTAGAACAAATGCTATGCTTCAAAGATCGTGAAAGAAAACAGGAGAGTGAATTAGTTGCCACCTTTCATATTAGTAAAGTACAACAATACAATTGATATTGTTTTCATTTGGTTATGTTGTACCTCAGATCAAGTGTTAATTCGTTTTCTAAATATTAAATTTTAATTATTCTAGATATATTCTTTGTAACTTTTAAATAGCTTGTCAAGTCACACTTCGAAATTAAAACTTGGTTTGTTTGTACTTGGAGACGGTTGACTTTCCTTCTTTTTGTTGACCCTTTCATTAAGGACTAGATTCTACAAGAGTAGCAGATGTGCTGAGCATATATTACCCAATAGCAGTGCGCGAATTAGGTTGTGTATATTTGAAGGTGGATAAAATTGTTCCTAACAGGAGATAGTTGATTGCTTTGTGAGGGACCAATGTTTCAATTTGTTGCTTTTGGAAGGGATTAAAACAAAATAGAAGGAAATTCCGCTCCGGGATTCGCACCCTGCCCTAAAGGCATGAGTGGCACAAGCTGGATGGTAGGCCCTGGTTCCATGAGATATGTTACGCCACAGAGGGCAGATTTATTTATTTATTTATTTATTCGAGAAATCTAACAAATTTAGTGAGAAAATTTATTAAATTGAATTACTGCTTTCGCAAAATCATGGATTTAGCTTTTGTTTTTCTTTCGTTCTTTCTTTTTTTTAAAATCTGTCTGATTTAACTTTGTTAAAACATTCTATGGGAATTTTCACATTCCGATACTATGAAAAGAAATAAAAAATACTCCTACATTGAATATCACTTGCTAGTCCAAATGTTTCTATTGTTTTGTTCTTTCTTTTTATTCGTTTCCTTAATAGCATAATGTTTATAGGATCTGCATTTAAAACATAGATCTGTCCTGTTCAAACAACTTAAGCAAACTGGAAAACGACCGCGTGCTGAAACAACAGGCAAAAGGAAGAGCGAAAACTGACCGCTTCTTTTTCTTCTTCTTTTACGCGCCTATTTTTACGCTAAGTGTATGGGCCAACTTACGGACCGAAATTTACGACATCATTTTACGGACCGAAAATGCGCGCTGAAAATACGCTAGTGTATGCTGGCCTTAAGATGCACCGTTCCTGCGTTATCGCGTTCCAAAATGTGGGATGTCACGAGATGGCGCCAGTATAGAGGCGCAGCTGCGAGATTGCCTCTTAACGCCTCAACGGTATTTGTATAAAGTATGAAGCTATCAACAGATATATCTCCGTTTCGTATTAAACTCGTTGTTGCGAATCTGGAGCACGTACAGTAGAATGTTTGTTGTTCACACATGGCCACCATTGTTTGGTACTTCTCTTACGGCCATAACTATGAGTTTGTTGTGCCCGGTCATCTATAGTCCAACGTTTCTCTTCGCTTGAAAAAGCTTCAGATAATGAAGATGTTTCAGATCGAGTTCCATAAACAAAAGTGCCACGTCGGTCTCAACCTCGATGCTGGCGCCATCTCGTGGCACCCCACACTTTTGGAACGCGATATCTCAGGAACGGTGCATCTAACCACTCTGGTTCCTTCACTGTCGTGTTCTACGCATCGGAAGCTATCGATTGCAGTCACGTTCGGGCAAATTCATGGGGAGACGAAATTGAGGCTAAACCTGGATGCACTCTTTACTAAAAGATCAATCATGTTCCTAGCTATATCTATTGTCCCTAAAAGTACTATGACCCAACTGGAATAGATAAAATTAAAACATGTCCTAACAAACATCCTAAAATCAATAATACTAGACATGTCTTAGATAGTCAGGAAGTTCCTTGGACGAGGAGAACATTTAACATAATCTGCACTTGATGGAGACGGTCGTCAGATTATCAAGCTGAAACCGGTTTAAACCGAGATACAATAATAATAATAATAATAATAATAATAATAATAATAATAATAATAATAATAATAATAATAATAATAATAATAAAGAGAAAATGTTAGCAATTTGATTGAAACTGTTAATTATAGCAATATTTGATTGTTTCATATTTTCCTCAGTATTTTCAACTTTATCTAATTCTTTAGACAAGTTTAGTTTAGACAAGTTTTTAAACTAAAATAAAACATAAGAAATATTCAAGGAAACTTCTCATTCACATGTTTTGAACTAACGATCTAAAAATATAAAACAAAAGACTCTTGAATAGTAAATGAATGAAATTGAATACTCCATTTATTAAAGCGAAGAGTAATCAGGTTTGCTTCAAAAAGACTTGGTTCAAACATCTACATATTAAATGATAATTTACGGTTATCAAATTGTATTTGAAACACTTAATTGCTTTACTAGAATATCAAACTGAGTCTTTAAAAAAGGTTATTGTGGAATATGAGTAACATCTACACTCATAAAGTAATAGAAAATATTAATGTTTTATTTTCATAATTCTAATAGGAACATAATTTTGTAATAGCAGACTGGATGAAGCAGAATTTGTGGTTGGAAATATTTACTTCTTGCGGTCTGCAGCAACAGCTCCGCTAACTGCAGCTTGGGCGTCTCAAAGAAATAAATTGATATTTTAAATAAAAGATTACAAGTTTTGAGTATTACTTTTATTGAATTAGATATGATTTTCATTGTCCGCATATTGGTGGAAGTCACCAAAATTGCTCATGCAACACTTCTACAATATTCGATAAATTAAACCCATGCTTAAATGTAATCAAGGAAAGGAGCTAATCATGTAGTACATACTATGAAATGTTTTTCACGCATTGCAATCTTGTTTTATCAAGTAAATGAATCTTTAAAGCTGTGTAACTAGCCAGACAGTTGGTTTAAAATACTTGCTATTTGATTATATTCGAATACTAAGAAACAGAGGAATAAATCGAACGAAATTTCTAGGACTTACTTTTTACATGAATATTTAGAAATCCTTACATTTAATAGAACTTCAAATTGAGTAACCTTAAAATTAGTATGACTTGCAAGTCTGCAAACAGACTTCTAAAGTCATAGCATTGAGTCAAACAGACATTGGACATATATATATGGGAGAGGGGATATTTGTATATAGAAAGGTAAAACTCAAAATTTCCAATAAAAGACACAATTTAGAGTTTAAATAATTGGGCCATAATCTACGTACGTTTTTATAGCACAACCTGTTAAAAGAATAAAGAATAAAGGATAAAGATTAAAGAATAAAGAACCTGTTAAATCATGGAAATTCAGGAAACGAATTTAAAATAAAAATGGCAGAATTGGAAACTAGTAAAAAGCACAGGGTATTTGGGTTTTTCACGGGGCTATTTGAGTATTTCACCGTATCAACATCGTAAGAAAGAATGGCCAAAGCGTGTATTAACTCCTGGACAGAAGAATGTTGTTTATTCCTGACTGGTGAGCCCTAATAAGATAATTCTACCTCCTCTTCACATAAAGTTGGGGCTCTTCAAAAACTTTGATACGCCAATGGACAAAAGTAATGCAGGATTTTGATACCTCAAGGAAAAATGTACTAGGGTTAATGACGCTAAAATCAAGGAACGGATTTTTGTAGGCCCCCAAATAAGATGTTTGATTCGTGACCAAAAATTTGAGGATCTCTTAACTCCGGTTGAGAAAGCAGCTTGGTGTTCATTTAAATGTTTAACAGAGAATTTTTAGGAAACCAGAAAACCCAAATCACTTTGAAATTGTGAGTGTATTTCCTGCAATCATTCAAAGAAATGGGTTGCAACATGTCTCTTAAAGTTAACTTTCTAGACTCCCACCTGGATTTCTTTCCTGAAAACCTTGGTGCTGTTAGTGATAAGCATGGGGAACGTTTTCATCAAGACATTTTGCTCCATGGAGAAGAGGTACCAGGACAGTGGAGTTCACAAATGCTAGCTGATTACTGTTGGACACACAAAAGATATGTTCCAGAAGCCAAACACAGAAGAAAGTCGACAACTAAAACATTTTAGTTAAGGTAAGTAAGTGTGCATTTATTAAGAAGATACCACTCACTTATTTTGTATTATTTATTAAGTAGGCATAAAATTATCTTTTAGTGTAGTTTCTGTTTCTGGAAAACTATATACAAACAGCAAATTATATAAAAAAATCTTATAAACTACTTTTTGGAGGGAATTTCCCCCAAAATCCCTCTAAAAATTCCCTCATAGAAAAAATGGTGACACGGTGTATACATATTTGAAAATGTTTTATTTCAAATCCAATAAGGTATAAACCGTCTTACATTGTAATTTCCGTGGAAGTTATATGTGGTTTTATCTGCACTAATGAATATGGTAAAATGAACAGTATACATAGCATATTTTTATATAAATATGTTTGTTTCTCTAGAAAGAATAATGCGATTCTTATGAAACTTAGAGGGCTTACTAAGTATAACTCAAGCTAACATACAATATAATTTGTGTGTTTATATACCTAAGGGTACCCGAGCTACAGGTATGAAAATGGTAAAAAAAAAAAAAAAGAAAAAAGCAAATTTAAGGGCAAATTTCCCGAAAATCCCTCTGTCACGGGAAAACTGTGAGTGATAAAGAAAAACTGATTCGAATTCTACGTGAAGAGTTCTATTAGAATCAGGTATTTTCTTCCGTGTGCGAGAGAAAAAGATTTTTTTTTTTTTTTTTTTTTTTGTTGACTAGTGTAATCAGTATTGCAAGCCGTACATTGTATCTTATTGACAATATGTGGCCAATAATAAGAATGTAATATGGTGAGACTTTTAATAGTGTTTTGCACTGTGGTGTATTTTTATGAATTAATAGACTCGTGAAAATGTGTTTCAATTGTTCGTCTTTGTGTTGCAGTTAACGTTTATACGGAAATAATTAGAAAAATTGCTAAACTGCATTTTTATTATGTTTTTTCCGATCTACTATTTAAGCGAGGTACTACGACTGAATGTCGCCATTGTACTTCTGTCATCATCGCAGTTATAGCTACCATTAACAACTAAAAAACTTTCCAAGATGAAGTACTTTGTACTCGCTGTTATGATGATTGTTTGCTCCGTGAGTATTTAATTCACTTCCAGTTCTTAAGCTTTTAGTAAAGAACAACTTAAAGCTGCTTTGAGAAAATATGTATAGTTTGAAAATACCTAGATTATGATAGGAAATATGCAAACATATAATACAACAAATTCTCGGGTGGATATGTAAGGAGAGGTATCTTCGAAATAGTGAAAATATTTTAAAATAAAATACTTTTCGGCACCGTTGTATATAGAGCGTTATTTCATATCATGAATGGTTGCGAAGGATCCTGACATTGTATATGGAGGTAATTCGAAAGATCGTGAGTTTAATGTTCAAAAAGTTATGTCCCTTCAAATCGTGTTTTTGCTTTTTCTTTATTTTACACATCCATTCACGTATTAGTTACTGAAGTAGCTGCAGTTGTGTTAAGAAAACGAAGACAAAATTGTGACCCAGTTTTCTTCAAGTAACAGTACTGAAACATTAAGTGAAAAATTTGTATATTTACGACGTCTGTTGGAAAAGTATCCAACCACGATCTTGGGAAACTAATACAATTCCCTGGCGTTATCTTAATCATAATATCGTTCACACTCTTGCTTCCATTCAATGAATTAAAGTCTGTGACAAACATCTTGGCATTTCATCTAAACGAATAAAAGACCAGCTCTGACGCGACGTTGCCGAGTAGTAAAGAAGAGTGTGGCTAAGCAAACGAACTACAGCGCGATCAGGTGGCAGGGGATAAACGTGGACGTGTACAAAGTAAACGTGGTAATATCGTTGGCCTCTCATTTGCTAGCAGCATTTAAAGGGAACTTGGAGCGCTGCCTTCAAATGCCAAGATGTTTGTCACGTCGTTTAGTTAGCATTTGTACTAATGGAAATAGATCTCGAGAGTAGTACGAGAACAGTCGTCAAATTGCACGAGATCTCCTCTCGGCTGTGAACGCGTGCTTCTTCTTGCCATCTTTTGATTTTTGAAAATAGGCTTACAAGGCTCTACCCGGAGAGTAGAAAGCTAGACGAAACATAGAAATCTTGTGCCATGTTGGAACGGATAACCACATGAGTTGGATGAATGGAATCATCATCGGAGATTTGAAGTCCATAGATCTTGACAAACAGAGTCACAGAAACTGTCTTAGGGACTGAAAAAATGTCTAAAGAGAAGTCTTTCGTTATCTATAGGTCCTTCCGATACGTATTCATGTTGCAAATTGTCTCAGCAAATCTAAGAACATTCGGTGCTTCTCTAAGCACCTGGTGATCAACTACGCGAGCTTTGTAAGGCCTTAGAGAAGTCAGATGTATCCACGTAATGTATCGTAACTTCGTTCTCGCGTCTTACCAGTACATCCATGTCATTACCATTTTAACCGCTCCGTGACCACAGACAATATAAACACACAATATAATCACTCTTCTAGAACAGAAGATGAAAATGAAAGAAATGCCACCTGGAGTCTAAATATATCACAGACGCCTCCTTCATGTCACAAAATTTGATAAACCTACGCCATGTAATTTTCTCAAAAACAAAGAAAGTCGAATAGTTTTTCGACAGACGTTGTATCCATTCAATGAAAATTTCTACTTGATCAAAAATAAGACACTAATACCAATTTGTTAAAGTAATTAAGCTTTTGGATACTGTAATTTTCACGAGAGAAGTCAGGATTTCTTGTAAGGGATCTCTTTATGGCACGTTCAATGGACAAAGGAATCAAGTCTACTTTCTAAGTCTATCCGGACATATCCCTCTTTTAAGATCTTTATCTAAAGTTCCTTTGAGACCTTAACAAGGTTCATGTCTAAATTACTCTTTTAATGTAGAAAACTGTATAAACTTTTTCAACACTTAACCATACCACACAAACGTTATGTCTCTCATTCTCGCAACTTTGATAATGTAGCGGAAGTCCCTTGTCCTTCAAATGCCCCATATAGTGTTGAATTTAGTTACGGACAAGATTTCTGAACCAGGTCTGTACACCTAAGGAAAGTATCTGGACTCCACTTACACTTTTTTAATAATGTCTGGGTTTGGATTTTAGCTATAATATTATTATAAGAAAAATTCTAATCAAGGGGGATTCGATTTGTTGCTTTCCGATTTCTTCTTCTTCAGAACAACGAATCATGAACTCCAATGTTAATTATTCTGTCTTCCCAATAGATAAAATTTACAATTGCCAATGATTTGTCTGATCTGTATTACCACAAATGTCCAAAATAAATATTATAATATTATTAATTTACAAAGGCTTTATTGTACATTTGTATTTCAATTCATATATTAACGACGTATATTTTAAGAAAGAATATCGTAATAATTTTTTTTTATTTTTACTTTTTCAGATCAGCGCCCTAGCTGGTAAGTTTAAAAATTATTTCATTTTTCAATAAGAATACTACTTCTGATGTAAGTTCATGGCCATAGTTCATACTGATATGTTTTCAGAAGAAAATGTTCTAGGTAATTTTTGTTAGTCATACAAGTCTCGCTGTTTCTACTGTAACAATACTTGTTTATTAACAACACAATTCAATCTTTCTTAAAGTAAAGTAAACTACAAAATTAATTTTATATATATATATCTTAGAACACAGTGCATTCAACTAATTAAGTTAATGCATACATATGAGATCTTATATGTTTATGTATTCCTTATAAGACTCTAAAATTCTTTCTCTTTTTCTTCGTACAAGATTATTGCTATAGAATTAAGTATACTGATGTTTGTGAAAATTAAAATACTCGGAAGCAATAGAGTAATTCTTTCAAATCCCTAGATGTACTTCAGAAAGCTTCGTAAGCCATATTTTAGCAGAATAATACCAATGCGACTAATATTATTCAAACTTTATTTTGGGAACGAATGGTACCGCTGCCAGCTGGCCTGTACAGCTGTCTATGCTGTAACCTATCAAACACAATGGAATATTATTTGTTAACTCATAGATCGCCAGAGAAAGCTAATTAGATTAATTAAAATATGTTTAAATGAATTCCAAAGTAAAGTCCGGGTAGGAAAATTTTGGTCCACGAGCTTTCACGTCGAAAATGGCCTGAAAAAAGGAGATGCGTTGTCGCCATTATTATTTAACTTTTTTCTGGAATACGCTATAAGGAAAATCAAAGATAGAAACCAGGGACTAGGGTTGAACGGTATTTACCAGGTTATGGCATATGCTGATGATGTAAATTTAATAGGGGATGATAGGAGAACAATAGAAATAAATGCAGAGGTCTTATTAAACGCTTGCAGGGACATGCGTTTAGAAGTAAATGCAGAGAAAACTAAATACATGGAAGTGCGTCGGGACCGTAATACAGCAAATTATAGATACTTTAAAATATTAAATAATACTTTTGATAAGTGAATAGTTTCAAATATCTAGAATCAATATTAACAGAGGAAAATCATATTCACGGAGAAATTAAATGTCGACTAAAAGCAGGGAATTCGAGTTATTATTCTGTTAAAAATCTCTTGTTGTCGCGAATTCTGTCGAGGAATTTGAAGCTTAAAATATACAAAACGATAATCATGCCTGTTGTTCTGTATGGTTGCGAAACACGGTACTTACATTGACTGTAAGGGAAGAACATAGACTGAAAGTATTTGAGAACAAGATCCTGAGACGAATATTTGGACCCGAGAGAAACGGGACTGGGGAATGGCGGAAACTTCATAACGAGAAACTACATAATTTATACGGCTTATCAAACATTGTTAGGGTCATCAAGTTTAGGAAGCTTAGGTGGGCGGGTCATGTAGCTAGAATGGAAGAAAGTAGAAACGCTTTCAAAGTCTTGACTGGAAGACCAATCAGAAAACGACCATTAGGAAGACCTAGCCGCAGATAGAAGGACAATATTAAGATGGATCTCGCAGAGATTTGAGTACAAAGTAGAAACTGGATGCAATTAGCTAAGGATAGAAGTTAGTGGAGAGTTTTCGTGAACGCGGCATATATATAAACAACGTATTTTAAAACAACTGTCCGGATAGCCACACAGCTTTGGAGATAGTCATGTATTCATTTACTTGATAAGAGAAGATTGAAACGTTTGAAAAACCATTCATTGATTACATTAACTTTTACCATGAATTCATGGATTTAATCTATCGCATGTTGAAGTAGTGTTCCATGAGCAATTTTGGTAACTTTCACGAACTTGCGAACATTTATAAACATTTCTAATTCTTAAAAGTAATCCTGAAAACTTCGAAATCTTTTATTTAAAATATCAATTTATTTCTTTACAGATGCCCAAGTCGCAGTTGGCGGAGCTGTTGCAGCTGCAGGCCGCAAGAAGTAAAAATTTTCGACCACCAACGCTGCTTCATCCAGTCAGCTTTTTCAAAATATGTTCCTATTAGAATTATAAAAATAAAGCACTAATATTTTTATTACTTTGAGTGTAGATGTTACTCATATTCCACAATAAGTTTTCTTCAAAGACTCAGTTTAATATTCTAGTAAAGCAATTAAGTATTTCAAATTCGTGATATTTATGAATCGTCACTTAATGCGTGGATATTTTTATAGTCTTATTAAAACAAACATCACCACCCCTTCCTATGATAAATAGAATATTTAATCACTTTCATTCCCCATTCAAAAGCCTATTATTCTATTTGTTTTAGATCGTTAGTTTAAGATATATGAATGAGAAGATGCCCTTGAATATCTCTTACGTTTTGTTTTAGTTCAGAAACTTCTAAATTGAGGATACGGTGAAAAAATATGAAATCTTTGAGTTTTACGTCCCACGATTTTACCGGCAAGGCTAAAGTGGACTGTGGTGATGAGAAATGAATGAAATGGTGTAACGAAGAAAGTAGAAGGAAACGGAAGAAGCCCGAGCAAACCCACGCACACGGTGTTTGTCCACCACAAAGTTCACTTGGTGGGGCTGGGATCGAACCCGGGATCCCAAGCACCATAGGTGAACGCTCTACCACTGAGCTACTGCGGCTCTTGGGGATACGGTGGTGAAGAGCAGTCCTCTATACGCTAGGATTGTCACTTCGATCTTATTCAAACTTTTTACTTAATTTCTTTCTGTGTGAGAACTATTTTGTTGCTTTTCGGAAATTAGATTGCCTGCATTCAATGCTGACCATATTCGAGCTCCAGAGAAATATCTCCTTGAAACTTCATAAGTCGATTCCTTATAATAATTGAAAAATATTAAAAAGTTCCAGAACTATGCATCGAAAGTGCCTTCTTTTAGAGCTATTCGCTAACGAAGACCAAAAGATATTTTTTTTATTAATTATGGTTTTAAAACACTATTATTGGCTCAAGAAATTTTATCCATGTTTCAGAATCCTCTGATATATAGTATATGAGAATAATTATAGCTAGAAAGGAAATTGTGATATTCGAAAAATATAATTCAAACATGTAATCAATATCAAATAATGTTTGCAAGAATAGTCGCAAACAGTAAGTGCAAATTTTCATTTGCACACAGCATCTCTTACGTGAAAACCTTAACAAACTTCAGCACTATTTTGCTGACTCTAAGGAGAGTTTTTGTTAGTGAATGGAATCGAACTTCCATCTTAGCGTAGACACTAACGTGTTTCTGTTCATTGGTGAAAAGCACCAGATATCGAAGTTTGTCTCATATTGATACTGTACAAAATTTTAACAAGGACAGAGGATGATTATATTTGTAGGAATAACTTTGAAAGAAGCTTCTGTGTACTGTCAGATCAGCTTCATTAAGATTGATCAGTTATGTGAGTTTCATAGTGTAATGAGCAGCTCTAGGACACTGAAACGTGATTGTCAATCATAGTCAGTTAAGCATCCTTAAGTGGACCACAGTTTCTGATTGATTGCTCGCGATTGCTGTGCATGTGAAGTGTTATTGGCTTGTATGATATAAGAAACAGTTCAATGCGGTGTTCATTGAAATGATAGTGCAAAGCAAAATCATAAATTTCACGAGACTAAGAAACCACAGGTACAAGGTATAAGTATGTAAGAGAAGAGTGTTGTCTGTAGTTGAAACAAAGTGTTTACAAATAGATGGCATTTGAGGAACGCAAGTACAATTGGAACAGGTGAAAACTTACATTATGAATTTTGCATTTCCATGTCTCTAGTATTTACAAAGATACATTTATCTGCGTTTGGCAAGTTGTCTGGGATATATCTACACAATAAAGTACTTTTAATAGTATAGGTAGTCGAACAACTTATAAATGTAAAAAAGAATTAATTGAAATATGTTGGAAAATACCAGTGGTAAAACTAACAGATTTTAAAAAATATAGATATTTCTGAATTCTTCGTGATACTTTAGGAAATATCATTTTCTTCAACCTTTCCCAATAGTGTAACTTACATTTTTTACTTGGATTCAAAATGGTTGCAAAGTTTTAAAAATGTGGCTTTATTTTACCTTGGGCAATAGATATATATTACCCTCTCAGGTCACTAGCTTTTATGAACCTATCCTTATCTAACAATATGACAAGCCATTTTAAAGCAATTATTAATTACACAAACCTGCCAAGTTGACGTTTTAGAAAAAAATATGAGAAGTTTTCGCTGAGTTGTATGCGATTTGGTGTGCTGATTTCGAAAATGACATCCATTTTTGTTCATCACGTTAGGACGTTCTTTTCGTAAAATCGATATAGATATATTTTGGTAAAATCTAATTTGAAAAGGAATTCTCAGGAATAATGTGCACGTAGTATCTGGCAGCAGTGGGTTTTATCCATTAAAATCTGTGGAAAATAATTGGTTCTTGGTTAGACACATTGATTTGCCAGCAATGATAGGTTAAAGTATTGAAAAGCACTATTGTCAGATCGCACGAGCCGCCTCCGTTTGAGACAAAAACAAAACGCTCCCTTGAGTTTAAACTCTTAACATCAAATTATAGTGCACTTTCTAAAGGAAAATCGTCTACATATAAGGCTCCGTTTTGAGGCAACTACAAATAGCCTACATTCATCTTTACCGTAGGCTCATCAATCAAGAAATATCAGAACAATAGACCAGGTCCTCCACTTCTTCAAAGTACTTAACAAATTTCTTCTCTCGATGCTTATACGAAGTAAACGAGGCTCCTTTGGCCAATAAGTTTTTCTTTTAAACTGGAGTCCAACAACTCAACTGTCTCTTTCCAAAGGCCCATACTCCTAGTCAGATCATTAAGTTCAAACTCAGAGAAGGGTTGAGGTGGATCGCCTCCAGAGGGATTATATTCGGTATCGGAGCCTTGAACTTCTGGATGTTCCAAGTCTGAAGACTCTGAAGAGATGACTAGCAATTCACTTAAAGCCACTGGGACATCAGAATGGGGCGTATTGCCGAATAAATATTCTCACAATAAAAGACTAGCTTTCTATTTTTACACTTATACCCATGGACATGGCAGGAACAAAAGTAACCATCATCAGAGTTGGTTTTGCGGCTCCTTCCATATCATTGAAATCCCAAGTCGTAGAGCAGTCTTCTTTGGTTTGAGCCATAAGCGTAGATCATTGATACACTGCACACAAACTCTATGAGGAGCCCATGATTTGTTCTAGTATCCGAGTTGCATGCCAGAATAAGCAAGATACAGTTCTCTTACATAGGCTGCAATTCTTCTCATGCGATTTTTAAGAACACTATACTTGCCGCATATGTAACAAAAGTCATCTGGCAAATTTTCACACCGTCTCGAACACGAAGCCATGTTTCACGAAATGCACAGAGAAAAGCAACAGTTACTACTGCTTTTCTGATGAAGTTTCCACTTGTCACTGGATCAGCGTACCCACGACATTACACACGAATGAAGCATTGATACAAACATAAATCTTTCCATGTCTTGTATTTTACTACGAACATGGTACGTACAGATCCTCTTGGTTAGAGAGATAAACTAAGTCATTCATGAGGACAACTCTTTTATATCTTTCCTGATGACTCCAGAACAGTCGGGAGAATTCAGTCTTCCGAAGGATAACACGTTCAGGATCTATCCAGATAAAGCTCGAGCAAATAGAAGGTGACTGCTGCTCGCTTCGCGTTCCTGCGAAGTCTGTGAACCAAGGTCAGGATCTGCAATCAGGCTTCGCGTGACGCTATTATTAGATACAGATTGCGATGGGAAGTAAGGGAGGCGAAGAGGAGGTATCACAGAGAGTTTTACCGCGATAGAATGATGATCAGGCAGGGAGAGAAAATATCTAACCTGAAAAATACGTTTTACGGTAAATGTTCATACAAATCCAAGTAAAATTAAATATTTCAAGAAAATGTGACATAATAGACATTTTTCATTATTTTTATTTAAATCAGCAACAAAAAATACATTACGTTCAGCTATACCTTATCTTTTGCTGTTTTCATCGCAGGCCTGTGCTATTCGTATAGAAATCTTGACTTGATTATAGGCAAAGAGTCTCAAAACGATATCCCATTAGTGAAAGTCTACTTTTGTTTTGTGAGATCTCAAATAGAATATGCGACTCTGTCTTGGTCACCAAAAATACGAAGCACGATCATATGATTGAAAGAATAGAATCCAAATTCTTGAAAGTACTTACTTACGAAAAAAAGAGCATGTATTCAAAATACGAGTCATATTCAGAAATAGTACAAAACATAAATAGGCCTATGCATACTTTCAAAACAGCTAAGAATACGTACCGGTCTTTTATTTTTACACAAATTACTAGGGGTAAAATTGACTGTCTCGACCGGTTAAATTGCTTTACCCGTCAGGTAAATCCCGCGTAGGAAATAACAGTACATTTTCCTGCCAAAAGTCAATAACAAATATCCTCACTAAGTCTCCTATATGAAGGTTGAATGCTTCGTACAATATAATTAAAATCTCTGGTGTAGACGTTTTTAGAATATCAAAGCGAGTATATAAGAATTAACTTAAAAATATATGTGATAACGAAGATGTAAAAACGTATAATCTTGATCAAAGATATAACTGTGGGTAAATGTATTTGAAAAGGAGCAACACTGTGATTGGGCCTACGGCATGTTGTGTTGAATAAATAAAAAAAGTTCATTTTGTTCTAATGGTGATTTCTTTTGTTGATTTAATAATATATATATATATATATTGCATAATCCTTACATTTGGTTTTAATTGTTTGTCTTGTGTGTCCAATATTTGTCAGGTACATTCACATGAGATCTGGTAAATACTTAGGATATCTAATTTTTCCTAATCTTTCATGGACCATAATATTTGTTTGATCTTTATAAATAGTCAATACTCCATATCTCTTCAAAAAATGGTTTATTTTGTTAGATGTATTGTGAATAAAGGGTTATAAGTTCTAATTTTTGTTTCTCTTCCAAACTCTGTCCAAATTTTGCCTCTTTTACATTTTAGGTTTTCTGTTATTGCTTTGTTTATAGATTTTTCTTTGTAATCATTTCCTATAAAAGCACATGTTATTGATTATTTTTTCTAGAGGATTATCTTTACCGTACCGAATATTACTGTCACCCTGTGTAACAATGTTCAGAGTATCACATTTTTCTGGGGTGAATGGTGATATGAACCTAGTCTTAAGTAACGATTATTAGTAGATTCTCTGTATACACGGTGACTCAACTATCTCACGATTTTCTTGCTAAGTAAAAAAATTACATTTTCTCTATATTCTTGATTTCCATTGTTAATGTTAGGATGTATACTATTTATGTGATTTTGAAATTTGAAATATATATTCTAACCATGTGACCAAGACGCATACGTATCATTTACATACTGAAACAAACTTTCGGTATTAGTTTAGCTATTTCTTATGCTTTGTCCTCTCAAGACTCCATTTAGAAATTTACAAGGACTGGTGATAATAATAATCCCATAACTACGCCATTTACTATTAGAAATATTATTACACAGGACTGTAGAAAGCATCTGGTAAAGATATCTTCAAGAAGAAATAATTCATCTCAGTTGCGTTTTTATAGACAATTGCTCCAAAGAAAAAGAGTACAAATAATGCAATAACAAAAGAGGCAAAATTCAGACAGACCTTTGGAAGAAACAAATTAGCACTTATACAGTTCATACGTAATATCTCTAATAAAGCAAGTCTTTGACTAGTATCGAATATCGTCAGTTTATAAAGATCAAGTAAGTACTATATTCAGTGTGAGATCAGGAAAAAATTGACACCCCAGGTTTTTGTTCGATCTTATTATAATATATCCTAAAGTACATTGGAAAACAGGGTGGAGAATTATTACCAGATGTATGCGATTAAATCAATCCGAGAATGCAACATTAGCATAACATACATTAGAAGATTAACATAAAAAGTTGTTTGCAAATGCGTCGTTTATACGCAGATGCACTCACAGATATGAGAGATTACTAAAAAAAAGAAAAGAAATAAAATCAAGCGATAGAACATTGAGTAGAGGGTATGGTTCGGAATTGTCTGATATTGGGAAGTTTTTTATAATAATAATAATAATAGCAAAGTTTACTAATGCTAACAAACTTAAAGCCATGGACATATTTGCAGTACTCATTATTATATATTCATTTGGCTTAATTAAATGTACTGCGACAAATTTACTGAATTTAGCATTAATGATCATGACTTTAATGACAGAGTTCAGAATGAAATAAAAACAATGCAATATTGTGATTGACACTTCCTATAGACGAAGGTGGCATTACTATTATGTATATAACAGAACTCCACAAAGGACATATTAAAAACTCCCCGCAATACTTGACCAACAGGCAATAAATTCATCATCTAATACATGTATTATTTGATGGAGACAAAAATGTTGCACTGCTTCATCTAAACGTGGTAGAGATCATCACAAATTATGAATCAGATTAATAAAATCATAACAAATGGAAATCAAAAAAACTCCACGGAATCGTTAAGAATCAATTACAGGACAGAGAAACAAACAAACGACAATGAACAGCCTGGCTCAATAAAGTTGGTCTTTTTTTTTATATATATATAGAAACAATAGGATTTATAATCACCACCCATGATCGAGTGATACCAAACCAAAACTATTGTAAATTTATATTGAAAGAAGAAAAACTGGATGAAAAAAGAGGAAAATGCAGAGGGACCTCACAAACAATTGAACACATCACACGTCCATAAAGTCCATAGACACTATGGACTATATGAAAAAAAATCAACAATGTTACGGAATCGTTCAATAGTTTTCGGCACGGAACATAGAATTAAACACCGTTACCAAGGCATACTATATATAAATACCACCCAAGCCGTCCATAGAAACAATAAATACAAACTCTACTGGAATCGAGAGATCAGAACTGAAGTAATTGTACCTGCAAACAAACCATGGACATCTCTACACTAAAATGGACCAAGATGTACCTCTTATAGACAAAGAAGTGTCATTGACTCATAACATAAGATTTACTATGAAAATAAGTAAATATACAGTTTATTTTAGTTACAGCTACTGTCCATAAAGGTTTTGTGATGCAACTGAAACAAATAAATGCAAAACACCACCTAACAAACCTACAAAAAACAGCAACACTAGTCATCTGTCATGATCAGGATGTTCTTTGGAGGAGAAGAAGTCTTCTAATAACGCTCTCTTGCCAGAGACGGCCATCAGATTATTAAGGTGAAACCGGTTTAAACCGAATTAACGAAAAATAATAATAATAATAATAATAATAATAATAATAATAATAATAATAATAATAATAATAACAATAATAATAATAAGGCTATATTATATTTGAAGGAAATTGTAAATTAAAACAATAATACAATTTATAATATAATATTGTAATATATGGTATTATTTATAAACATAATTGGCAAGTATTATAAAACAAATTTACAAAAATTTTTTGAGCAGAACAAATAATTTGTAATATATTATTTGTTTTAATATTGTAATATATTAAAACAATAATATAATATTGTTTTAATTTACAATAATCGATTGCTTCATGTTGATAAATAAAATTATGAAATGCAACAATTAGAATTTTTCCACAATCATTGTACAAGAAATCTCAAGTTAGATGAACGCTGATAATGAAACGTGCCAGCAACCTGGCTGAAAAAGACTAGATTCTTTTCCGAAACAGTAGGATTTATGATGGTCATTTAGGACCGAGTAACACCAACCAGAAATTATTGTAAATACGAGCGCGTAAAACACGGTAGGAATACTAACTATTGAGCTTCTTTAATTGAAAATAATCATTTTTATAAGGAACATGATCAACTTTTTCTCTCTGCCCACAAAAATATTGAGACGGTTTTGGTTGAGGAATATTAAGTATGATGTAGTTTTTTTTTTTTTTAATATACTGTTTCGCTGAAAAGAAAAACTTAATTGATAAACTCAACTTTTAAGAAGAGGAAAGATATGAGGATTACTTATATATAGTATTCTTACAATCTTCTAAATAAATTATCATGCAGTATGTTACGTCGCTTGCACATTTTCAACTAAAGAGTTAACTTCAACTGAATATACAGTGTTTCAAAACAACACGGACAATGTTTGAGAGGTGATTCCTGACACCAAGATAACACAAAAAGTATAGACCAACCTGGGTGCACAAATGCTTTCTTTCGGAGTTATAGGTTCCCAAAAATATGAAAAAATTGAAATTTAAAGATCCATAGTTCCAATACTATGGGACTGATTATAGTCGGGTCAAGAATTCACTTAGAAACTAGTATGTGCCCTATCCAAATATCCATGTTTCAATATCCTGCAATACTTCCGCAACAATTTTTATAGAGATAGTTGGTGAGTATTTCAAATCATATGCCCGTAGCCAAACTCTCTCTATAAAAATTGTTGCATTAGTACTGCAGGATTCTGAAACATGTATTTTTTGGTTAACACATCTTAGTTTCTAAGCGAAATCCTGATCCGACTACGGTAGGTCCGATAATATTGGAGCTATGGACCTTTAAATTTAATTTTTTTCATGTTTTCGGCAGTCTATAACTTTGAAAGGAAGCATTTGTGCTCCCAGCTTAGTTTATACTTTATGTCTTATCTTGGCGTCAGGAATCACCTCCCAAACGTTGTCGGTGTTCGTTTGAAACACCCTGTATAATCAGTGCTGTCCACAGTTGGGTTTTAGGGCGCAGGTTGCGCCGGTGAGCGTGTCTGAGGTGACATAATTACTAATTTAATATACAAACTGGAAAATTACCATTTTAGGGACGGAATGGGTACATTTGGTGGTAGAATTGTAAATTTTGAGGGAAATAAGTTACTTTAAAATAAGATCAAAGACATATCTATAGGTTAAACGATAATTTATGAGTTTCACGTTTTATTTGAATCACTTAATAGATTACTAATTACTAATTAAACTCTCGAATATCAAACTGATTCTATCAATAAAGATTACTGTTGATTTTGGATAACATCTACACTGAACAATAATAGAAAATTTGAATGTTTTATTTTCATAATTCTAACTGGAACATAATGCTATAATAACTGATTGAATAGTAATATTGAAGCGGTTTGGTCTTCTCTTGCATATAGTTGATTAAAACCGTTAGTTTCCGTTGATTCGTTAGTTGATTCGTTAGTTTTCACATGGATGCTGGGGACAAATACAGTTATTTAGTATTCTAACTCACAAAATAATTGCAAATCATATTGTTAGATAGTAAGGACAGATTTTTAACCTGAGAGAGTAACATATAGTTCAAGGTAAGATAATACCATAGATTCTTAGGCATTTTGAACCGAAGTACAAAATTTAAATTTCACTGTTGAGAAAGGTTGGAAGCAAAATGATATGCTAAATCCTAGTGAATAATTAGGACCCTTCTAATAAACTAGCTGAATATTACTTTTCCCTTTATTCTTATAGCTCTTAACGAAAGTGTTTAACATGGTGCAGGAGAAGTATTAGCAAGGATGGAGAAATATCAATATTTATGAAAACTATTTCTTTCATCACTTTATTTATTAACACATTTCAATAAATTCTCCTTTACATGCACAAATGTTTCGACTACCTATCGTATTCAAAATACTTTATTGTGAAAAAGTATCGCAGAAAACTTGTTAGCTGTTATATAACATAGAAAAATGTATGTTTGGAATTAGTATAGGTATGAAAATACAAAGTTAATATTGTAAATTTAGAGCCGCTCCTATTCTACTTACGTTCTTCTATGTCTTCTATTTGTAAACTTTTTTTAATTATTGACAATACTGATCTCTAAGAAGCTTATCTTCTACTGTGTTTTATTGTTTTCATGAAAATATCGTTTCTCATTGCATTAACATTTTAATAAACACAGCATTGAACTATTTCTTCTATCACACAACTCAGTTACACTCCATCTGTACGTAATCGCGATCAACCAACAGGAAAGCGGTAGCTCACTTAACGATGCTTAACTAAATATGATTGACAATTCTGTTTTAATTTTCTAGAGTTGCTTATTATATTATAAAACGCACATCGCTGATCAATCTTAATGGAACTGGTTTGATTTTGTATAGAGGAGGGCACTTCTAAAGCGACTGCTACAAATTTAATCATGCTATGTGTATGTATAAATTATGTACAGTATCAATATGGAACAAATTTCGGTATCTAGTACTTTCAACAATCAACAGAAACACGTTGATGACGAGACTAAGATGGAAGCTCGATTCCAATCATTAGGAAAAAGTTTTTCTTATAGTCAGAAAAACGTTCTTTACTTGGTTAAGGAATAATTTGATATTTAAAAATTGGCACTTTGTGTTTCCGATTCGATTTGTAAACATTGTTTAGTATTGAGTTTTGCATTGAATTAGAATTTTTTGAATACCACAAATGGCAAATCGAATAAAATAATTTTCTTAGTCATCTTACAGCACTAAAAGAAGACTATTTAGATTTATATTTATCGAAGCTTGTTAATGTTCTTTTAATATAAGAAATTGACTTATGAAGTTTCAAGGAGATAATTCTCAGGAGCTTGAATATGGTCAGTATCGGATATAGGCAATCTAATTTTGGAAAAGTAACAAAATATTTCTCACACAGAAAGAAATTAAGTAAAAAGTTAGAATGAGGGCAAAGTGGCTATCCTAGCGTATAAAGGGTGTTTTTTACAAGTGAATCACCATATCATCAATTTAAAAGTTTATAAACTAAAACAAACCGTAAGAGATATTAAAGGGGACCTTCTCATTCACATGTCTTGAACCAATGATCTTAAAAATAGAACAAAATATTTTTGAATGGCCAATGAATGTGATTGAATACTCGAGTTATCAAAGCGAGCAGTGGCTGGGTTTACTTCAACAATACTATAATTTAGAAACATCCATACACTAAATAATGATTCATGAATGTCTATGAAGAAAGGTTATTATGAATATAAGTAACATCTAACACTCACAAAGTAATAGAAAATATTAGTGCTTTATTTCCATAATTCTGACAGGAACATAATTTTGTAACAGCTGGCTGGATGAAGCGTTTTTTATGGTTGGAAATGTTTACTTCTTGCCGGCTGCAACAGCAGTTCCAGAAGCTACGGCTTGGGCATCTGGAAGAAATAAATTGATATTTGCAATAAAAAAAATTATGAAAGCTTTGGAAATTACTTTTATTGAAACAGAAATGCCTCTATGTATCCATATATTCGCCTAAGTCACCATAATTGATCATGCAATATCAATATACAATAGGTACAATAGATCAATATACAATAGATTAATATACAATAGATAAAATCTGTGAGTTCATTGTAAAAGCAAATGTAATCAATGAAAGAAGCCAATCATATAGCATATACACTATATACTTTGAAACGTTTTTTTCTGAAATTTCAACTCGTTCTTATCAAGTAAATGAATACACTACTGTTTCTAAAGTTGTAAGACTAGCTGCTCTATGTCCCGCATGATACAACATCCGGGAATTTGAAAGCATAGATCTCATTGCTTCTAGATATTTTGATTTTCACTAGCATCAGTATGTTCTTTTCTATTGCAATAATCTTCTACAAAGGAAAGCACAAGCAATTTCAGATTTTTTAAAAAAGAAATACATAAACATATATGAACTCATATGTACGCAGAAGACTTAATTACTTGTATGCATTATATCCTAATACATGTAGAATTAATTTTGTATTTTACTTTAATTTATAAAAAAAAAGATTAAATGTTGCCAGTAGGAACTATAATTACAGAAGAAATAGTGAGAGCATATTGTACTCAGGTATTTTGAAAAAAAATAATAATATTTACTCCCGAAAACATAATAATATCTACTATGGCCAGGAACTTAATTTGAAGTTCGTAGTAATTTTTTAAAAATAAAATAATTTTTAAATACTTACTAGCAACGGCGCTGATCTGCAAAAAATTAAAAATAAAAATTATATTATTAGGATATTCTTCCTTAACATATATCGAGTTAATATATGAATTAAAACAAAATTTACTGTAAAATTTTTTTTGTAAATTAATAACACTACAAGATTTATGTTGGACATTGCGCAGATCTGTCAAACCATTGACAATTTTAAATGTACTCTGCTGGTCTAAGACGGAATAATTAACAAAGGAGTTCATGATTCGTTGTTCTGAAGGAGAAGAAATATTACAGCATCAAATTGAACCCCACTGTATTCTGATTGCTCCTATAATATTATTTTAATTAAAATCTACACTCAGAGACTATAACAACATAAGAATGATATGTAAGTAGAGTTCAGGTACTTTTCTAGGTGTAAGAGTCTGGTTCAGAAAAACTTTTTGGTAACTAGAGTCAACACTATATGGTGCACTGAGAGTAGAAGGGATTATTACAATTGCATAATCAAAGTTGTGAGAAAGCGAGAGATAATATTTGTACGGTATTAAATACACACTAATTATTTGCTGAGCAAAACTATATATTTTCATTAAAAATTAAACGTGTGTTACAGTTTCACCAACTAACTCTTTGGCTTCATCAGACACTATGAGGTATAGGATAACTGTACAATTTTATACACATACTACAGCTGAGAGGAAAATATTACAGTTAATACTGTATGCTTAAGTGTTTAGAAAGTTTACAGAATTTTTACATTACTGAACACGAATCTTTTAAGGTCTGAAAAGAATTTCAGGTAAAGATCTTAAAGGTGAAATATGTGTGGAATCACTTAAAACAGTAGCATTGATTCTCTTGTGCACAGAATGCTCCATATAAAGTATTCTTTCAAGAAATCCTAACTAGTCATTTGTCTTTGAAAATCACAGTATCGATAAATTTAATTAATTTAACAAGTTCGTATCAATATTTTTTCTTCAAGCAATGATTTTTCTTGACGATATATGACGCCTGTCTAAAAATAATCTGACCTTTGTTTCTGAGAAAACTACACGGTGTAGATGGTCGAAATTTTGTTTCATGAAAGAGGGGTCGTCCATGATGCCTTTAGCCTGCAGATGGCATTAACTTCATTTATATTTTCTGTTGTAGAATTGTGATTATATTGAGTTATCTTCAGTACTCACAGAGCGGGGAAAATGCTAAAGACATGGATGTACGGATAGGAAGCGAGAACGAACTTACAATTGACTTCGTGGATACATTCAAGCTCGCTAAGGTCTGGCAAAGGTCGCGAAGACCGTCAGTTGGTTAGAAAAACCGAACCAACGTTGACTGTGTTCTCGATTGCCAATGTAATGTGTAATATGACTACGTACAGATAGAAAGAACTTCTCTCCAGACATTTTCCGTCATCTACGTGACGCTCTTTACTCGAAATGACTAGATCTATGGACTTGAAAGCCTCGAATACTGCACCAGGATAATGAATTCATTCATGCAGCTCGTGTGGTTTCTTTCAACCATACCACAAGAGTTCGATGTTTCGTCAAGCTTCCTACTCTCTGGATCTACATCGTGAGATTTATATATTTTTTTCCCCAAAAAACATAAGGTATCAGAAAGGTACTTGCTTTGAAACCCGAGACGAGATCTAGTGTAACGCGAAGGCGTTTCTCGCAGTACTTTCAGATGTGAGGTCTGTCTCCAGGAGTAGAAAGACTACCAAACTCTGTGTGTGGAAGCAAGAGAGAACTAGTTTGAAGGACGAGCAATACCTCAAGCGAGTGTAATAGTTTTCGGGGACCATAGTCGGATAGCTTTCCGACAGACCTCGTAAATATATATATATATATATATATATATATATATATATATATATATATATATATATATATATATATATATATATATATATATATATATATATAAATCCCATTTGAAGTTTCAGTACAGTTACTTAAAGAAAAATGGGTTACAAGTTTGTTTCCGTTTTCTCAAGACAACTAAAGCTAGTTTACTTCAGTGACTAATACCAAGGTGGACGTGTAAAGTGAGGTAAATCCAAAAATATGATTTGAAGGGACAGAACTCTTTCCACACCAACTCATGAATTACCTCGAGATAGGATAGTCATGTTGTGTTCTCTTGCAACCATTCATGATAACGCTCTACATACTGGTGCTGAAAAATATGGACTTTCTTCACAGCTATACAATTGAGTAAAACAATATTTTCATAACTTCGAAGATACTTGTCTTTACATACCAACCCAGGAATTTCTTCTATTAGATGCTTGCACACAGTCTGTCTTAATCTACGTAACTATCTTACAATTAGTATTGTTTTTTTTTTCAAAGCAGGTATAGGGTCTTCTCTATTAAAATCTTAAAACCGAATGAATAAGAAATACTCACGGAGCAAACAACCATCATGACAGCAAGTAGAAAGTACTTCATCTTGGGAAGGTTTTAGGTGTTAACGTTGGCTGTAACTACGATGACGACAGAAGTGCAATGATGACAAACAGTCGTAGTGTCTTCCTTAAATAGTAGATCGGGATCATAAAAGAACAGCTAACAATTTCCTTAATCATTTGCGCATAATAATTTCAGACTAAAAGAATTGTAACATAACTTCACAATGGCTATTAATTCATAAAAGAATGCACCATAATGCAGAAGGTATCACACTCACTTTATTGGTCACACATTGTCAATAACCTTTCAAGTACGATTTGTAATACTGATTATATTTCTATCCTAAGTTAAGGCAATTGTAATTTATGTAAATCATTTCAATTTATATACCGAATCAATTGTAGTCTTTCAGTTTCCATAATTGTTAAACTCTGGGCGACAAATGACACATTAATACACCCAGTTCTAATGCAAATTATTTGGAACAAGGTAAACGAATAAGAAAATTAACAATACAAAGGCTACTACTCTAGATTGTAGTTACAATTCATGTGTTTATTCTTTTTTGTTCAATTATGAATTAACAATCTGAACAAACAAAGTTGGTCAACTTGTTGTATTGCCCGGCTACGTTAGTTTGTAAACACTTTCAATGAATGAATGTTTAACATTCCGAAGAGAAAAAAGCCGTATCATTTACAGAAAAACAGTTGAGAATGCCCCGAAAACATTGCCAGAACGAACTTAGAAAGAATGGAGAGATGGAGCAGGAAGAATAAATGTGATTGTTAGTACATGTAAAAGTATATCTTTTTATCCGCACCATCTTCTGTTTTTTCGCAAAAATTAGCAAAATATTATCTCTCTGTGACTTATGGTTCCCGATATATGGCTCCTTAAATTTCCTGAAATTCGAACTTTTTGGCCAATATCTGGGGAACGGCGGCCTGTTATCCACTGGCCACCAGTTAATATCGATACCAAAGTGTTTATCATCCTCTTAGATATTGATCAAAACCAATATGATTTCTCTATGACTTACGGTTCCCGAGATATGACTCCTTAAATCTCCCGAACTCGGAACTAATTTTTTTTTACCAATATCTCGGGAATAGTAAGTTATAGAGAGATGATATTGGTGTTAATCAATACCTAAGAAAATGATAAATATTTTGGTAGCGATATTAACTGGTAGCCACTGGCCAAACCAGTGGCCAGTTGGACAGTGGTCATCGGTCAAAATGTTTACCATCCTCTTAGGTATTGATTAACACCAATATTATCTCACTATAACTTATGGTTCCTGAGATATGGCTACTTAAATCTCGGGAAATCGGGCATTTTTGGCCAATATCTCGGGAACGGTAAGCGCTTTCTCAGATCGTTTTTGATATTCTATCGAGTGGAGGGCTCAAAATTGAGAAGAAAAAAAAATTCAAATAGCAGAGAGAAAGATACACACACACAGACATGGAGAATTCAGTAACAAACCTTTTAAGTTCGTTGAAAATTTGTTATTGGCAATGTTGCAACTTGAGGGGGCCAACTGTCCACCCATTTAAGATGTCCGACGTTTAAGGAGGGCCCACTTAATGATAAAACTTTTCTTACTCCATATGATATGATACGGATATAAATGTGTGAATGAAGTATGGAATAGATTACCACATCCCAAAAATATACTTTTAAACAAAGGAAAAAGTGATATGTGTCCCTTCAGAAGATTTTCTACTTTTAGGGCCCCTAGAATTAACATATATATTTGTAAATATTCTAGGTTTGTGTCAAATATAGTACCCTCAATTTAATTTGTGAAGACTGGGAAATGCCTATCATATAACGTTTAAAAAAATGAAAAATCGTTTAAAATGAAGCTGCTGCACCATCATGTGAACAAAGTATGTTTCCGTAAGATGAAGCATAAAAGCCGCCTGAGCCATACTTCAGTAAAACGCCAAGTAGAGCCCATAGAAGATAATAGCAATATTTATTAAGTTTTTAAATTCTAGAGGTGGATGGAAAGGACCCATTTCCAAAAGAACTGAAAGCAATTGAAAGCGCTGCTGCTACCCTATTATCTGTACAAAATACTGTATATTTCTCTCAGATGAAGTATGAAAGTAATCTAGGCCCTACTTCAGTAAAACGCCAAGTGGGGCCCCTAAAAGTAACAAAAATGTTTTTTAACGTTTTATATTCTAATGGTGAACGGAAAGTTATGGAAAATATGAATCGATGGATGCAAAGTGAATGAATAGGTCTCATTTCCAAAGAACTAAAAATAATTGAAAGTGATGATATATTATTAAGAACATAACAAAACTGAATTGAAAGATAAATTAATAACATGACAAAACTTAAGAAAGTCTAATTAGAAAGTTAAATGCCACTCTTACTGTTTTATGGCTTATTATTGGCAGGTCGTGATATTTTCCCCCAAAATGTTACAAACAAGAAATATGTGATTATTTTACAAAAATATAGCAATATATATATATCTGGAGGCTTTTATAATAATTTCGTTTTGGCGCCCCCTGACCGTGGTGCCCCGGGCAGTCGCCCGGATTTTCCGATCTTTGGTCCGCCCATGTAATAGACTGCGCACTTTCATAACAGACAAATTACTTTTATCAAATATGATTCCTTCATGTAAATTCTCATAATATCCCTAAGCATCTATCAAATGGTGAAATTACTAACAAGTTTGCCAGCCATCTCTCCGTCAATAACTTGTAATACGTGTAAATTGGTATATGATTTCTGCTGATAGTTCCATTTATATTACACTTTTGCATTCAGTTAAATGTTAGAGATGGGCACGAGCGAGTTCGAGTGAGTTTTGTTTCCAACCCGACTAGACTCGAAACAGACATCTTTCAGCTCCACTAAAGAACTCGGCTCAAAACGTTTCCTCCAACTCGACTCGAATTCGTGTCGCGTTTCCAGTCGAGTCGAGCGAAAATGAGCCAAATGCTATGTGTAGTTTCAAGTACTCTCTTTAAGTTTCCTACATAGACACTATCATCAATGATACTACTACTACTACATCAATTTATTATTATTATTATTATTATTATTATTATTATTATTATTATTATTATTATTATTATTATTATTATTATTATTATTATTATTATTATTATAAGACCGTTTATAAACAAGAAAGATAGACAGTTTTTATCTGAATACTAATACCATGGTGGAAAGACTACAAGGTGGTTGCATGCGCATGTCGCCTGAAGCGCTGTCGTGGCTGTGACGTCATCTAGTTTGCAAGAGACAACGGGAAACGGCGCGGCTTTAAGTAACAAGTGGAAATTCTTTGTTACTTTGTTCTTTTAAATGATACCCGAGAATGCCTAATTGTGCAGTGTACGGCTGTAGTAATTATTACAGAAAAACTAAGGGAACTAATATAAAATACTTTAGATTTCCTCAAAAAGAGGGCGAATGTCTCCAGAAATGGATTTTAGCTCGCAGGCGACAGGACAAAATAAACCAAAAATATAGTAAGTTTTACATAAAAGTAATAAATAAATGCAATGGCAAATGAAATTATAAAAATCGATTTATTTACGTACTTTCTTTTTAGTATTAATAGTATGTAATAATAGTATATAGGCCTAGGGTTACAGTAGCTTGTGTTGATTCTGCATACAAAAATCCAACAGTATGATTTAAAAAGACGAACTTTGAGGTAAGACCCGGATTCGAAATCATGAGGGAGGGGAACCGACAGAGGTGATCATTTCTATCATCATTTCCTTATACATAAGCTATTGAGACAAAATTTTCCCCACAGAGACAGGCATGTAACTCGAGAAGGGAGGCACGATGATCTAGGAGGCTTACCTCCCTCGAGTTACGCATATGGAGAGCATTGAACACGTTACAGTAGTTTAGGTCCCATTTCATTCTGGAGGTCTGCATTCCCTGTAGCCTCGATGCTAAAACGGGACATTGAACTTCAAATTAACTAACGAATGGAAGGTTCGTAATAACGATCAACGGTTACAAAGATATATAACAATATATTTGATCAAGAGAATAAAATATCCACCTACCATATCAGGGCGACATTGTCGGGACATTTTTACACTCAAATTTTGAAATTTTTGTTCATTTTAATCATAACTTTGGATAATTACATATACATATTTAGGGCCCCCTCCAGAATTATAAAATTAAGAATGACTGCAGTAAATTTAAAAATATGGTAGATTCTCAACCAATCAAGGAAGCACGGTGGCTCAGTGGCAGAAGGCTCACCTCTGGTGCAAGGGATACTGCCCGCTTCTCGGTCAAGTGAGTTTCTGGTGGACAACATCGTGAGTTTCTCGGGGTACTCTCGTATTCTCATTCCACCAAATTCCACATAATCATTCACTTGCATTTATCTTTTGTCTTCTTTAGTCCACGGGACAGAAAAGAGAAAACTTATCAAGGAAATTTAAAAAATTGTGTAATTTTATGGTTTATGTGTTTTCTAGTCTAGCTGTAACACCCCTACATCGTCTTCACTTACGCCTAGTACTTTGTTTCTTGCTTGAAATAGTCAAGTTGCAATTTTTTTGTTTGAGGTGCTTTGTATATACATATTTATTTCTATATATTTTAGAACACAATAGTATATGTAACGTTTTATTTCGTACAAATGTTTAATAACACAGTTTGTTATGGCGTAAATTTTGACACTAATATTCAGAGAACTGTCAGTTTCACCAAACCTTTTGTTCAAATACAAATTCTATAAATAAGCGATCAGCGGTTTCAATAAGATGATTTTTATATAAATCAAAAATAAAAACGATGTTTAAAATATTAAATACGTGCGTTCCTGCTCAATAAAGTTTTTAACCTTCCCTGAGATTCTGACGAAACTTACGTGGGAGCAGTCTTAAAAAAAAAATAAATAAATAAAACTGTCCAAGCATAACGAAAATATACGTACGTGCATTTCTGTTTATGAAAACCATGAATTCTCCCTTGAGATATTCTCAAAATTTATATGGGGTCATCAGTAAAGAATTATCTTTCAAGCAAAATAATAATAATAGTAAATCAAAACCGATCAATGTGTTACGAAAATATACTTGAACATACATAAATATATAATAATAAAATGCATTAACAACACACTGTGTTATAGATTATTCAGGCCTATACATACTCGAGCAGGGATGTTATAAATAGAGGATCTGCCCATATGTATCTTCATTCTATTAAATCGGTGAAGACAGAAAGCAACCGAGCATCGGCACGTCTGATTGGCTACTCTCGTTTCTACCATCGTCTGATTAGCTACTTTCATTTCCGCCATGATTGTTGGCTCAAAACATTGCGATCCTATTGGACGAAGTGGGCAGAGTAGGGGTGGCGAAACTGTGAGGCATGGCTTCAAGATTTTGTTGTAAGGATAGATCCTCTATTTTATAAGATCCTTGTACTCGAATGTATTACTTCAGATATTTAAAAAAGAAAAGAAAAGAAAGAAAGAAAGAAAAGAAAAGAAAGAAAAAGAAAATGTAGTGAGTAATATTGGCTTGTTCAAGCTTCAAAGTTGTTTAATATGAACTGATATTGCTGTTTCTTTTGCTATTGTAAATATCTTCCTCTGAATTCACTTAGCTTAAGCATTGATTACATTACGTTTATATAATTATTCTTTGTACTAAAATATTTACTTTGTTTAAGATCACTATAAATAGAAGAGGAGTTTGCGTGTAAGATACCAGCGAGCAAGCGCTTGTTAAAAGTTCATCTGACTCTCGCTGGCCACGTCTGCGACCGAGATGACGTCATGCGCCAGAGCGACAAGAATGTAGCACTGCATTGCATCCACCTTGTAGTCTTTCCACCATGACTAATACTAGATGACAGCAGATCTCGGTAGCCGTCAAGGATAGAAGGCAAGGACATCGTTCATGAGGTTCCGGGTTTATATCCCGAAGGAACATCAGACCCGTTGGCAGATGGGGGCAGGTGGTGAACTCTCTCTCAAGGTTAATTGACCCCTTGAAACTGTGAATTGTGATAACCAGTGTTTCAGAATTTAATTAAAACATGAATTTGCAGTAGAATGCAATAGAATAAAATATGCTGATTACATTATGTCATATAGCCAAAACAAGTCAAATCCTGTATATAATTTTAAGAATTAAGAGAGGAGAATATGAAGGATTAAGGATCATACGCAAATTCAATATCCACAGCGCTGTTGTCATTATCAAGGGCGAGGGACAGGCATGTAGCCAAGAGGGGCGGAGGTCCGCCCTCCCTTGGATACCAGACATGAAAAATTTAAGGAAGGATGAAACAAAGAGAAACGAGAAAAAGAAGAATCATCGTTAAAAATAAAAAGCTACAGCAAACTTTTGATTAATGTTTCTTATGAGGAGATTTGTATTACTTGCAATACATGGTGGTGAATGAACGGGATATCCTGGAAAAGTCAGGGAATTTGAAATGTCTAGAATTTGCAGGGAATTCTCAGAATTTCTGCTACTAGTTGGGGAAATTTCAAGCTTTCGAAAGCATAGTGCCGTTCTGTAACAATGTGGACATTTTTTATCATAATTTTTCATCGCTTCTCTGCAGTATCAAACATGTTATTTCAGAAACAGTTTTTTACTGCTCCTTTAACCTCTCATTTGGAATAGACAGTAGTTGACGGAGTAATAAAAACAAAAAGATATGTGAAAAGAAAGTTCTGTTAACATTTGATTTAACACAGAAAGAAACGCAGATATTGTAAACTATTTTGCAAGACATTATTGGATATGTACTTTTTAATAATAGTGGATATGTACTTTTCATAGCAGTTGAGGTCATAATGAAAGGAAAATCGTTATAATTGAATAAACAAAAAGGGAACGTAAATATTGTAAAATCTTTTTCAATAGTGTTTTTTGGTATTTTACTCGAGATTTCTTCATAGTTTGTTTTAAAGTACTTACTAATATATCCTGATTTTATTGTCCTAATAAACTAATATATGTTGCAAGTAAAATAGTTTAGAATGATCGAGCCCGCGGTGTGATGACCACAGTATTTCATATCACAGAACCCCCCCCCCCTTCCCTTTACGAAATCCTGGCTACATGCCTGCGAGGGGAAGGTACAAAACGGAATTGAACTAGATTTAACCACAACAAACTGGCACCTTGGCTTATGCCGTTAGGAAGAGATGGGGGAAATTGGAACACTCTCTTACAACCTGCGATGCCCCAACAGAGGGATAAGCATATCTTCATCTTTTTGTTGATTGCCATTCGAAAAAAAAAAAAAACTCATGAAAAGCAAACACTACAATGAAGTATTATGACAGATACGAATAGAACCACTATTTCGGGGTAAAATTTGGGAATCTTAAATGAAAGACACTTCTAGTGGCCTTTAGTGTTATAAACAAGCATTTTTCATATTATTCAAGATATCTCCCGCCTCAGTCCTGAAAAGGACTATAAGTGTATGGCTATTCAATGCGTTCGATAAGCGTTTTTATGGCTCATGCGTATGCTGGGAATACGCTGACCATGTATTTAAATGTGGATGGCTAATCACAATGTGCTGCAAACACGAAACCAATAAAAACGCGCAGAATACGTCGGCTCGAGCGTATTTGGTGCGTTTCGGAACAATAGACAGCCTACTGAATTCAGAATCAGTAAAGGATGTCTAAAGGAAGAAAAAAGGAAAGACGTGTTGCCAGGCAAGGATTTTTAGCAAGAAACAGGTGCTTGGAAGATGCTTTGTGCAAAGTATTGGAACTCTGCTATTATAAAGTATGTGCGTGAATAACAAAAGAAAATTTACAAAAATACAAGGGAATTCCGTAAAATTAGGTAATCACAGAAAAAAAATACATGTCACAATAGGGTTATTTCTTGTGATTTCGCGTGAATGAGAATAAGGGTGTGCCAGTAAGACCTGGAAACCCTGACTGGCTCACAGTATGATTTATCTGTGGCGAAAGTAAAATTACTGAGTAGCCTCCTAGGTCGCGTACGCAGCGGGGATAACGCATCCTCGAATAGTCATAGTCTAAATGTCCGAAGTCGTATTTTTCAAGATGCCGACAGTACCGACTATTCAAAGAAAAAGAAAATGGAGAAAGATTGCTAAATATTGCAAAGATTGCTGACTTGTCATAAATATGTCAGAGTATGTTTAGGGTGGATGTGTTATGCGGAAAAGACGAACAGATGAATTCGATATATCAGCTCTGTGCTCGAACAATCGTTCGTCCTCTTGATTTAGAAACGGAATATTTGTTCCTCTCTCCTTTTCACCCATAGGCTCTGAAATGAATTCTTTTTTTAGTTTGTCTCTACATAATGTCATTGTTGTCAATGATACAAATAATAATAATAATACTAGAACATGTATAAACATATCCGAATACTAAAAAAAAAATTCTTTTTTTGTTTACTAGTTGACTGCCACCCTTGGTCGTCGAGAAGTCTTCAGGAGGCAAGGACATCCTTCACTAGGTTTCGGGTTTGAGTTTCGGAGGAGCAAGTATTCGGGCTAGAGCCAAATATTGTAAAAAAAAATAATAATAATAATAATAATAATAATAAAAATTTAAAAAAAGAAAAAAGAAAAAAAGAAAAAACAAGGTACAAACATGCTATAAACTGCTTGGATAGGGTTTACAGATGTCAACGGCTTGGGTGGCTCGGCTGACAGCCACTTCACTACCGAGGCGAACCGAATGAGCCGAGCCAACAGCTCACTCAATCGAGCCAGCCCGAACTCTCGGCTCCGTTGAGAAGATTGTTCATCTATACCGAGCCGGCTCAAGCTATCGGCTCAATTCAAGATAGTCGAACCGAGCCAGCTCGGGCCGATGGCTCGCTTGCGCCGAGTCAACCATGTCTGTGGTTTCTCCCAATCGAGGCGGCTCAAGTCATCTACTCAATTGAGCCAAGACGATGGCTCATCCCAACCGAACCGGGTCGAGCTGTTCACTCAATTGAACCGAGCCGAGTCAAATGACATCACTACCCGGGTTGGACTTCTGCTTGAGCTCAAAAATTCGACCGTGTAGGTCTCAGTCTTGATGGTAAAACTACAGTATATATAGTTATATTGGTGCTCACGAATTTGAGACTGTCTCGTTATAAAAATATATTTTTTGTCTCGTTATCGAGACGAAACAAGATGCGAGCAGTGTCTCCTAGAGGCCTGCACGGGCCGAATTTTTCGGCCCGAGCCCAATCCAGCAAGAATGTACGTAGACCCGGCCCAGCCCGGCCCGGGCCCGATAAATTTTCGAAGTTTCATTTTGTAACATTTTTCACGGGCACACTTCTTCAACGTTTGCCTTTATTCTAATTATCGTTTAACGAATGTCAATAATTATTAAAGAATTGCAATTAATCGGCCCCAGCCCGGTCCGACCTGAAGATAAATCAGTGTCGGCCCGCCCAAGCCCGGCCCGGCCCAAAGAAATAATAGAGTCGGCCCGCCCAAGCCCGGCCCGCGGGCTGGGCCGGGCTTCGGGCCTCGGGCCAGGCCCGGCCCGTGCAGGTCTCTAGTGTCTCCTCTCCTGAGCATAAAGCGAATAAATCACTTTAGCCCTGGTTCGTTAATTTATCTTTAACTCACCAAGTTATAACATTAAACATATCTACTAATGATTACTGACCATAAACTTATCCCCTTTTGTCCTTTTAAATCATACGAATCGTGTACGGATGTCATCGGTTTATTCTTCTATTTATACGTACATTATACATCAACAACCATTCCTTTTGTATATCGTGTCGATAATAATGTTTACCATGACAACATGTCAATAATAATGTTTTCTCTTTTAACTATATATATATATGTTTGATTATTGCGCCTCTGATCATATATCAATAAAATAGGTACAGATTGTCAATACCATTAACAATATACCGTTGTAAGCAACACTAAAAATTTTCCACATTACTGCTTACATTTCTCATAGCTTTCGCTTTCATGTCTAACCAGACCATGATATCAAATCGAGTTGAAACGAGCTGAACGAGCTAGCCATTTATCAAACTCGAGACTCGAAACTCGACCTCAAAAGCATTGACCGGCTCGGAACACAACTCGAGAAAATAACCTTTGACTCGTACCCATCCCTCTTAAAATTCTTTTGCCTGCCCTTAACAAGTACTCAATAGAGGTACTAAAAGTGGCTTTTATTAAATAACTTGATAGGCAAGTCAGTTTATAATAATAATAATAATAATAATAATAATAATAATAATAATAATAATAATAATAATAATAATAATAATAATAATAATAATAATAATAATAATAATAATAATAATAATAATAAAACATTGGGAATTCTTGCACACTTCTGAAAATAAATCATGTTTGGATCTACATATAAGAATGATTTTTATTAATTAAAGGTTGCGAGAGAAGGCGATGTACTAAGGTAGTCCCAAATATAAGATGATCTATTTTTGTTTTGATATATAAGAAAGGTTTTTAATAATATTTACATGACTTTAAACCTTGTCTAGTCTATTTTTCTACATAATCGTCATTTCGGTCAATGCATTTTTTGTAGGCGCTTTAGCACTGTTGCTATGCCCATGTCATACTAGCTCGCATTCATATGTTTGACAAAACGCGGAATCTCATCTTGTTCTTCGTTGTCGTTGGTGATACACGTTCTTTCAACGTAGGAACCAGATGATAATCCCTGCTTTGCTCAACATTCGCGACTATTCTCCACTCCTTTTTTTTTTTTTTTTTTTTCGTCATGGATTTCAGTACGACCAGCTATAAACTCTCTACATTACTTGCAATTGTTTCTGACATCCATGTACGACTCGCCATATGTTTCTGTCAATTAGTGGTGAATTTCGACCGCATTAATTCCTTCTGCGTTCAAAAATCGAATCACTACGCGATCTTCTCCCTTGGCATCCATGGTAGCGCCAAGATGGAACTCCATTACTAACGGCTGCCAAGCCAAGACCAGTGTTCGTAACTTTCCGTAAGAAAATTTCCCTCGATTGTCACAAGATTTTCCCATTCCTTAACTAATTTTCCCTAGTTTATTAATTTAGGATTTAGATTTCTGGGCTTTCGGCATCTAAGGCCGTTAAGCCCGGCACGTTTGAGGGATGACGTCCCTCGGCGATCAAACTATCCGGAAGAAAGGGTTGGGGAAGGAAGGAAGCGGCCTGGGACCTATAAATTAGGTACCCTCCCGACATTTGCCTGGTGTGCATGAGGAAAACACACAAAATCCTCATTCAGGGTGGCTGACCTAAAAAGCGTTTCACACATTATCGACCGGGTGCCCCGAGCAGAAATCGAACCTGGAACCACTCGCACCGAAGATGAGAGCGTTAGCAACTACGGTACGCGGGGCCACCCCTAGTTTGTTGAATAACCAATTCCTATGGCAGAAACTATGTGATAAGATTAACTTAGCTATGTTAAAGGAAGTGTGAAGCATATTTGTTTTATTCATTTGATTTTTTGCCTCTATTTTTTTTCTTTTTCATTCACTTCTTTTTAAATACACACAAATACACAGAGCAAATAATAGGCGCAAATTATGCTACTTTGAACACACACACACACAGAAACTATTGCCACTGCATTGGTTTAGTTCTGAAGAACAAAGACAAATTTAAGCATTTATATTGGTTAATCAGTCAGCGCGATAGTTTATCTCGACTTTTCACGTCTTATCGAAAAATTCCCTTTTCCCGTTTTCGTTAAATTTACCTACGAAATTTCCCTAGATTAAGGAAATTTCCCTCAAACTAACGAACACTGCCCAAGACTGAGCGTTTCGGCGAGGTGCGCACAGGGTTGCTTGGGAATGGGAAAACAACAAACAACAGTGTTGCCAACAGTCTTCTTGACAAGGTACATTCGAGAAGTGTCCCCTGGGGATTTGTGTAAAATTGATCCAAAAGTAAAGTTCTCAGCGGCCTAATGTGTATTGTGCTAATTTTAGCGGCCCATACAGGTAATTTGCATGTTTATTGTCCTTCATCGGGAATTCAATCCTACACTACTATAACGCTCGGACACAAAATTGCTTTTCGTTTCTTTAGATGTAACTAGACCTGAATGTGGTCATATACAAAAGAAAAAAATAAATAAATAAATAAAAATAAATAAATAAATAAATAAATAAATAAATAATAGTAACAATAAAATGTAGCAAGTACTGCTTCTCCGACACATGGTACCCACTCCGGCCGCCATCTTAGACCCGTCATATTGGATTCAGCTTTCGTTTTTTTTTTTTTTTTTTTTTTTTTTAATGGGAATAGGTGCAAGTGATACATCAAATTCATGTACAATTTTCTCGGAAATTCATTGGTGTAGTGAGTTTTCCTGTAGCTTATTCCATTTGCAAGGTATTGCATATTAAATGTCAGGCACTTTATGAATATTGAACCAAATAGAAAGTTGTGCAAGTCCCAGTGTGTATATGTAATCCATAGCGAGTAGAAGAGACTCGCTATGTGTAATTTTTTACGTGATTTATCGTTGACGAAATATTCTCTGAACGTAGGGGAGATTGCCCCAGTGCCTGACACTTCACCATTTTCCATTGTTTTTCATAATCCCCTCAGTGAATAAAAACAAAACTTACAGTAAACATAAAGGATAAAATGAAAAATAACATACTCTAAAATGAAGTTCAAGTCTGCTTTATTTTCTGAGTTATTTATGAACTTCCAAAAGTGTCTTTAATTATGATAACAAAAAAACTGTTCCCAGTACCGGACACATAGTTCTTTGTGTAACAGCAGTAAGATAAACTTACCGAGTTCAGTTAGTTAAGGAATATATTCTCAGTCATGGTTTGCAGTGTTTACATACAAAATAATTCACAGTATCGCTATCAACACATGCAATGTAAGCCCAACCACGACAAATGCAACATTGGACCCAGTCCTCTTCAAATGCCTCCCCACAAATAAAGCATGTAGTCTCCTTGGATTTGTTCTCTCCATCTCCATATTTGTTTTCTTCATTTTTGTCCTTTCTAATGTCATTTCGAAACTGAATTTTTCTTCTAGGAAAGTTCTGTCTTGTATTCTTCCCATGAAGTCTTGCTAGTCTTCTTTTCCCTCCTTCTGTTCCAGACGTTTCTTATAGGGCGTTGGTGTCAAAATTTCACTTTCTTCTGCTCTTCTCTTCCGTACAGCAATCTTCCTCTGCATATTAGTAGCTACAGGGGACATTGTTCTATGGCATTTTGGAAGGCTTGTGACATTAAAGGAACAGCTGGATTGAAGTCCTGATGAGTAGAAGGTGCTAAAGGGTTCACGTTTGATGCAGTTGGTTGATTATCTATCACTAATTCTGGCTTTTTCTGACACTGTTTGTTTTCAACCCAATTTTAATCCCATTTTCCTTTCTTACCTTCTACAATTCTGGTAGTGCAGCCTGAAACCAAACACTGGCTTCCGTATACTTGGTATCACTTCGTGCTGTCCGGTGCACATGTGCTGTCCGATATTGGAACCATATCCAACATACGAAAAATAATGCACCTCTTAAAACCTGGCGAACTGTTCATTTAAATAATATTGTTATTCTACTGTCTACACATACATAATCTTTGCTAACAACAAGAAGCTTGTTTAACTTATCTCAATTAACCACAGAGAATAATCCAAAATTAATATTCTAACACACCAGTAGCGCAACAAACACTTTACAGCTATTAACTACGTGGTGGTTTGAGCCAGTCTGAACACACCGTGTCAACTACGGTCTTTTGTCTCCTCTAATTGTAGGTGAGAATCAAATGGTGCTACCTGGCGTAGGAATGCCCCAACCTCTAATGTCCGGTACTGGGAACTGTCCGGCACTGGCGCAATCTCTCCTACATACATACAGATAAACAGACGGCAATACGAAAATGGTAGGCCTTCACCTAAATCTGGTCGTATCTAGATTTACATTGGGTACTTTGACTGTAACACAATACTTACTTGTTATAGTATAACATGAAGGGAATAACAATCACACATAAAAATGTAATAAGATCATGACACCAACGTTGTAAAGGGTCATCAAAACCGTAGGTGTAACTGATATTACTCTGCAATTTCTATTCACGAAGTGCCTGGAAGAATTAAACATGCAGTACCTTCCAAACGGTACAAGCTACAGTAAAATTCACTAGACCAGTAAATTTCCGAGAAAATTGTACATTAATTTGAAGTATCACTTGCACCTATTCCCATTTGAAAAGCTGAAGGTTTAATTCAATATTGCGTATCTAAGATGGTAGCTGGGGTGGGTAACATGTGTCAGAGAAGCAGTACTTGATCCAATTTGTTTTGCATATGCTCATATTTATGTCCAGTTGTATCAAAAGAAATTAAAAGCAATTTTGTGTCTGAGAGTTTTAGTAGTGTATGATTGAAGGCCCATCAATATGCAGATTACTTGTATGGACCACAAAAATTAGTACAATACACATTGGGCCAAGGAGAACTTTGCATTTGAATCAATTTTACACGAATCCCAAAGGGACAGAGCCCTTTGGACATCTTATTTTTGGGTTTACCTTCATATTAACACTGAAGAAGAGAACAGAATAAAGATAAACATTATCTAAATCGCGGAGGAGGGCAAATAAGAAAACATGTAGCAATCACGTTGTAGGCCATGGAGGGATGAGCACCATTGGTGTAATGTATAATTGAAGTGTTTCTTTGTGCTTTTGTAGTTCCATCAAGGAATTGAAATAACGACAGAAACTATCCCGTTATGCATCTTAACTTAAGAATAATATGGAATAAGTTTTAGTATAGATTGTTCTACATTTGTGAGTTATGAAATCACTTTAACGTCTTTATTTTCTTAAATATTCTAACATTTTTTTTAAATGTTCAACAATAAAAGTAAAAACAACTTATTGTTAAATTTTGGAAGCATTAAAATGCCTGCTATGAAACGATTAAATAATGGTTTCAAAATCATTAAAAAGTGAATGAAATCTTTGAATTCTACGCAAATAATAAAAATAACTATGACATATTAAAAGTAGTGTTATTAAGACTCACAATAGAGTGTTTAAAAAGTATTGTTTACTAAAATCCATTGTATTGAATTTTTGATAATATTTTCTTTGTTTGGTGTTATTAGTGTTTAGAACAATTAGACCGGTGAGGGAGAAAATGAACTTGTGGGACTCATAAAGCTCGCAAGAGTCAAAATATGCATATTATTGATTAAACTTTGCTTATTGTCCATTTCAATGTGCTACTACTGTTAACCTGAATGCATTTTTGCACTTGGTGTCCCAATAAGAATGCTGGATTTATATGACCAAAACTCACATTTTAGTATCTATATATTAAAATGCTAGATTTATATGTTTATGGCCAAGAAAAGTTTATATATTTGTGGACGTTTATATGTTTGTGGTTAATTCTTTTAACAATGATATCTCAAAAACAACAAGCAGATTTTACTGATGGGTTGCAAATTTTACGTAGATTGTTCAGTTCTAATTGAATATTTAATAAAACATGGCCGTTATTTCTTTATTACATTTTAGGAATACACTGAAAGTGTTGAATTTTTTTCAAAAAAGTAAAACATAATATCCTACAAGTTATACATTTCAACTCCACATGTTGTATAGAGGAGTTGTATATCTCTCAGGCGTTTGTTTCATCGCCAAATGATAATGAAAAACGAAGGATAACCATTTCTTCATCTAAGATGTATTGTTTGGAGTGTTTTGGCCAATGAACGTCATATATCATTGACATTATAATTAGCTGTGTGTGTAATGTATTTCCTTATTACAAACTGCATGCAAGAAGAAAGGAAACACTGATCATGCATGAATTATAAACTCCAACGGAAGTAGGCCCATATCTTGCAAATGGTGCGATATATTGAAAGAAATATCGAAAAAATCTTCGCTTTATGATACCCTTTTCGATTTTTATTAAAACGTCCTTCACTTGTGTCTTTAAAGAGACATGTACAAATGTGAGGAATGACAAGGAGATTCATGTTCATATGTGACTGTTGCGCTGTGTAGGGAGCGCAGGTTCAGCTAGTATCTATTCGAAAGCAATGCAATGCGTAGGCAAGCTAACTGAAAAGTGAAACCAAACTGATAAATATATAAATGAGCATTGTCACTTTTCAAATGACTGTGTCATGGACACAATGAGAGTTAAAATGTAAATGCGTTTGAATATTGTTAGAAAACACATACTTACCTCTAACTCCTAGTACTGTTTATAGGTTTCGTCAGATAATAATATGATCAGGTATAGTATACGTACCTAGGAGAAATACGTGATCATCCTATTTCAGTGATTGAGAGAGATTTCATCTTTTGAAAAATCCAACTCATATTTTTGTTGTTTTTACCTGTGCTTCTTATATACGGGTGATTCTTTGTTACCTCTTTCTTATTAGTCACTCACCTCCATACATATTACAGCGAAGCGCGACACTTCGGTGCTAGCAGCACGCTAAATACTACTAATTTCTAGAAGGCGAAGCGCAACACTTCGGTGCTAGCAGCACGCTAAATATTATTAACCTCTAGAAGGCGAAGCGTAATACTTCGGTGCTAGCAGCACGCTAAATACTACTAACCTCTAGAAGGCGGAGCGCAACACTTCGGTGCTAGCAGCACGCTAAATACTACTAACCTCTAGAAGGCGAAGCGCAACACTTCGGTGCTAGCAGCACGCTAAACACTACTAACCTCTAGAAGGTGAAACGCAACATTTCGGTGCTAGCAGCACACTAAATACTACTAACCTCTAGAAGGCGAAGCTCAACTCTTCGGTGCTAGCAGCACGCTAAATACTACTAACCTCTAGCACTTCAGTGTTAGCGGTACGCCAAAATATTACTAATTTCTAGAAGTCGAAGCGCAACACTTCGTGTTAGCGGCACATCAAAATATTAGTAACCTCTAGCAAGCATCGCGTGGTATTAGAATACTAGGTGATTTTTACGATGGCGGACTCTGGCATAAACACTGACATATCCATAACAGGTCAAAACAGGTTACCAAGCCTCATTCCTGATCCTTCCAGTTGTTCCACTAAGGCGGAAAAACGTAAAGAGCGGACTAAAGAATTAACTGAACGATCCAGAAGCGCATCACAAAGTTCTATTAGCTCTGCTGCTTCACGCTCTTCTATAAATCAAGGTGGCTACGCTACACGTTTGAAGCTTTCATCGCCAACTAAAAAGCAGCATACAACCTTAGATACAGACCAAGGCTCTCATGATATGGAAACTGACCCACCTGCAGATACTGATGAGGAAATTCAGCAAGAACTTACTTACGAAGGCCATACACTTCACAAAGTTCTGAGAATTCATAATACTATGGGCCACACATACATGGCTAAAATCTTAACAGCAGTGTCACAATCCACCACTGATACTCTCCTCACTACAGGGGTGTACATATACAACCGAAAGCATGGTGTCGAGCCGCCTCGTTCCTCAGCACCTTTGTCTCTTCGGTGGGAGAATTGTTAGACTTATAACCAACATACTACAGCAGCCTATCCTAATACCACCATCTCCAGCTATCGCTCAGGTGAACATTCAACCCGTACTTGTCCGAATCTCCAGCGTCCACTGAATTGTTCTACATGTGAAGAGCCACATCCGACATATAGTTATATGTGCAAAGAAAGCCTACACCTGCAGTCGATCATCCTGAATATGTTGTACCATTAAGCACTCACAATTATACCAATGATGTTCCTTCCTCACTCGACTCACCTATTACAGTGCGAAATCTTAAGAATATTCAGCCATTCCATCGTTCTCTCGTCTTAAAGCAGCGAAGGAAATTGTTCATGTCAACTTCTATTGTAATCTCCCAGGTCTTTCCAAATACCTGATACTAACATTATACTTCCTTAATATAGACATCACTTTCGCTACTATTTATTTCAGGCCCGAACATCCGCTACCTACTTCATTTGTTCAATATACGAGTATTTCTGACAATTTTAAACGTTTTATAATCATGCCTGATTTAAATATGCATAATGGACCAGACCTAGAAAGAACTAATTTTTATAACTTCCTCACAACGCAAACTGATGGTATCCTTAATTATCTACCAAAATCTACTAGGCCTATATAACAAACCATACCAGACATTATCACTTCAGCCAATCTAGTTTCACAAGAACATATTGATTCTCGACCCACTTGGTAGTGACCATGTTACAATTAAGCTTCAACTGAATGCAAATTCCAGACATTCATCTCATCATTTTCAATGCACCAGTCTCAGGTTTGACAAAGCCAGATGAGACCAGTATAGAGCTCACCTCACAACCGCTGTAGAATATTTGGAGCCTCCTATCACGAAAAACGAACTCTATCATCGCATAGACACCGTTACCACTACAAGTCAAGAAGCAAGTTCTCTCTTCACTCCCGTTACTGCATCGAAATCATATCAACCAGCGTTACCTCCGCAATACCTCACGAACATTACTTGCTCCCGACAGTTTTATAGAGATTAACAAAGGACAAGCAACCCTGAGTCACTCCGTCACCATCGAAAACTTCAGTCAACTGTCACGAACTACATTTGCGCTTATAAATACGCTGTTAGTTAAAACATGTAATTCTCTCTCTGGCGCTACTCTTTTCCCGCGTTATTTTGGAAGCGTTTCAATATCCCTTGCGGAAAGTTCACTAAAACACCATATCCATTATTACAAGGGGAATCTCCTACCCAAAATGATGTAGACAAGACCAACGCTTTCGACAATTGTCTTCAAAAAATCTTCACACACAATATTTCTGCACCTGCTCACCACCTGACAGCTAAAGTCAACACATCAGCTCCCATCTTGCAATCCAACGTTCTTCATATTCTTCCTTGTAACCAGCCTCTTACCGCACCAATCACAGATCAAGACCTCAGTTGTCAAACCAAACAAAACAGTGCACCAGGGTTTGATAGTATTACCTACCGAAACGAAAAAGAAAGTCCGTTCACTTTGCTTACCCTGTTAGCCGATATATTTACTTTCATACTACGTGCTGGCTATTTTTCTGTCACCTTTAAAACCTGTAAGACTTTGATGTTTCCAAAGCCACACAAACCACCCGGACATGTATCGTCCTACCGTCCGATACAATTAACATCCACATTTAGCAAAACCTTAGAGCGTATTTTAGTCCGACGTCTACATATCTATATCGAAAGTCGACAACTCCTACCGATATACCAAGCAGGATTTCGACCCTGCTATTCCATAAGCGATCAGCTACTTCGCTTATCCACTATGGTTACACAACACTATAACACCATCAAACCATCACACCTAGCTTTATTTGATCTTGAGAAAGCATTCGACAAGATATGGCATTTAGTATTTATCTATAAATTAATTCGCTTCCGCTTTCGAGCCACCTATATCCGTTTCATATACCATTTATCATATGTTTCTAGAAACAACTACCTATCACATCCTATTTTCCTTCTTTCAAGAGTACCTCTAGGGCGTGTTCCTTTACCACTGCTTTACCTACTTTCTGTTGCCGATATGCCTCCACTTCCAGATCGAGTACACCTCTTTCAATACACAGATGATACTGCTTTCCTTGCTTTAGGTACAACTATGCAATCCATCAATTCACTTCTTGAGACAACAATTAACAATTTCCTCCAGTGGTGTACTAAATGGCAACTAACAATCAATGCAACAGAAACCCCAGGCAATTGTTTTCATTCCACCAAATGAAACATCGAGAGCCCGTTTCATTCCCAACCACCTCTTACTTGATGTCAACGGCAATCAACCACAAGTAAGCTTTACGGTAACTACTTAAGTATTACATTTGATAAGCACCTCACCTGGAAGCCACATCTTAAAACAATAGATACCAAAGTATGCAATACGCTCAACCTATTAAAGAGACTAACTGGAAGATCATGGGGGCTAAAAACACACACAATACTAAATACACGCCCTACACTGACTTGTGGACAGGAACACTGCCTGGATAACGGCCACCAGCTCGTTTTATCCAAAATTTTTGGTGCTTGAAAGACACGCTTCCCGAATTGCTTTCCGAATCAAATTGCCTAGCCCAAAAGCGGACTTATCTCATTCACATTCCTTCTCTCCAGTATCACCTTGAGAAATTACGTTTAACACATACAGGGTGTTAATGAACTATACCGACAAACTATAAGAGGTGATTCCACACATCAAAATAAGAGAAAAGTTCATACGAACCTGTGGGGGAAACTGCATAGTTTCAGAGCTAGGACTGTCCAAAATGCGAAAAGAGAAAATTTCAAGTGGCTTTATATCGAATTCCAGAAACTGAATAGTTTTTCTTATCAGCGTAAAGGAAGTCATGTATATGCAGTCCAAAATTGCCCATTTCATTAATGTTCAATGGATGTAGAGAGTAGGGTGAAATTCCCAGACATGCCATCAACCGAATTTTGAGATATGCTCTGACTTTATGATTGGTCAAAGTAGGCAAACGATAAGACTTGAAAGCAGTGGACACGGAATTCTTTGGAATGTCGGAAGTGTTAAGGATTTCAGTAGTATGGTCTCTCGTACTCGGAAAAACGCATGCTGCGATATTTTCTCTCACGCTTATAAGTGAAGAAAACGTGAAATAGACCATGACGAAACACATCGCAGCACACGTTATTCTGAACACAAAAGAACATGAAGCTACCAGTTCCCAACACTTCCAACTTCCCTCCGAATATCGGGTGTCCATTGTTATGAAGGCTTACCTTTTCTCTACTGTGGACCCTCCTTGAAATCAGGGTATATTTCAAAACTTTATTGAGAGCATATATGAGAATTGCACCCTTTAAGGAATACCCTGTATACCTACTGAAAATTGACGAAATATGCACTTTTGGATTGTGTATGCGTGGCTTCCTTTACGCTCATAAGGACCACCATAAACAGTTTCTGGAATTCGAAATAGGGCCTGTTGAAATTTAGCTTTTCCCCGATTTTGGACAACCCTAGCTCTGACACTACGCACTTTTCGCCATAGGTGCATATGAACATGTTCTCTTATTTTGATGTAAGGAATCATCTCTTACAGTTTGTTGGTACAGTTCATTAACACCCTATATATGTAAACATTATGAAACATAGCACCCACTACTGATGTCTACTATGTACTATCTGGCACTCCATCCTTAATCATCTAGGTATTACTATACACACTTTTACTACTCTATCCACTGTACTGCTACACTCTAGCCCCTGACGCCTTCGATCTGGAAATGCTTGGAGATTTTCAAATACATAATCACCTTCTGCTCATATTTCCATCCTTTGCACAGTAAATTCAACTATCACTAACATGGGTTCATATTGTCTCCATCAAAGTCTAGAGTAGCCCCTAAGGGTACCTCATTTGTCTAACTAATTTTCCCAGTGCTTTAATGTGATGTGAATGAGCACATCGCCTCATCCTCCATCTTCATCATCGACGTTAAGGATCGCAAAGCTTCTTAAATCTTTGAAATTTATTATAGTAAAATTCAATAAACATTTTCCAGATTTGCTCTCAATGCCTCATTACTCCAGTCTATTAACTTGTCTTGAGTGTAGTACATAAGTAGTGGTAATGAGTAGTGACTTACGCAACGCCATACGGTTACATAGCCACTCATAGAAACACACACACAAACTATGTGCAGCGGACCCCGGATATACTGTAGGTTCGATTTATTTTATTACACAGAATCCAAATTTCGAAACCCAAGGACGATTGACTGTGCTATTTTTTTATAGATGAAAAACTTGAGCAATTTTGGACAGGGGGAGTACATGTAACACAGCTACACACACAAAAAAAAAAGTCTGTGCAGCGGAGCCCAAGATATGGATTCGATGTACAGTAGGACGTCGATAATTCGAACGTCAAAATTCCGAAACGTCAAAAATTCGAACTCGGTTCATAGAAGGTAGTGATAGTACACCAATTAAATTTTCTTAGTGTCAAGTCAGTGTTTTTACAAAAACTCATTCATATGTAATTGTTTATCATATATATTTTTATTTTTATTTTCCCTTAGGCCTATACAAGTTAAGTTTTAAGTGTGAGTTATAAGGACAGTGTATTTTAGTGTACGAGCAGGTTCTTCAGAAACATGTAAGTAGCCTTGCGTACGGTATTGTAATTACTGTATGTACTGTATAACCACTGTGTTGATAAAAGAGCATACCGTACAGTATATTTAAGCCTAAATGGCATTTTCTTGGTCATTTTCGAAAATCCGAACAATTTGAAAATCCGAACTACCTGTGGTCCCAATTAGTTCGGATTTTCGACTTCCTACTGTATTTTGTTACACAGAATCCAAATTTTAAAACCCCAGGGTGATCGACCATGTCGTTTTCTTATGGGCAAAAAGCTTGAGCGATTTTTGATAGGGAGGATACACGTAACACGAATATACAAAATAATAAAAGTTATGTGTAGCGAACTCTACGGTATGGATTCAATGTACACTCATGCCCAAAATTATTGTCGCATGTCTATAAATATGTTGTTGTAAGAATAAAATAAACAAACCAAATAAACTTTAGAGTATTATTACGTTTAAAATATTCAATAGTCGTTATAAACAATACTATAAAAAGTTTTGGTCTTGGCATAAATGGTAGAAAGAAGATATTTTAAAAACATTTTATAATAGAGCTTCCATATTTTCATCAAAAACTTACATAACAATTTTCATGCTTCGAAACAGGCGTATTAGTTTTAGAGAACTAATGAGCCTTCTTTTGATCTAGTAAATGTGAAATTTTTCATAGTAAAAGTTTTTTCATAGTAAGTACGTGTGTGATACAATATTTCTCCAAAATTTATATTTCCAACGTTACTAGTTCAGACTCAGCGCAGTAACTTAGATTTTTTCTGGGGGCAAGCATTAGTATTTGGGGCCCCTAGAAAAAGTTGAGCCTTACCGCAAAATTCGAAAGTAGGCCCCTTCCTTCCATCTTTCTCTTACTCTTTGTGGCTTCCTGAGTCTGTGGGCCCTCGCGCACGGTAAGATCTGCGGGGCCGTTAATTACACCCCTGAGCCCGTTCCATGCATGACAAATTAATTAAGGGGAGAATATTCACAAATCTCAAAGCCATACGTATAAATATTATTACTAGCGCCCCTAATAGTAGACATTTTTTACTGAAATGGGCCCACGACTCATTTTTGTTTTATTTACCGGTACCTTTTGGGTGCTATTTTGTTCATTTAATGTAGTGAACCTGTTTGATGCTTCATTTATACTTTCATGTTTGTATCGTACATGGAGTAAGAGAATTTTGTCTTAAACTGGGCCCTCTCGAACGGCGGAGAGTTTTCCCCAAAAAGTTACGGTCCTGTTCAGACTGGAAAATGATGGGACATTCAGTCAAGATTCTGTTATTTATACTATACAAAAATTAGGTTTTTATTATGTACTAGCTGAATTGCCCATTCGTCGCACGGGAAGAACAAGGTTTAATGAATATAAAACATAACATTTGAATAATTTAGATATAAATTCCATTAAAGTAAAATTTTCAAAAACATGTTGACTTGTTGAGAAGATCTCCCCAACTTCAGAAGGTCGTGATATACTCATTTATTGGTGTTTTTCAAAAGAGCCCACTCAACTTAAGGTGCATGAAATGATAAAAAGAAATAAAAACTCATTCAAGTGTAATTATAGTTAGAAATGCATTTCAAACGGTTCACTTGTTTTCTCAAATTGGTCATTTTATGAATACAAATTAGGATTGCCAACTGTCCAGTATTTTACCGGACAGTTCAGTTTTAGACCTTCATGTCCGGCGTCCGGTACGACGTCAAAAGCAGGGGTCAAATGTTCGGTAATTTTTCCTCCTACTAGTCCTATTCTACTAATGTTCTATTACGATTATTTTGAAGTGACGAAAGTAATCGTTTGCCGTTGAACATGGTTAAAGCAGAACTTAAAATTCGTTTTGATATCGACATGTCGTGTGTGGAATTTGCTCAAGAGTTGAAGGCAGAAAATTTACTGAGCTTATCAAAACTGCTAAAGGTCAACAAAAGTACATTTTCAAGAAGGTAGATAGCATAATGCCTCATTCTGCTACATCCTCCAACAAAATAACGTATCCAGATCTTAGTAGCCATTATGAGACATTACCAGCCCTAGCGACGCTGGTAAAACTTACCTTTCAAGTATATTTTGTGTGTTGCCATGATTATATTGTCAATTATATTTGCATTTCTGTTTTAAATATTACTCATTATTGATGGTAGACTACAAAATTTGCATGAGCGGCTCAACCGAAACTGGAAGAGTAAGTTTAATAAATATTTTAAAAGTAACTAATGCTATTAAATTCGAACTCCGAATCGTTCTATTTTATGTGAAATAACCATTTTCAGGTTGTACACATTTTTCACGAGAGATGATGTAACAATCATAGAAGTAGCTATACGTACTCCAGCAGGGTGTCCCGTATTTACATTTTCAGAAGTCGGCAAACTTAAGTCAAATCCTTGAATTAAAATATAGAAATTGTTTCCTCCCACTTAGCACAGAAAATTTTCGAAAACGCTGTTTAAAATATTCGTTTACTTTTAATGAGGAATTTATATACTGATTTTCTAGTCCGTAAATTCAAAGAGGTGTGGGTAGGGTTGCCATTTTTATAAATTAGAAAAGCGGGGGATTCTAAACCGTACCGTAAGTACTGATGTGAACTTGTGTATTACAAATACTGACCTGGGATCCTTCGGTCCTTTTTCATTTTTCATTTTATTTATTTATTTATTTATTTTGATGATTTCTTTATTAAGTGACACTTCGAAAAATGAAAAGAAATTTTTGAGTTTTACGTTCCACGATTATGCCGGTTAGGCTAAAGGAGACGATAATGATGAGAGATGAATGAAATGAAGAAAGTGGGAGGAAACGGGAGAAATCCGAGAAAACCCACACACACGGTGTTTGTCCACCACAAAGTTCACTTGGCGGGAGCAGGGTTTGAACTCGGGATCCCAAACACCAGAGGTGAACGCTCTATCACTGAGCCACCGCGGCCTCAAGTAACACTTCGAACGTGCCTTTCTAACGAAACTAAAGTACATGTACTTTTCTAACAACATCTACAAACGAATATTTATTCGTATAGAACCTCCAGTACATTATGTTAAAAACACATGAACTACACAAAGAAAAGCACTGTGCATTAGAGAAAATCTTTGATGATTAGCAAACGGCTCTACGCACGCGCAGGGGGCAAATAGCTCACAGCCTGAGCCTGAGCGCGAGTCCAAATTTAACTCAATCGTGATTGACATTGATACGGTTTACTTTGAATATAAGAACATTTTATCAACAAAGTCGTCTTAAATTGTTCTCTAATCCAGAAAAGCTGGTGTTTTTTCCTGATTAAGAGATGATTAAGTGGGGGACGAATATAGGACCTGAAAATCGGGTGGTACCCGCTAAAATCGAGTAATATGGCAACCCTAGTTGTGGGGTACTTTATCACAAACACTTTAACCTCCCTCCTTCCTCAGAATACACATTTTAATCAAAATAATATGAGAAAAACTTAGCTTGTTCCTAGTGCAAACTAAGTTCTAAAATTAATTTCAAACAGTTTATTCTCAAGAATCCCTTTGAATTTTATATATAACAACGAAAATTTGATTTTTAATCACAAATGTTCTTTTCGGGGTGTTTTAAATAAGATTCCTTAATGCAACACAATATATAGCATAGTAATTAATAGCAGATGTAGTTAAATAAATTCCTTCCCTAGTTTTCTGGCCACATATTGCTCCTTAGCCTGGTTGTCCAACTGGCCAATTGTTATATATGTTATCTGTACTACCTTTTCAGAAACACTAGTCAATAGTTCTACTGGAACAAACAAACAAACAAACAAATTTAGAATGTTCTCTCATATTAATTTCATCTGTGCTACTTTCACTTCCAAGATTCACTCAACGAGTTTAGCTCAAGGACCTGTGCCATGCAAAGCAATTGGGAGGGAGAAGAGATGTGGATCGCAAGCGGGGAAACGAACTTAAGACGCGGGAATTCCCTCGTCTAATTCAATATTACAACACAGAAAAGGGAAAAGAAGCTGAGAAGGAATTTTATTATTCATACAACACAGTTTGAACATGGTTCATAATAAATTAAGCATTACACGGATCGCTGTTGGCACTACCATATCTGTAATTGGAAATAACCATAAAATTCTTAGCAAGGAAAAGAACACTTTAATGCCTCTAAATATAAAAGAGAAATTACTTTCATCATTTTTTTAAAAAAAGTGTTGTTTGTTTGTTTAAGTTGAAAAAAAGTGAGACTGGTGAGGTGTTCAAATGTGTTGAAAGGTTTTTCAAAAACATTCAGAGATCATACGTTTGTTTACATGTATCAAAGGCATTGTTTTCCTCCTTCTTACTTCGTACTAAGGTAAAGGAACCTTAACATGCGTCTCACATAACTATGATGATTGTCTCCAACTAGAGGTCTGCAGGGCTCGGGCCGTAAATGTTTAAATATACAAATATATTTCTCGGGCCTTTTCGGGCCAAGCTTTGTAAATATACTATACAGCGATATATACATTTCACTGTTCTTTCTGGAGAACTTTCAAACACAACTACAAAATGAAACATCTAAAATTGCTGTAAATAAAAACACAATTTTGAGTTAATTATCAAGTTTCTGTAATTTGGGTTTATTTCGGTCTCATTTGATTATTGGGCCTAAATACTGAAACATATTTCGGAGTCGGGCCAGGCCTCATATTGTATATTCACGGGCCGGGCCGGGCCCGGGCTAAAAATTCTGGCCCGTGTAGACCTTTATCTCCAACACAGATACAATCTGGCTCAATTGGTTATTATAAACAAGCATTTACTATAGACATGCTACGAAAAGAATCATCCAACGATTCGCAGAGCACATGAAAGGTTAGTGGCTATAATAAAATGAAACCAAAAATATTTATATACCAAGGAAACTAGCACTCTAAAAATATTGTCTTTCAAAGCAGATTCCTTGTAGAGGGCGCGGTGGCTCAGTGGTAAAGCTTACCTGGTCCTGGTCCTGGTTCGATCTCATGCCAAATTTGTGATGGACAACGTCGTGTCCGTGGGTTTTCTCGGAGTACTTCTGTTTTCTCCCACATTTCATTCCACCAAGTCTTCCATCATTGTTTACTTGCCTACATCATCGTCTTCCTTAGCCTAAAGAGCATAAATATTGCATGTTAAACAGAAAAATTTCATTTCATTTTCATTTTTCTTAAACCAGAGTCCTTGTAGCTTAAATGTCATTTTTTTACACAGGGAGAATAGATTTGTTGGATGTATATACAAAGGGGCGTATTTACCAACACGTTCATGTAATTATGCCAAGTCTAGAATACAACTAGAAACCTGTAATAAATCTTGCAACTGATTACATCGTCTGTATTATACGAACTCAAATATTACTACACAACATGCCTGAAGCAGAAAATGGAATAACCAATATGCAAGGTGAAGATAATAAGATAAAATGTAAAAACGATAATCTCCAAAGTTTAAATGATGTTCGAAACGGAAAAGATTTAGTCCATAAGAAGGTAAACAAACTGTGTCACTGTACTGTGACTTAAAAGAAACTACACCGATATTACATGGAACATGTGGGACAAATGAAAACATCTCTTTCTTCTGCAGTCAGGCCTTCACAAACCCTGACGTATTTCACTGCACAATGTTTGGTATTGATTTTGTAGCCATGAAATCACGAATGCTTAAATTACACTTGCGAAACAAAGTGTTCCTAGACGGGCACGAAATAAGGCATACATTGCTGTAAACAATCGGCAATGATCTGAGTTAGCACGGTACTAAAATCGGATTCTTACTTCTATTAAAATAATAACGTCTTTCCATGGAACCTTCCCGAAGCAAACAACACTACGCGGCGCGGCGGTCTCAGCGCTGTCTCCCGGAGTATTCGTCAAATCGGACTTGCACAAGACCATGGCACATATTGGAGGTGCATTGTAGCGCATTCTTCCCAGCACTGAACACTTGGTGTATTTAGCTGCACTGCTGTATATACACTGCAGTTACCTTACGTATTAGAAAAAAACAATGTCTTTTTACAGTGCCTTCCTATCCTCTTATTATTTTTGCTCTATGAAGATCAATATTGAACCCGGAAGCGATAGTAAACTTCTTCCACCTCCGGGTTTAGTACAGAGATACAAATGGAGATGGTATACATTTTTGCTCCTTCCCCCTCGTTTGTAAATAATTAATTTTTAAGTGACCAATTCTGCGATTCCAAATGCAACATTGAATTCTCGAATTTTCAGTAATAATAATATTGAAATGAACTTTGAAGTTGTAAATGGTTAATTTCGGTTTGATTATTATTATTATTAATTTAACGTGCGACGATTATGCTCCAAGGCTTTGGGTAAAGATGAAAGTGGTGGTAATAAATTAAATGGTGAAATGAAGAAATTGGGAGGAAACGGAAGAACCCACGCACAAGGTGTTTGTCGACCACAAGTCCCATTTGGTGCTAGCTGGGATGGAACTGCGGCTTCATATACCACGGCTCTACCATTGAGAAGTTGCGCTACCTTCCCCAAATTAGGTTTAAATAGAGAATGGGAGTGTATTTGGTCTGATACCTGTCAATAGAGGAATGGATGGACAGATAGACCACATCGCCGTTCTATAAGACTTCCGATATTTCTGCATAGGATTAGTTTGAAAGTCTAAAAAGCACAGAGATAATCAAAAATGAAATATATTAAACATTCATCAGTTGCTACAAAGAATAAAGGAAACTCAAATCCAATCTTTCGGTATTTGAACAAAGATAGGAGTTATAGGAAATAATCTTGGAGGTCGAGTCCTAGAAGATTAGAAATGAGAAGAAAAGAAAGATTACTTAGAATCTGGATCGTACAATAAGATCAGGGACGTCATTTCAGACTTCGCTTGGGGGGCAGGGGCAAGAGCACCACCGACATAAGACTTTCATGTTTTGTACTAGTATATTAGTAGGCAATCTATTAAAGTGTATGTATTTCTCAAACTCTTGCGGGGGACAATTGCCCCCTCCTGCCCCCCTAAATGACACCGGTGAATAAGATCTCTCGAGATGTTGTGAGGAGAAGCGACGAAATTAAGGGAAGACGGAAGAAAGTGACAATCTCTCTATCAAACTTTGACATCCATGGATAGAAGAGATCGGAGTAAGCAAGAAATATATATTGCCGTGAGGAAACGTGGCACCAAATTGGTAACCCATGAGCCAGAAGCAGCAGTCAGGACCTGACATACCAGACCCGATGGCCTAAACAAACCTGTGATCCGAAAATGAGGAAACACCATACACGTAGAGAGTACGGTATGTATTGTATAAAATTTCTAATGCATTAAATGTAACAAACTAAGTTCTCTATTTTATTATAATCTCTTCTCATCAATTTTCTTTCTCTCTTGTTGGGGGATGCTCAGTGGCTAAGCAGTAGAGCATTCACTTCTTTCGCAAAGGGTTCTGGGTTTGATCCCAGCTCGCGCCTTGTGAGCTCTGTGATGGACAAACACTCTGTGCATGGATTTTCTCGTTTCCTCCAAGTTTCTTCATTTCATTCATTTCTCATCATCCCTGTCTCCTCTAACAAGCCGGCATAACCGTAAGACATAAAACTTAAAGATTTCATTTAATTTTTCTCTCTTGTCGAGCTGCTTCGTGGCTAAGCAGTTAGCGTACGCGCCTTTGGCGTGAGAGAGTTCATGTGGTTCAGATTCCACGTTAATCAGTAGGTCTCGTCTCATATAGCCCCTCTGCTGAACTGGGAGTTAAAATCAACTCTACTCTCTTGTCGAATCCCACTTAAGCTGTGGGTTCACGTCTCATACAAGCCTCGCTGCTGAAAGGGACGCTAAGCTCAAATCAAATCAAATCTTTCTCTCTTGTGTGTGCCTCTTTGTGTCAAAGCATTACACTGACAAATAAATATGACTTCACGATTCAGAGTATGAACATGTGAGAAGCCACGTGTTTCTCTTGGAAGAGATCGTCCAAATTTAATCGAACCAGCCTGTGAAACTTGTCGTGAGTTGTAGAGTACAAGAAATGCCACTGATATCAAAGAATATTTGCTAAATATTTTGTGTTTATTGTGCAAAGAGTATGTTCAAAAACCTCTAAATTAGTTTTCAGTATGAGAAGACGAATAAGCATGGAATTATGTTTGAAATAGTCAAGACACGGTACCGTATTTTCATTAAGAAATTTCACACCAGAAATCAAACGCATGACTATTTATGTTTGAGTAGTGAGCATTTTTAAGTTCAGTATACAGTTTAGATGATTCCGGGTTATCGGGCCTATTCGGGTTAAACGAGAAAAGACCCCTTTGGATCAGACAAAACTACGCAGACCTACCTGCGTAGCTTGGTGATCGATGACCCATTTGAATCAGACAAAATAGACTGACCTACCTCGGTAGCTCGGCAACCGGTGACCCAATTGGATCAGGCAAAATTAGGTTGTCTTACTTGCAGGGCCGGATCCAGGATTTCTTGAATGGGGTGCACCAATAACTACCACTACATTTGATTTAAATTTTTAAGTTTTTAAATGCCTTTAGGCGTTTGTTCAGTAAATCCTTTTCCTTCAACCTTCAGAAAATCGACTTAAACTATTGCTTTTGCAAAACTAAACTTTCTTTTAAGCCTCGAACGGACACATTACAGCAGAAAGTTTCGGAGAATGTTGCTTTTTCACTGCTAGGTTCTCATTTTAGATAGTGTATATTTACAGTGAAGGGAGCTGCATGTGCTCCGGTGCACCCCCTCCCTAAATCCGGCCCTGCTTACTTGGGTAGCCCACTTGAATCGAACACAAGTAAGCTGATCTACCTGTGTGCCTCGATGACCAATGACCTGTTTGAATCAGACAAAAGTAGCTTAACTTATCTGAGTAGCTCGGTGACCGGTGACCTATTTCAATCGGATAAAAGTATCTTACTAGCTCGGTGACAGGTGACCCATTTGAATTGGACACAAGTGGGCTGACCTACCTGGGCTCCGTGTCATAACTGCAACATTAACATAAGCTCCAGACCTTCTTTACATTACAAGGTTTCAAATTTAAATCCCTAACATTCAAGGCGAAAAAGTTAATGATTTACCGACGAGCAACCATCTTTAATTCCACCTAGGTGTGCATAGTAATCCAGCAACTATTTCAAAGAACCATAGCATAATTACAGAAAATTACGTACAATATTTAGAAAAGTTACATCTTTACATAACAAGGAAATCTAGTAATATTCTTCAAACGGATAACATTAAAATATCCTTCACGATGTAAACTATAAATAATTACTAATTGAACAGACGTAATACATGATCATTTCCCTATTGCAATACAGAGCTTTTTCCTTGTACAGAAGCAATGATTTGACACAGGATTCGCGTATTTCTCTTTTCTGCATAAAGAACAAACAAAGATAATGAAATAAATTGTTGAGTACGATAATTGCAATTGACAAAACTCTAACGTGAGTGGAGTGTGGGAAAGTTCTCAGACACGTGTTATATTGTAAGCTGGGTAGGGCTATGTGTAGAAAAAATATGTCTTCTCTATAAATAAGCAAAGTTCCTTTCGGAAGACATTATCTTTATACAACAGAACATATTCTTCACACAAGTCTGCTTAAGTTGAATAATGTAAGTTAAATACTTATATATTTTTATTATTTATTTTAAAATGTTAAGAAACTTCTATTTCTGCAAATATAGCAATGGCTAATATTTTCTTAGAAGGAAAGCGGTTAGTGCATATTGATAGCGTGAGGGAAAGTGGTTAGTGCATACTGATAGCGTGAAGGAAAGCGGTTAGTGCATATTGATAGCGGAGTAATCCCTAAGTGCTACGACTTTTCATGACCTGTTGAATGTTTACGTTGGGCTTGCGTCTATCAAGAAACATATTTAACTTTTGCCGACACCTAACGCAACGGCCACAGCGAAAGTTCTTACCGCCATATATATTTTGAATTATGGCATTCGTAAAATAGGCGATATATATATATATATATATATATATATATATATATATATATATATATATATATATGTATATCGCCTATTTTAAGAATGCCATAATTCAAAATTCCTAACCTTTCAGGAGATGCGTTTGAAACTTTTGAAACGCAGTGGAAACAAATGGGTGCAAGAACTATACAAAGTGCTCTCTAGTAGTGCCCAGTTTCGGAATCACATCTGTGATATATTTACTACAGATAGACATCGAGATTAGATTTCATCTTCTGCTCATAAGAACGATTTTTGAGTTATGTCGTTCTTGAAATAAACAGACGAATATATATGGACGTACTCAGGGTGTCCTTGGGGACCAGACACCACCGAAATATCGACTTTTCTTTAAGTTCAGTGTAATAACAAGTATGACTTTCAAAATTTGAATATAATTTGTTCTTGTATTGAATTAGTACACGTCCAGATATAAATTTCTGCTTATATGCCTGTATAGATATACAATATACGAACAACATATCATAAAAGGTGACAGCAATATCTTGTGAATTATTCATTGTAGCTTTGCAAAATTCAAGATTAGTAATAAAACTCCAACTGACCAAAGCAGTATATATATTTTAAAATTATATATTTGTGTTACATAGCCAAACCTGTAACACAAATATATAATCTTAAAATATATATACTGCTTTGGTCAGTTGGAGTTTTATTAGTAAACAATATCTTCCGTTATCACCGTTACGTTTCTTGACAGTTATAAGCAAAAAAATTAAATGACTTATTTTCTTGACAGCTCCCATTAAAAAAAAAAAAAAAGTTTAACATTCCATTTTCTGCACAGCTGCTGCTGAAATGTTAAACATTGAATTTTCTTGATAGTAGCCTGTGAAAAGTTAAACATTATGTTTGCCTGATAAGCTACTGGTAAAAGGTTAAAGTTTACATTTTCTTGACTCCTGCTGACAAAAGGATAAATATTTAGTGGTTCCAGAATCGAAACCGATGGTTCAAGGAAAACAGCCGAATGAGATACTTCTGATATCTTCACGAAGCACACCGAATCAAAACGCTTATTTAGGTTTGGTTTGTGATACTTTAGAGTGCCTTTTCTGCTCCGAAACCCAATGAAATGGAACCTAATGTTTAAGGTGGAATCCTGTTAGAATTTTCGTTTGTATCTGATGCAAGTACACTTAACTGGAATCAAATCCGGGACTACGTACACAGAAGTCACGAAAGTTATCGATTTATTTATGAAGGAGTAAATTCAGAAAGTAGTACTTAACTATTCTAATATATTGTTTTAGTTAATTATAGAGATTGTAAGCAATTCAAAAGTTCTTTAGTGACCTGTCCTCTTCTCTTCTTCTTGTTCACCTCAACCATAGGTTGGTGGGCAACATGGAAATTTCAAAACTTTTTCTCTCCCTTGAGAGAGCTGCTTTATACTTTGGTAAAGTCTCTTCTTCGTAACTGCATCTAGATATTCTATCCTTGGTCTTCCTCTTCCTGTTTTTCCTTCTGCCTTTCCCTCTATCAACACGGTGATCCAATCGGAGCGCCAAATAAGATGGCTAAGCATATTGTTTCTTCCTTTTCCTATTATCTTCATGATCTGTCGTACTTCCTTTAGTACGTCTTCATTCCTTTTCCTTTCGGTCCATGATATGAGCAGTATTCTACGGCAACACCACATTTCAAATGCTTCCAGCTTGGATATTTCAGCTTTCCTCAATCTCCACGTCTCTGATCCGTAAAGCGCCACGCTCCACACCAGGGTCTTAATAAATCGTTTACGAACGTCCAACGACACATTTCTTGATGTTAATAGTCCTCTTTTCCTATTGAATGCTTGTTTAGCCTGTGCTATTCTGGAACTTATGTCTTTTTAACTTTTTTCGTCTGAAGATGTTAGACTTCCTAAATAGGGGAACGTCTTAACGTCTTCGATTTTCTCTTCATCTAGGCATACGTTTGTCTCTTCCTGTCCTGCTCTTGTTTATTTTATCACTTTGGTTTTGCTGACCTGCAATATATTTAAATAAAGCTAAATTATAACCTACTTAGCATTACTTGTATACGATTTTTCACTAAGGTTGGAACACATGCAAAAAAAGTACCTATTTTTATGGGATATTAAGTAACGTCTTCAAGATAATTTCTATTATTTGCGATACAAAGATTGACGTACTTTGCAAAGTTCAAGTGAACTCAAAGTAAGAAATCCGTAATGCTGCCAATTTTATCACATGCACTCTATATGTGTTCAATCAAGTTCTTTTGTTGTCTTTCGATATGACCATCTTTCACGCCCACTGTCAGTCACCAGTTGAATTCTTTCTTCTATCGGCAAACCCATATTTAATCTCTGAATGATTAAAGAAAAAATAAATTAATAATATTTTCTTTCCTTCAGACTGTAGGAACATCTTCTATATTCATTGTGAGGAAATAATCCTCACCACCTACCAATTTTAAAACCCAAATACTCGAACAGAAAAATTTTAAAATTTTGACACGAAATAACTACCTAGATAGAGGGTAAAAGTGAGGGGGAACATGGGGCAATGCCATCCCCCATCTCGAAAAAATATGTACGGTGCCCATCCACTTTCTAAAATATTACAATGGGCAAAGATAGGCAGGGGGAACGGCGTCACGTATGCCGCTCTCTACCATTTCAGATCCACTTTAACTCCTGCACCAAGATATATAATATTTTCCAAAGGATTCATATTTGTTTAGTTCCAATTATGGATAACAACACAGGATTTTTCAAAAAGATGTTAATAGCCAACTTCTCTTATAAACACTGCACTTGATTCCTCTTCATAAGAAGCGAAGTTTATCCAACAAAACCATGAAGCAAAATTTACAAGTACGAAATACCCAGAAAATGTAGCGAGCCTGGACATCAAAAAGGCAGACATTCATCAACATTTGATTCATCGTCTTAAATACTTTAAACAAAATATCACTAAAATGTTAACACCTTTTTACAAAATAAGTATTTCCAATATGATTGACAAAATTTAACGTTTATAACTGTGTAAAATGTAAACTTACAAAACATAGTTTGAGATTTAAATAGACCTATACTTAGTGCCAAACCATATTCACCCATCGTATTAGGAAGACGGAGCTCCCTCGCGTCTATATGGATAGAGTACGTGCCTTTGGTGTGGGAGACCTAGGTTCGTATTCTGTCTGAAGCTCATGTGGTTCGGGTTCCACATTAACCTGTAGGTTCACGTCTCATATGATCTCGGTGCTGAAATGGACGCTAAACTCAAATACAACCAATATTATGAAGACTAAGATATACGGGTCACACTTCCATTTCATAAACTAAATACTGATCTTTTACAATTATTACTAAAACTGTATTAGTATTTTACGGAAAACTGTTTGAAGAAAGCTCTGTCGGTACAACACATTTTATGGGTTCTTCATATTGAAACGGATTATTCCATTTAAAATATTTAGAGTTACTAATGAAATATTTGTTTACAAAATAGAAGAAAACTACTAAAGCCAATTTCGTAAAAGAAAATACGAGAACAAAATACAGTCACAACTTTACTCAACGCTACAAATATTTTTTTTAACCTTAAGATAGAATGTTTAATGATTCATTTGCCATGTAGTTCGCATGTCTACCATTGTTTGTCTTTACTATCTGATACACATCTTTTAGAAGTTCACTAAACTGACAGGAGACAGGAATTTTTATATCCAGGTCAATACAAGCCCAGGAGGAAAAGCAGTGATGTTTTCAGACGCTTTTCGCCATAAGAGGGAAGGGGAATATCAATACACAAGTGGTTAAAATATTACTGTGAAAATACCGTACTGATAATCCTTGTTGATCAACGATAATGATCAGAGATTTGTCCTGGGGGGATTTATCAGCCTCAGGAGTGAACTCCCCCCAGGTCATCTCCTGAACTTATCACTGAGCAAAAGTGTTAAAGTAATGGAAGTAACTGAGTAATTGTATATAGTATTATTGGTGCACCATAAAAGAAAAAGATTTTTATACTAATTGCATTCTTCGATTGGAACAAATACCTAGGTATTTGTATTAACTATGTAGTGTTTGCTTTTTTTTTTTTTTAAAAAAAAACTATTTTCTTATTAACGTTACTACTTATAACAGTAATAATAATACCTAACACTTGGATTAACATCAGTGTTGCCAACAATTTTGCCTAAATCTCTACAACTAAGTTAGAAGCTTTTTACTCTTCAGCAAAAAGTTCCTACGGGAAATTAACTTAACACTGAATAGAATATATGAACATATATTACAAGTGTTACATAAAATTATGTAATATGTATGTTTACTTATCAGAAATACTTTGTGTTGTTTCCTGTCCATTATGTTAACATATTCAAACACACACTTGTAATTACATAGAGGTCTTTTTCATTGCAATTGGGTTCGAATCAGTTTTGTACACGTGAACTTTTATAATACTTTGGTTGTGAAGAGATATATGCTGATCCGTTACATCAAAAGTTGTGCAGTCTCTTTCTTGTACAGTCCGCGGCAAAAAAAATGCAACATGAACATTGTAAGTTTAGTGTGAAACGACAAAGTCTTTTGCTCCAAAATAAGTATGCAGGGGAGGACGCCGAGGTTTCTCCTTGCGTGATTCGTGCCACTTAGACGTTATGTTGATTCTCTGGGCTATTAGGCGTAGCTTCACAATAAACTTAAATGTTCATTTTCCAGGTTTTTTGCTGGGACTGTACCTTCAGAAGCAAATTTGTAAGTAAACGCGAATTAAAGAAGCTCTACCTCCATTTTGTTTCTCTGCTTTGTTTTAGTATCACTTAATATAGAAAAAATTCGTAGGATACTGTAAATACTCGTAAATATCTTAAAAACAGAATTTTAAAGGATGTAATTAGTGGAAAAAAGTCTGCTGCTAGTTATGAAATTTTCCTTGTGAAAATTTAGCTTAATTCTAATAATTTTGAATTCCTTACACTATAATCAAAGATTAATATGATTTTTTATGCCATAGTTAATTAGAATCAAGCGAATGAACCTTATAAGATCAGTCACCCGTCTGTCCGTTAGTAACTCCACACAATCACTCTTGAACGAAAACGAATTTTTGAATTCTGTTTATCTTTGCAGTTAATAGATAGAGTGATTATCTTGATCGAGTTCGTTAATGGAGTGAATAGCGATTATCTTGATCGAGTTCGTTAATGGAGTGAATAGCGATTATCTTGATCGAGTTCGTTAATGGAGTGAATAGCGATTGTCTTGATCGAGTTTGTTAATGGAGTGAATAGCGATTGTCTTGATCGAGTTCGTTAATGGAGTGAATAGCGATTATCTTGATCGAGTTCGTTAATGGAGTGAATAGCGATTGTCTTGATCGAGTTTGTTAATGGAGTGAATAGCGATTATCTTGATCGAGTTCGTTAATGGAGTGAATAGCGATTATCTTGATCGAGTTCGTTAATGGAGTGAATAGCGATTATCTTGATCGAGTTCGTTAATGGAGTGAATAGCGATTATCTTGATCGAGTTCGTTAATGGAGTGAATAGCGATTATCTTGATCGAGTTCGTTAATGGAGTGAATAGCAATTGTCTTGATCGAGTTTGTTAATGGAGTGAATAGCGATTGTCTTGATCGAGTTCGTTAATGGAGTGAATAGCGATTATCTTGATCGAGTTCGTTAATGGAGTGAATAGCGATTGTCTTGATCGAGTTTGTTAATGGAGTGAATAGCGATTATCTTGATCGAGTTCGTTAATGGAGTGAATAGCGATTATCTTGATCGAGTTCGTTAATGGAGTGAATAGCGATTATCTTGATCGAGTTCGTTAATGGAGTGAATAGCGATTATCTTGATCGAGTTCGTTATTGGAGTGAATTCGTTAACATTTTCACGCGTAACGGCAATTTTAACACTGCTGTTCATTAAGGTAAGCAAGAAAATTATGTTGGTTTTTGTGAAAGTTTGTGTACCATTGATCCTCACACCGTGAGTTGAATGTGAATGGAGATAAGGCAAAGGTCAGTTCTTGGTGTGGGTATATCCAACATACTACCTGGTTCTGACAGCTCAGTTACACCGTGAACTTGCGTAAGGACAGAGTGAACATTGGGCCTGAACAGAGCGTCATAAGGGCGTATATGCTGTACGAGTTCAAACTGGGGTCAAACGTCGCTGCAGCGGGGCGGAAGATATGCCAGGCCTTTGGTAAGGGTGTCGTGATTATACGGACACTGCAGCGGAAGTTTAACAAGTTTAAGGATGGTGACGAAATACTCGAAGACGCACAAGGTGCCGGAAGATCAGCACGTGTATTAAATGAAGATCTTTAGGCAGCAATTGTGGCTAACAGTGGTCACACATGTGAGAAATTGAGACTACAATTCAATTTGAGTGAAGAAACCATTCGGCAGCAGCTCCATCAACTTGGGAAGCACAAGTTGGGTCGATGGTCCCCACATGATTTGACTCTGGGCCAGAAGGCAACACGAGAAGACACCTGTGTTTCTTTGCTATCTCATCTGAGGAAGGAGCCATTTCTGGATTGTGTGTTGACATGTGATGAGACGTTGGTCCTGTACGAAGCTGCATGTTTCCATCATCATTGGTTAGCATCCCATGAACTGCTTCCAAAACAGCCGAAACCAGCAGTGCATCAGAAGAAGTTCCTCTTGTGTGTTTGATGGACTGCTCGCGACATCGTGCATCGGGAACTGCTACCAGCTGGTGAGAGCATCAATGTTACTGTTACTGTCAGCAGTTGAGTCGAATTCAAGAAAAACTCAAAACTCTCGAGCCAGCATTTCTTAATCGTAAAGGGGTCCTCCTAATACAGGGCAATGCTAAGCCCAAAGTGGCTAGGATGACCTGGAACACCATTCTACCTTTTGGATGGGAAACACTATTGCACCTGCCATACTCTCCGGACATTACATCGTCCGATTATCACCTGTTCCATTCCTTGAACAATCCAATCATCTTAGAGGACACCAGTTCAAATCCCTAGTAGAGGTGCAAAATGTACTTAATACCTTCTTCGTCTCATGACCCACCAAGTTCCACCGCGATGGAATCCATGGACTCTCAGAGCGTTGGCAGAAGGTCGTCGATGCTGTTGGGGATTATTTTTGATCTTCCAGGTAAGTCTTAGGTGACATATCGATTTTCGAATGTGGTGGGTGAAAAAGAGACAGAACTATTTTTGTTACCTTAATATGTGCTGAGATTATTCTTTTTGAAATTGAAAGTATTTTTGAGATTAGCAAATATTATGGTTAAACCACAAAAGATATTGTGACGTTAAAACTCACAAGAGAATGAATATCTGCTATGAATAGAATGCGCATGAGTCGAGACACACTTTGTAAAATTCGAGATGAGTCGAGACACGTGTCGAGTCGACACTGATAGTAAACATCTCGACTCGACTCGAATGTCTCGAAAATCTTTCTATATTTTTTAATATTATTTTGAAGAAAGTATTCATTCAGAAGAAGCCTTGAAACCAATTCTAGCATTTATTACTTTAGAAAGGTACAGAACGCATAAAATTAATAATTAATCTTTCGAGATCAAGGTTTAATTTTCAGCTCAATTCAGTTAATTGAAACTAATAATTAATGTTGTGATATTTAACTGTACTTCAAATATAATAATAATAATAATAATAATTGATTATCTAGTTTGTAAAATACTATTATCCGTAGGTTATATCTAGTTTGTATAAAACTATTGTGATAAAGTGAACTTCATAAAATCTCTGAATGAGCAATTGGCAGTCTATAGTAATTTAGCATAGTTGTAATTATTGTGTTCGTTCCCATGAACGCAATAGGGCTACATAACTTCTGGATTATTCGCTTCCTCAACTATTTTGAGGCTTTAATGTGTTGTAGCATATCACGAGTTATGGTGGACATATTGACAATTAGGTAGGTAGTCATAATGCTCTGGCTGATGTGTGCGTATATTTTGTCTCGACTCGAATTTCGAGACGTCTCGTTTCGAATGAGAGTCGAGTCGAGACAGAAACTGTCAAGTCGAATCACGAGTCGAGACAGAAACATATTTTCGAGTCGAGACTACATTTTCTCGAGACGAGTCGAGACAGGCTTAAATCTTGACTCGACTCGACTCGTGCGCGTCCCTAGCTATGAATATCTCGTTAAAACATCTAACTATGTTCACAGAACTTTGGCGCTGCTTGAAATAAAAGAAAATTACGAAGAATGTTAACAGTTCTTTTCCATGTTGTCGAATTTGTTGTGTTTTTTCCTTCATTCAGAAATATATATTTATATAACAATGGCTTTAACCTTGACTGTTTTCTGAAAATGTTGCACTTTCATACGGTATAAACACACTATTAATTTATTTCTGAGAAAGGAATAGCATTTTTCCTTTAACTAATTAAGTAATTTTTACCATAAATTACACGCAAATCTATCAAAATACTTTAACTTTTCAATCCTTTCTTACGTAAGTCCGCAATAATGTTTACAGTTTGTAATTAAGCCAGAGATTCTGCGTGGTACTGGCATATATAAACCAAGAAAGTGAATTGGTTTTATCTCTTATATGCCAGAACTTCATTTTACAAAGTATTTATATACAAAGTATTTATATATATATTTCATTTTCGTGCTCTTTTTAATGTACGAACATCTGATAATAAGAGAGTAAACGAGAAGTGTTTTTTTAAAAGCATTTCAGGCTCTATTGTTATCACCTTAAAGCTCTGATAATTTACCCATACATACTGTACTTGGTTTTCGATTTTACACCGTGTGAGTAGGTTTTCTCGGGGTACTCCCGTTTCCTCCCACTTCCTTCACTCTACCATTTCATTCATTTCTCATCATCACTGTTTCCTTTAGTCTAGCCGGCATAACCTTGGGACGTAAAACTTATAAAAATTTCATTTTCAGTTTACAATTTTATATTATGAAATTCTTATATCATTAAGTAAATACCCATTCAATTACCAACCCTGTCATCCCTTGCATTCCAACATTATGTCGCAAGCCCGACCGCCAAAAAGAAGAAAAATAAACAATACAATTGTTCAATAAAATTTCCATTAGGATAACTCGTTACTTACCTCAGTAATACAGGAAAAGTAATTAAGTGTTTTAAAATACGTAGTGTTATTATCAAAGTTGTAATTTATTATTTAGACATATTTAGATACACTGTATACCTTCGTTTGCGGGGGCTGGTGGTGGAAGACGGAACATCAGCATTCCCCTGTACTTGAGTGTGGTGGGGGAAGAAACTTCTTCTTTTCCCAATCAGGTTACGTGTAGGGATGCGCACGAGGCGAGTCGAGACAGGATTTTCCTGACAAGATTCGAGTCGAGACACGGCTCTTCCATCGAGTCGAGACATCACTTTTACAGCACATTTTCGAGTTGACACAGCCACAAATCTTGTCTCGTGCGCATCCTTAATTACGTGAAACAGATTTTAATTTCGTTTCGTCATGGGTCAACCCATTTCATATCACCTAATTTTAAACATAATTGCTGCTTAACATTTTTTTTATTTTCCTGATTTTTTAAAATCAATGAGTTTCTATAAGTAGATAGTCACAAAACACTGTTTGAAAAAAAATTATATGCCATAGTTTTTTCTGGTAGCCATTTTTAAAATGACAGTTGGGTACATTTTAGTAAGAAAAGTGGTTTCCGGAAAATTTAATTGCCAAGCTATTTTTAAAGATATCAGAGTAATTCAAAAACCAGTGAATTCAGCATGAAGTGAGCTTTATATATACATTATTTTAACATTATATACATTATTTTTCAATCATGCAAGAGGGTCAATAAAATTCTTTATAGTAAATAATCGGAAATAATGTATCAATCGTTAATTTTGCAGACCATTAGTTTTATGAAGGAAAGAAGATTTATGAATGATATGTTATTTGAATACTGTGTTGAATACTTACATAACTACCTGCAGTATAAGTTTTAGTACTGCCAATGCACTCCTTTTTCTTCTAGAGCTATTCCAAAATGGCCGAAAGCAGTGGCGGCTCGTGGAATTTAAAAGTGGTGGGGCACATCCAAAATGCCTACATACTAGGGCGTTATATATATATATATATATATATATATATATATATATATATATATATATATATATATATATATATATATATATATATATATAATTAATAATCTACAATAGTAAAATACAAATTAAAAATTTTAATTATGTCGGTGGATAGTCTTGCCTCCCGTCCCCCCACCATAATCTGAAATAATCTACTGCTACATACTAGGATAACATTAAAAGCCAAACAAAGCAAAGTTTACCTTTATTTTTTGTATATTAGTTCCAGTCTTCTATTTTTGGCTGTAGAATACTCCTCTATCACACGCTTATTGAAGTCCGGAATGGCATTTACCATGTTGTCTATTGATAGTATGGCCAGTGCGTTCAACCTTTCCTTATTCATGGAATTCCGCAAGAATGTTTTTATTCTATTCTACATATATATATTTACAAGTGCAATAGTCCTGTCATATCACCATAACGATGCATAATAAATAAATACCTGAAATTTCCAAAGCTGGTATTAAAAAGAATGGTCTCAGAAAACTCGCCGTCCCAGGCCATGACCCATGTTGGCCCATGTGTAAAAACGCCCCTGATTGTTATTGGGTAACGAATTATTTATTTGTTTTCAACAACAATTTGTTTCAACTACTATATGTCAATTTCCTTCAATTATCGTGGTTTCTTAATTACTTTTCTGGGAAACATTATATACGTAAAGTGTAGCTCACTATTTGAAAATACGATTGCAGATTCCGATTGGTAACTTATGTGTGTAAATTTTAGGTAAATGTATTGTAAATTAACTGCACCATGGTGGCAACCCTTAATATGTCATTCACTACACCCGGAAAGACCAAGCATAAAACTTTACCACCCCGAAATTCTGAAATTGGCTTGACCCTCCCTCCTCCTTCCCCCTCCTGCCGTTCCCGTCTGTATAGAGCTGAGTTTCCTTGTCGCGACCTTCTTACCGCTGTATGTCCCATAAGACAGAGCACAGCGCTTCATGCGTCAGGTCTCAACATTACTGTGCCCATTTTCAATGGACATAACCATAACATCCCCTGCTACCTCTGATGATAGGGCTACTGTCAAAGCATAGAGATGTAAGTCCGCAGCCAAAAATCAACCGTCGCTGTGTTGCCAAGTTTCGTCTATCCTACGAGAGCGCATCATAACCACAGCCTTCTTCGCTCGCAAACACGGCTGTGGCGGAACAAATCCAACAATACAAAAGAAAGAAAAAAAAGCTTATGTTAATGTGTTAGTACTGATTTAATAATTGCAGTTCTATTTAGATCATGAATGGCAGGGCACGTGACCGTGTGCCCCTTAAACAGATCCGCCGCTGGCCGAAAGCCTTTTAACGTCAATTTTCTCTTGTCAATATCTAAAAAGGAACTGAATGAAAATCACTGAAAATTTTACAGAATGTTCTTTATACAAATAGGAATTTTTCACAAAAAAAAAAAAAAAAAAAAAAAGTGACTGACAAGTGAGACTCAACTACATTTAGAGTAATCGAGCAGTGAATTTCAGTAAAAACGTAACCTTTATTCATGCTAGTGCAGTGCCAAGGTAGCAAACTAGGGCTTGAAATTATACAATTAATATTGGTCGAATGATGTTTGTCATTACAGAGAATAAATGTTCAAATGTTTATTTTTAAATAATAATGGACAGTGCTAACAATATGTGAGAGTTCTAATTCTTAAATGTAACTTAGCGATACATTATACTGTACTACACTTGCGTACAGTATACATACAATAATGTTTCTCTAGGTAGTGTTGTGAGTTCCAATGGAGTCACGTTTCGTACTATTTCCTTGCAGGTACCAATGAGTATCATTTATGTAAAGTTGAAAGGCAGTTTTTGGTCCAGGTGGGTGAAAGAAATGTACCAAAACATCATTGTCATATTCTCTTAAGTCTTCAATTTTTTCCGAACCACTACTTCTCATCATATATACAAGCAACAAAATTATTATTCGTAAAAGATGATACGTTTGTTAAAAGTATTGAGGTTGGAAGATCATCAAAGTTTAAGTCTTTGCACATAAGGAAACATCTTATTTTATTGTCACATATGAAGACATATCTATGATAGTTTCTTGTTCCTTTCACTGGTAAACAACATTCAAATCTCTGTTAGTTTCGTTTCAAATTTTCTCAATTTCAGCTGAAGAAACAAATATATATTTAACTCCAGTAGTATTTTCTGAACAGTATTTGAACAAATCTTGTGGAGTAAGGGTCTGTTCTTTGTAAAGTCTTTGAAGGGAAGCTCGTGTTAACTTCTCGTTTTGTTTTCGCCTCTCCCAATGATGTTTTGGTGCATTTCTTTCACCCTTCTGGAACAAGAACTGGCTTTCAACTTTTCAAAAGTGATACTGCTTGGGTGCCTGCAAAGGAAATAGTACGAAAAGTAACTCTCTTGAAACTCACAGCAGTGTCTGGTAAAACACAAAACATAACTAATAAACTATGCAATGAACTATCGTGTTCGTTTGACTCTCTAATGAAAATTGCAGCTGGAAAGAACTTAAAGTTTTAAATATAAATACATAGAGAATCATTATTGTGTGTATACTGTACAAAAGTGTAGTACAGTACAAAGTATCGGTAAGTTACGTTTAAGAATTAGAACTCTCACCTATTGTTAGCACTGCCATTGTTATTTATCCCTTTTAGGATTTGTGGTATATTTTTATACCATGGCATAGAATCATCTTTGACCGCTTATCTAGGTTCTTTAACAGCATTTAAGTCAGTTTCTTTTATTGGTCAAGTCAAGGATGGACGAAAAAGCACCCCAGATGTGTTTCGGAAGCCCATGGTCAACTTGATGGCGCCAGATGGGGGTGAAGGGGCGTGACTTTTTTCTTTCTTAAGGCAAGTTAGAAAACACGCCTTTAGTTTTCATAATATCAGATTAAAAATTTGAATACGGATTGTGTGTACTTTTGGCTTTTTCCAAATTTTTTGATATCCCTATGTGAAACCGAGGCCGGACCCGAGGGGCGCAAGTGTTCCGAGGGGGTGATTTTTTCAGAAAAATTTCCGATTTTTTCCGATTTTTTTCCAGTTCAGATGTATGATACGGACATGCGAGTGATACCGTTAAAAAGACGTTGTTATACGGAAGAAAATAACGTTCAAACAACGACATTAGCCCTACTAGTAATGCCACAATAAAATTTTATAATATGTGTGCATATGTGTATATATATCTATATAGAGCCTAAATTCAGACTTTCAAGAATTTTTTCCACCCTCTGTTTCCAAGATACAAGATTGAAATTTTGCACACGTATTATATATATAACGCATTTTAGTAATAAAAAGAATCAAATCCTACGTGAAACCAGGCTTGGGCCAGAAGAGCAAAATGTTTTGGCGGGAATTTCAAAAAAACAATTCCAGGATTTTTCCGGATTTTCCAGTTTAGGTATACGTTGGAAAGGGTTCGTTATACTGAATAAAATGGTGTTTGAACCATGACTGTAGGTCAAATAGTAATGACACAACATTATTGAAGTATTATATATATATATATATATATATATATATATATATATATATAGTATGGAATATGTGGGTCATCTTCAGACCTTCAAAAATTTCTCCCGTCCTTAGTTTTCAACAAACAAGATTGAAATTCTGCACACGTATTATGTATTAATACATAACAACATATATATATATATATATATATATATATATATATATATATATATTTTTTTTTTTTTTTTTTGAAAAAGTTAGATCTATGTGAACCCAGGCCCGGGCCGAAGGGGCGGAAAATTTTCGAAAAATCTCCCGGTTTTTCTTGATTTTCCTGTTTCTGGTGTATAATACGGACAAACAAGTAGTACCGTAGAAAAGAGTGCTCCGTCCTGAAAGAAACGAGTGAACAGTAAGGAATAGTAGCTGTTTGAGTGAAAGCCTAAAATTTAGCTCAAAAACTGAAAATGATAAAAGGGTTCAAAGTAAAAATATTTGATCATTTATTGTCTGTAATGACAAACATCATTCGATGAATATCAATTGTATAATTTCAAGCCCTAGTTTGCTACCTTGGCACTGCACGAGCGTGAAGAATGGTAACGTTTTTACTGAAATTCACTGCTCTATTACTCTAACTTTAGTCGAGTCTCACTTGTCAGTCATAATCTTTTTGTGAAAAATTCCTATTTGTATAAAGAACATTCTGTAAAATTTTCAGTTATTTTCATTCATTCCCTTTTTTAGATACTGACAAGAGAAAATTGACGTTAAAAGGCTTTCGGCCATTTTGGAATGGCTTTAGAAGAAAAAGGAGAGCATTGTCAGTACTAAAACTTATACTGCAGGTAGTTATATAAGTAGTCAACACAGAAACAACATATCATTAGTGAGTTTCTTTTCCTTCAAACATTGTACAACATTCTTACAGAATTTGGAATACCGAAAAAACTTAAATGAAACCCAAAAGTAAAGTCAGGGTAGGATAATTTTGTCCACGAGAATGGCCTGAAACAAGGAAATGCGTTGTCGCCATTATTATTCAACTTTGTCCTGGAATACGCTCTAAGGAAATTCAAAGATAGCAAGCTGGGCCTAGAGTTGAACGGTATTCAGCAGGTAATGGCGTACGCGGATGATGTAAATTTAATAGGAGATGATACGAGAACAATAGAAAGAAATGCGAAAGTGTCATTAAACGTTTGGAAGGACGTAGGTTTAGAAGTAAATGCAGAAAGACTATATACATGGAAGTTCGTCGGTATCGTAATACGGCAAATTATGGACGCATAAGAATATCAAATAATACTTGTGATAGAGTAGATACCTTCAAATATGTGGGATCAATATTAAGAAACGAAAACCATATTCACGAAGAAATTAAAAGTCGACTAAAAGGAGGGAATTTGTGTTATTATTCAGTTCAAAATCTGTTGTCGTCGCGAATTCTGTCGAGGAATTTGAAGCTTAAAATATATAAAACGATGATCATGCCTGTTGTTCTGTATGGTTGTGAAACATAGTCGCTTACTCTGACGAAAGAACATGACTGAAAGTATTTGAAAACAAGATACTTAGACGAATATTCGGCTTCAAAAGGGACAGGAATGGGGAATGGCGGAAACTCCATAACGAGGAACTAAATAATTTATACGGTTCACCAAACATTGTTAGGGTCATCAAATCTAGAAGGCTCAGGTGGGGAGGTCATGTAGCCAAGATGGAAGAAAGTAGTAACGCTTTCAAAGTCAACTGGAAGATCAATCGGGAATCGACCATTAGGAAAACTTAGGCGCAGATGGGAGGACAATATTAAGATGGATCTCGCAGAAATAAGAATACAAAGTAGAAACTGGATTCAGTTGGCTAAGGATAGAAGTGAGTGAAGAGCTTTTGTGAATGCGGCATTGAACCTCCGGGTTCCATAGGCCATAGAGTTAGTTCGTTAAGAGTCTCTTTTCCTTCATAAAACTAATGGTCTTCAAAATTAATGATTGGTACATTTTTTCCGTGTGTTTACAGTAAAGAGTTTGACTGGCTCTCTTGCATGATAGAAAAATTAAAATAATGTAGCCTATACTTGATGCTCATTTCATGCTGAACATACTGGTTTTGAATTATTTCGATATCTTTAAAATTAGCTTGGCAATAAAACTTTCCGGAAACCACTTTTTTTTTAAAAAAAAAAAATAAAATTTGCCCACTGCCATTTTAAAAATGGCTGCCAGAAAGAAAACTAGGACATATAAGATTTTCTCAAACGGTGTTTTGTAACTATCTATCTATAGGGAGCTCATGATTTAAAAAATGAGGAAAATAAAAAAATGTCGACAACAGTGCCTAGGTGATTTGAAATGAATTGACCCTAATTCTATTTTGTAGGCACTACACTGGAAAAAAATTCTGTATTTAAATTGTTAAATATCAATATAAAATAATTTACCTTGCATTTTGTAAGTTGATATACAAATAGTTGATACTAATTGTGGTAATTTTACTTTATAGGTGTAAATGAATTTACATAGAGCTGTGGCAAACATATTGCCACCGTTTTTTTTAAATCTACCTATGAAAATTTTTATAGTGTATGACAATGTTTGTTTACTATATCATACCAGTATGCCGACATGGTTTGGAGGAAGCGTTGTTATGGTTGCCAAGCTAAGTCTCAGCGAGGTACGCCCAGGCTTCTTTGGGAATAAGGGAAACAACAAACACAACGGTGTTGCCAACAGTTACACGAACAGTTTTCATGCGTCTTTGGAAACATTACTCTTGCTTTTACCCTTGAAAAGAAGTGCAACACTGAAGTTCTGGAAGCTGGAACGGAAAACTAGGCGATATACGGTCATTATTTCTTTCTTTCTGGAAAAGAGTTTGTTACCTATTAATTCAAGTAGCTCAACAATTGCCTCATTATCGTATATGAATCCCAAAAAGTGAAGTTCTCCTACCGGGAACGCTATCAGAGACTACACACATTGAACTTGTGGGCTTACGATGTAACTAACGTAAGAAAATGGTCAATATTTTAAAATATTTCGTTTCACGGTATGAAATTACGATAAAGTTCTAAACTGTGTAAATTAAATACCTTAGAACAGTATGTTATATCTAAGGGTCCCACACACTATTAGTTTAACTGAAGGAAAATCTTATCGTGACGTCAGAACTGAAGGAAAAACTGTGCGAACTGAAGGAATTCGTTCAGTTCAATCAGTTCTTCAGGCGGACTGAAAAACGGTTATTTTGGAGTGAACAAACGAACCGTCATTTTCCACGATAACTGTGCTATTAATGAAGGAAACAATTGTCTCAGTTCACTTCAGTTCTCTCAGTTCAGGTCCTGTCATCATGGCAGTTAGTAAAAGTGAGGCATTGCTAGCTTTTATTGAAGCCTACTATGCTCATCTCGAACATTGGGACATGCAACATGTGCATTATGCGAATAGGTATAAAAGAGGACAGACGACACAAGATACTGTTATTAAAAAGTTAAACAATCTGTGGTCGGGACTGCGGACTGCGGAAAATAAATGAATCCAAGACAGCAGGGACTGGGGGTAAGGAAGTGTATGTTCCAAAGCTTTGGCATTTCAAGGAATTTGAAAGTGCACTCCACAGAATATGTTATGAAACTAAAGCAACTGAACTGAAGGAACTAAAGGACTGAACTCGATTCACTGACGGTACTCCACACACTGTCAGTTCAGTTCATCGTATGATCGGTTAGGTCAGTTTCTAGCACAGTTGGACTGATCAGTTAAAATTGATACTGTATGGGCTCTATAACTTCTACTTGCAATAGAGGAGTAAAGTCAAAGATGTAACATGTAGTCAGGCTCTGAATTCATATTAAAATAAAAACATTACTCGCTATCTTTTCTCGATCTTGATCTCGATCAAATTTTCAACACAAATGAGGTTAAGCCTGGGAGTTTTTTAACATTTAGATAGTACGGTACAGTCACAAACATTAATAAATGGAGGTTGGAGCCATAAGAAATAATGGCTTCAGCCTCTATTTATTAATGTTCGTGACTGTACAACGTAGGGCAGGAGACGGGAAGACATATAGGAATAAATAAAACTTAATAACTCTTGAACTACACGACCGATCTCGATTAAATTTGCTACATAGACGAGGTTTCGGCCTCGAATTATTTTTATTATTTCACTTTGACGGTGGAACTTAGGGTTGGGAGAGGGGGCGAGATATATATATAAATGATCGATATTAGTGTCGAATCCACAGTTTTCGGAGTTGCTGAGACGAAAACTGTGACACTTCTGATGCCGTTTCAATCCAAATTCACCACTTTATGTCCAAAATAAAACTTATTTTCCCCATGCGAAGAACGGGTATTCTGGTAGTAATGGACCAATGTAAATCACGGGTAGTGATTATGTGTTCTTTTGATACACGAAGTCGGTTGCAAAGAACCGCTGTCAAGACCGTTTCTGTTCTATGGCGATCAACGTTGAAACGGAAAAATTGATTGCTACCATTCCGCTTTGAATGGATTTTTAACTCTAGAAAGTCCGTGCTCGCATCTGCTACGTGAAGGACCAGGAGGGGAGTCAAATTTGCCTGCGCTGGTTTCAAGTAGCTTTCAGAGTATTTGTTCAATTTTAGTTACCGTGTTGAACTTAATTTCAGAAAAGAAGCTTTTCAAGAAATTGTGCTTTTTATTTGTTGAGATAAAAATACGTTGCGTAAAACTACTCATATATATTATACCAAATTTTTTATAATACTATGCAGAAAACCAGTATTATAACTTACAATCGACATGTTCTAAAGAAGTATGAAAGCCTGAGTGTTTAAATAAAGGAGAAAAGTAACGTTTTTAAATAGTAATACAAGATTTACTCACACAAATGAAAGGAAGGGGAAAATAAAGATGGGTAGCACACATGACTAAAAGAGATCAAATCGGACAGCGAAACATGAATTATACTTTGTAAAAAAGGCAATGAACTTTATTCCAGTTGAAAAAAGCTAAAATGAACCTTCCATCAAAAGGAACAATAACAAAAAACAGAGAACCCTGAATAAGTATTAACCCATATAAATTAAATAAAAAAGAACTCGAGGGCAAAATTGACCTCCCCCTTGGTCTTTTTAGGGTTAACAGTGAAGATAGAATCTATTCTTAGAATGCTGAATAGATTGCCGAAAACTGCTTCTTGATATTTCTTACCATTTTTGATGTATGGAAACCACTACTGAAATCACTAGTAAATCCGCACCCGGGGCAAGAATATATGACAGTACCCTATACATATGTTCGAAGTAATTTTTTTGTATATTTTTTCCCGAATTTTGCGCCCCCATACTTCGGCGCCCGGGGCAATTGCCCCGCTCCCCCCTCACCTCACGGTACTGAACGTGGCTGTAAATATTTGTTTTTATTGACTTTTTATAAAAAGAGCGTCGTAAAATCGGGGGTTACACATTTAACATACTACATGCAAGCATAATCCATTTCCAATATTACTGTACTAAGAAGAGAACTTGAGCCGTATTCGGCTCCCCCTTGTCTACGCCACTCGCTGTAGGAGGAAAACATGCTAAAAATTTGAGGAGTTTTTATGCAACAAGGAAACACCTGTTGCTAGACGCAACAACAGACATTTCTCCTTCACTGACACATTCCCCTACATCATATTTGCACGTGTTTGTATTCGGATAGCGCCAACGACTTCTGTCTTGACCTAGAATACGTTTACGGAAGATTTACCTCCCAAAGCAAGGAACAAGCCTGAATGACGCATGATTTCAGTTTCATTTAAAAGCTATCGTGAATAAAGAGAAACGGACACTCATCTTTGGTGCATCGAAGCTGATCACACGGACAAGTGTAGTACATTGCGACAATCATCGTTCAGTCCAAGAAGTCTTCGCAGAAACAGTGGCGGACTGTGAAGAAGAGAAAGGGTCATCATAGAGGTATTTTGCGTAGAAAGAACATCCAACTTAACCTTCCCAAACCTCATTTTTCTTTATTAAATGACTTATCTTAATTGGATCCCAAGAGCTACAAGTATTCTCAAATACAACGAATATTCGGTGCACTTTGAACTCACAATTGATAATTTTCAATTCCAAAAGGAACTGAGTATATGCGAATTCTATTATCTATAATAGGCCAAGGTGGCTCAGTGGTAGTGTGGTCCCCTCTGGTGCGCGAGGTCCCTGCTTCAATTCCAGCTCGCGCCAATCGCCAATCGGATATTGATGTTGAGTTTAACATCCCTTACAGCAGCGAGACTACATCAGACGGGACCTACTGAATCCGAACCACATGAGCTCTCACCGGGAATTGAACCCGGATATCCCATGCCAAAGGAGCATACGCTAACCATTTAGCCACGAAGGAACTCTAATCGGACTTTTTGGTGGACAAACACCGTGTGCGTGGGTTTTCTCGGGGTTCTCCCGTTTCCTACCACTTTTTTCATTTCACAATTGCCTTCATTTCTAATCATCACCGTCTCCTTTAGCCTAGTCGGCATTACTGTGGCACGTAAAACTTAAAGATGTCATTTCTATTATCAATAACTTTGAAACAAATATGCATTTGAGATTCTTGTTGGTAAAGTAAAGAAAATCAAAGTGGCACAGCTATAACCTTAACGCTAGAGGAGTCGGATGATTAGTAAAAGTGAATGATTATGATATAATTAGCGGAATGAAAATGTGGGAGAAAACGGGAGTATATCAAGAAAATACAAAGGTAAAATATTTCCACAAGAAACTCTTAAGGATTGGAATCGAACCATGACCTCTGGTACCAAAAGTAAGCGCCCAATCACTGAGCTATTATGTTCTCTTAATTAACCGCAGAGAATTAGACACCACACCAAGTGCTCATTCGAAGGCATAGTGAATGATATAAGTGCTTTCCCTTAGCGTATTTCTATGTTCGATTCCCGCTTCGAGTATCTACTTCTGATAAAAAGACTTAACAATTTTTCAGATTTTATACTTCAAGCAATTCGTTCTTTGATTTCTCTTACTTTGATCACATGTTACTTTGATAATTAAATGAAATATTTCAGTTTAAAGTCCCACGGTTATGCCTATAAGGTTAATGGAAACGGGTGATTCAGACAAGTGAATAATGATGGAATAATTGGTGGAATGGAAATGTGGGAGGAAAGGGAATATCCCGAGAAATACCACAGATACGATGTTGTCCACCACAAACGTACTTGGTCGGGAATCGAACCTGGGACCTATTCACCAGAGATTAGCAATCTATCACTCAGCCGTCGTACTCCCCGTGGTACTTTTATATTGAAAAGTGACGGTAAACTGAAATGTTTAAAATCAAATTTGTTTACGTTAAAAGAATTTAAAAAAAAAAAAAACTTACTGAAATGAGACTATGCGTACTAAAGTTATTCGGGAAAGATTAGCAAAAGCAGTGGTTTCTCTTACAGTAACAGTCAACATTGATAGCACAAATATGAAACCTATAACATTCTCAAACTGCTTAATAAGAAAATAATCATTCGAAAATGAAATGAAATCTTTAAGTTTAATGTCCCACGGTTATGCCGGTTAGGCTAAAGGAGACGGTGATAATGAGAAATGAGTGAAATGGTGGAAGGAAGAAAGTGGGAGGAAACAGGAGGACCTCGAGAAAACCCACGAGCACGGTGTTTGTCCACCACAAAGTCCACACGGCGCGAGCTGGGATCGAACCAGGGATCCCAAGCACCGGAGGTGAACGCTCTACCACTGAGCCACCGCGCCCCTCAACAATCATTAGAGTTCGAATTCACTGCTGTTTGGGTACTTCTAGTCATGCGTACAATAATGGTTAGAGTTCAAGTTTCTCAATCGAGATGTCTCAAGTTCAATCCCGAGGGCCACCATATTGGCTGAGTTTTTTTTTTTTCACTCATTTTCTTCAGTTCTACCATGCAAACGCCGGGTTGTAGGGATGCGCACGAGACGAGTCGAGACAGGATTTTCCTGACAAAATTCGAGTCGAGACACGACTCTTCCAATAGAGAAATATGCATTTTTCGAGTCGAGACATCACTTTTACAGCATATTTTCGAGACGAGACAGCCCCAAATCTTGTCTTGTGCGTATCCCTACCGGGTTGATACCTTAAAGTATAGCTTTTGCTCGATTATATTGTTACTTTTCTTTTATTAACTGTACAAATATACTCCTTTATGCACACTAGTTGTAGTGACGACGTAGTCGTTAACGCATCTGTAATACCAACCACACTTCCCAGATTGTATCCTCGGTGAGAGGAAGATTATTAATTGACTTTGTGCCATTATCAGTAGCTTCATTCCAGATCTTACCTAAGAGGAAGGGGCAAGATGCTTCACTGATATAAGAATATAATGTTTTTTTTTTTATTACTGCAATATTATAAAATCGACCAAATAGTATGAACCTGTCAAACTCATAAGTGAGGTCAATTGTTCCCTTGTCCTCCCCCCATCCCTTGCTTTATTAAGAGCATGGTGACTCAGTGGTTTTACCTCTAGCGCGTGGGTTCCCTGGTTCGATTCCCGTCCAACATCACGTCCATGGGTTTTCTCGGTATACTCGCGTTTCTCCCACATTTTCATTCCACCAATATAATTCGCTTGCCTTAATCATCCGTTTTCCTTAGCCTAAAGGGCGTAATTATGGGACGTCAAGCTGAGAGATTCCATTTTTACGCCCCTGCGTTATCCTTGTTCAAATGTGGATCGAGGACTCCGGTTCGATTCCGGCGTGGACTCGTGTGGTTCGGGTTCAACGTTAAACAGCAGGTCCACGTCTCATGTAGCGTCGCTGCTGAAAGGGACGTTAAACTCAAAATCAAATCAAACCAAACCAAACGCGGATCGGAGGCCTAGTCAGCGTCTGTAAAATGGTACGAAACCCATCTAGGCAATAGCGGATGCCACGTGGTGATTATTATGTTATTACCACAGGACAAGAATATTATTCTGTACATATCATCCTCACTAAGCATTAGGACATGAAACCTTATCTCTTCATATACTGCCTGTATTGCAAATTGATCTATCCAAAGTAGCTTTGATTTTTTTTTCTTTTGCGTCCTCATGCAATACTAAGGTTCTCAAGGATGGGAAACACTATGAACTTGGGCTACGAATCACATATAGGACATAAACCCGAAGCAGTTGGCGGGTACACAGACTATCATGTAAGATCAACCCTGACAGTATAGATTGTGTCCAACCAAATTACCTAACCTCTAAGACGACTGGACTTACAAAACCACACAACTGGCCATAGCCTCTTCTTAATGATTAGAGACCGGATGTTTAGGCACTAAAAACCTGGAAAATAGACAGACAAATAGGCACTTAAAATTTAAAAAATAGGCAGTAAAATAGGCACTAAAGTGTAACTCGAAATAGTGAAGATAAATACTCAATACCATTAAAAATAGATTCAAGTCATAGATAATGTTCAAAGGATATAGAAATATACTTGTTTGTTAAAGAATATCTTCTTTTACTGTATATATAAAAACGAGGCATGTTATGCATTCCACATACTGGGTGAACCTGAAAGGTGCGCACATACTTCAGGAGATGATTCGTGACATTCAAGAGGACTTTTGTCTTCTTTTCATGTAACGAATCACTTCCCGAAGTATGTGCACATCTTTGAAATTCACCCTGTATAGCTATGTATTGCAACGTACCACATGCTTGTGTTTACAAACACATAATATACACATGTATTATGTTACATAAATTATATATTTTCCCAATGAAGGCTTATTTTGAAGAAAATGCATAGAATAGGCAATATTAGACACTAAAGCAATTATTTAGGCAGTAAAAGGTCGAAATAGGCAAAATAAAATTGGCTTAAATCGAAACTATAACCCCCCGTATAAACTTTAAAACGTTATTTTTGATCATATCTTGAATACTAAAGAATAGGCATTTTGCCTAACATCCGGTCTCTATTAATGATGATGGGAGGAAGGGGGATATCCTTATCTTTTTGGATAATATATACCAGTCAAAAGTAATGGGTAAACAAGTTTCTTTTTGCGCTAATAATCCAAAACAGTTTTGCACTTACGAAATGAAATGATCCTTTGCTAAGGAAATAAGGAAGATATTATCTTAAAACGTATGTTATTTTTTAATGTGACACTAAGAACGCTTTCTATTTGTTTGAAACTTACAGTATTATTTCTCGATCAGATCATTGTAGCAATGTCAATCCAAATGAGCACCTACAAGTGCCACAAGCTTGAATTTAGTTTGCGTTTGTCTTTCTACAATTAGGGATAGAAAATGTTCCTTTGTAAGGTTCCAATGACCGGGTGTCTCTAATGGGAAATTATTCTGGATAAAGCTCGTGCATTTATGTCACTTTACAACGTAATCAACGACCCCTCGTGCCTATCTACAATAATTAACAGTTATATAAACATTATTTGCGATTCATGCTTGAGACCCAGGAAGTAGTTAACGTGCAGCAGACTTAGTAAAGGTCAAAAATCGTGGGATGAAAACTTATAGCAAACATGTTTTACACTTCCATTTGAATCATAATTTGTTGGGAATGTTTATTTTCTCTCTTCTAAAATTTCACATGTCTTAACCCTTTATCCGTCAAGGTTCAAAACAGATGTTTTATTCAGGTTCAGCAAACGTTTTATACTTTAGTCAACATAAGAATACCAACTTGTGTATAATACACAGTTTCAAAAAGAATGACCTAATTTTTAACGGTAATAATTAGGGAGTATGAGACTTACCAGCAAGGAAATGAGTGTTGTTTGAATTAGCGTGGGCTAGAGTTTCACGAAAATCGCCGTTGGATGTCAGTCAGTGCGTCTTCTCAGTTTGCAGTCAGTCAGAAGTAAAATGGTGACCTCTCAACAGAAGGCGTTTTGTGTGTTGCAGTTTGCAAAGACTGAGTCAGTGATTTCGGTCCAGCGTGCTTTTCGTCGGCGTTTTGGCATTGATCTTCCTGCAACCAAAAACATTCGTCGTTGGTATTGCCAATTTGAAGAGACATGATGTTTTGTGCAATGGTAAGAGTCCAGGTCGGCCTCGCACTTTCGATGAAATTGTGGAAACAATTCGCAAACGTTTGAGCGGAGTCCGCGAAAGTGTACTCGCTGGAGTCCGCGAAAATACCACAGTTAAAACTTGAAGATTTTGTGAGTATTTTGCAATTTTTTCCATTTTTGTAGTATGTTTTCATCAATACATATGAACTTTTAAAATAAGGTCATTCTTTCTGAAACACCCTGTATATAGTAAAATGTTCTAAAAAAATACGCTTAAGGACAACAGATTGCTATTCTTTAGACCAAAATCAAGCAAAAATATTATATATATGGGTACACACTCCGGGGTTTCCTTCAGTCACTATAGGGAATCAAAAGTTTCGCTATGTGGCAACGTCGCGTATTAACTTATAACCATTAGGATTGTTCTAAGAATCTATCAATTACATCGATTGTTACACTATAAGTGGTACTAGTGTCAACGTCTATCGACATTAACTGTCCTCTGTAAAGAATCGGTGTAGCTATTTAATGGATTTGGTAGATCTACTCTGTGGTTGGTACATCTGCGTCGTTGCCACATAGTGCAATTCGTGTTTGTTTTATTTTGACTTCTAGAATAGTGCTCACAATCAGTAATCCGTAGGCGTCATTTTTAGAATACCCGATGTGTCTATATACACACGGCTGCAGTAATAATAAACCAAGTGTATAACCATGATGTTTAAGAGTCCCTATCACTGCGAAATTAAAATACCACTAATTTTACAGTAAGTATGTGATATTTTCAAATAGATAATAGATAATCGAGAAGTGGATCAAGACGATGTTATTTTGCATGACGTACCGTTATCACGAGTCACCTAGTAGCTTTCCATTTGCAGTTATTTAGAAACGCGAAAGTAAATGCCGATTTTCTAATTGTCTGGAAATCGAAAGCAGATAAATGAGTCATGATAACGGTATCTCAAGCAGAATAATATTGTCTAGGGAGGTCTTGTTCCACTTTTCTATTTATCTTTTATCTATTTGAAGATATCACATAATTACTGTAAAATTAGCGGTATTTTAATTTCGCTGTGATGAGGCCTCTTAAAGTTTTAAATTAATTAATAAAATTACTAATATTTTAAATGTGTATATTGCTTTGAAGATAACATTTAAATTCATTATCTAAAAGACTTCCTTTTTTCATTTTCAGATTATGATCGGACTTTACGTATATCTATTGGTGATAATCCTGTTATGCATATACTTAGAATATAGACATCTTCGACAATTACCACCAGGTAAGATGTTTTGTTAACCCTTTATTTGACACTGTTGCTCTCAAGCAACATCACATTTTATTGCGTTATCCGTACGAATAATAACTTCAGTGATCATTTAATTGACATTATTGTTTTCATACGATATTCATATACAAGATTTTAGAGTTGTTTCTTTAGATATATCTCATCTTCATCAACAGGCGACAGTCAAATTTAGTATTATAGAAGCTTTATTTCCTACGTTCCGCGAAAGTTCTTTTTTTTTTTTTTTTTTTTTTTTTAATTTTAGGTTTCTTGCATTGTAGGAAGATATTTCAACGAAAAAGCTACTAATTACTGAAAATATTTTTATGATATTTGACCATAATAGGGCAATGCTGCTCAGTAGGAACACATAAGACCTATTTTATGGCAGTGTTGCTTTGAAATAAACATCCTATATTTTGTAACCAAAGTACAAAATATTCTTTTAAAGTTACGAAATTATGATCAGGAAGACATGGTTCAACCATAAAAACAAACTAAATATTTTAATGTTTATGCTATCAATGCTTGCCAATTAAAGGGTTAGAAAGATCTACAGTAGTTTTTTTTTTAATTGTTAATTTAATCTCAAACATAAATTTACATACACAGCGTAAAATTTTGCTTTACTGAATTTTATCTTGTTGCTACAAGATCACTTCTATTGTCACATTGCATTGTTATTATTCCTGCTATATCTCGGTTTAAACCGGTCTCAGGTTAAACTGGTCTGACAGCTGTTTCTGGCAATTATAGATTATTTAAAGAGTTCGTCTTCTCTAAAGAAATGTATAATCATATTACAGGTATCTAAAATTAGTGATTTTTATAGGTTTGTTAGAAGATATTTTTCGTTTATATGTTCCAGATGCGTTCAGTATTTTAGGGACAATAATAGCTGTAGTTGAGATAGTGATTGATTAATTCTCTGCCTTTTCTAAATATTTTTTTTCCTTATTTATTTCGTTTGTCAGGCCTTCATACAGCATTTACTGATTTTCGTGGTAAATATTGTGCAGTCATGTCCTTTGTCGCATGTCTATAAATATGTTGTTGTAAGAACATAATTTGATAATGGATTCGCCCGGTATTTCTTATAATATTAGTATGTGTATAATCGGCAAAGACATATATGTGGGAAATTTCATGTAAAAAGAGCAGTAAATAAGAACAATAAAACGAAAGTAAAATTTTCTTGTTTATTTAACATTTTGTTTTACTCATTCTAATTTTTGTATTTATAAATCTTTTCCTATGAAATGTACCACAAATATACATTTCCCGATTATACACACAGGCCCGTATCCAGGGAGGTCTAAGGGGCTGCCCCCCCCCTAAATTTTCGCTGGCCCCCTAAAAGTTTTACAGCAGGCTTGCAAAAGAACTATAATATGGTGATGAACTATCATATGGTTGGATCGCCCCCCCCCCCCTAAGTTTTTGGGCTGGCTACGGGCCTGTATACACATAGTATCAGTATTAAAAGTGCCCTGCAAAATCATTATCAAATTATATTCTTACAAAAAGACAGTTTTAGATATGCGACAATCATTTCGGACATGAGTGTACGTATCTTGTGAGCCAGTGGCACTACTACATCTGTGTGTTATTTCTTGATCCATTTAATTGTCGACAGTAATGTCGAGTCTGCTTATACATACTGTTACTTTCATTATTATTATTATTATTATTATTATTATTATTATTATTATTACACATTGTTGAAGAATATAGACCACTCATTGTTTACTAGCTAATTATGACACAGGAATTCGTTTTTACAATTGGAGAAGGAACAGAGAGAAACTGATGTGAGCAAAGGAGAGGAGGGACCGATATAGATGATTGGATGTAACCTTGTGTTGACAGCAGGGTCGGCTCGTTCATATACGTGAACTAGGCAGCCACCTATATTGTAGGCGGCAAATTTTAAAGGCGGAGGGGAGATAATTTCTTTTTGCTTTCCGGAGTTTAAAAAAGAAAGAGAGTGAAAAATTATCTTTTTTTTAAAAAAAAAAATAAATAAAACTTTATTCTAAATGTCACAGCAATAAGGCAAGCTTTCAGGATTTAAAACAATTAAAGGCTTATTGACTAATTATTAGTATCATCAGTGGCGTATTAACGATTCTATTTCGGGGGAGTTTTGCAATGTTTATTCCTGTTAATATGAAAATTATGCAAGATATTTCATTTACTTTAAAATACTAAATACAATTTCGGGAGGCTTAATCCCGGAAGCCCACCTTAAATACGACACTGTGAAAGAAAACGGGGAAGAAAAAAAATTATAGTTAACGAAGTAAAACTGCATGTAGTGTAGAGGAGTCGCTAAAATTAATTTTTAACAAGGGCGATTACGAAATATCATCTACTCATTGAAATCATGATTATTTTCCAATAAAGTAAAATTCAATAAACCTTCTTGTTATTGTTCGTCCCTCAATGCATACTCATCTCATAGTTAATTATCCCGTATCGGACTTCCGAAGAAACTCATCGAAACAACTTATTGACCGTGCCAATAGCGACTACTCTCAGTCATGACTCCGTTTTCTTTCCTTCAGAAATAGAAAAGAAAATGAAGGAAGTAGAAGGGTAAAAGAAGGAGGTAGGAAAAGGGAGGAAAAAGAAAAAAACAAATAGAGTATTTTAATAAGAAATAGATTACTAGATAATTCCGGGAATATAGTAAGAAGTCGGGAAGGTCGTTGAAAAATGAATCATTTTAAGCGTTATTAACGACTAATCAATTTTAGAATGCTTCGAAATAGACACATGTTCCTCCATACCACCCCGACCTAGCTCCAGGCACCACGTTCGTGGGGTTGCCCAGACCTAGACCAGGAAAGGAGAAAATCAAAATTATTCTTTGTAAAGTTATTCCAACCGATGATTGATAACCATCCAGTATCACTAGGATCGACCACACATATGAATTAGCCAAGAAAAAAAATCGAAGTTATAAACTCAATATAAATTTATGTATCGTAGCAATAAGGGTTTCAACTTCTTGGAAGAAAAATGTCGTATTTGGGCTCATCCTGCTATTTTCGTCTCACTCCTAGAGCCGATTTCAACCGTTAGTAGCGGTCCTTCATGACCTAGGTTATTTACCTTAACACATATATTAAAACATGGCACATATATTATAGACGTTAATATGGCAAATGATATTACTAAAATTACTTAAATTAAATCTATCATGCATTCACTCGCTCACTCACTCAGGACAGTGTATATATGTTTAAAGGAAACCAACTAACTATAAAGGTACAAATAGTTTATTACATTCATAGTGAAAAGAAAAAAAAATAATTATAAAAAGAAAAATATTAAAAGCACAAGTTCTCGGTTATATATCAATAGAATACATAGGGTTATACTTTAGTAAGTGTTTATACATTTGATCATATTGACAAATGGAAAGGAAAAAAAAATAATTACATATATTATATCTTAGGCATGCTAAAGCGAAATTATGATTTGCGACATACGCAAAGAAGACACTTATTTTACTTTTAAAAAATGGACGAAGAAAAAGAAAAGAAAAAAACTTTTGGGTGTAATAGAACTTATGAGTCTCTACTTCACATTGAGCAATAAAATATTAATAATTCCGAGCGTTCAAATCAAATCGCGCACTATTCGTAGCGTCCAAAATATTTCGCTCCATTTAACTTAGTTTGTGTTTATATATATATATATATATATATATATATATATATATATATATATATATATATATATATATATATATATATATATATATATATATATAACTATTGGTTTATAAAAACCATTCATCAACTATATTTAGTTTGTGACTATTAGCAGTTTATATCTACACTCGCATACTGCGACGTTTATACCCATCTAGAGATTTTGAAAATCACTTTCCGCCAGAGGATGTTTCTCCTCTTAGTCAGTCCATTTACAAATTTATTAATCAGAGAATTTTGAGTTACTGGGACACGTCATGAGACCTTTCATTTATCCAGGATCACTTTTGTATATATATATATATATATATATATATATATATATATATATATATATATATATACAGTTCGGATTTGAGATGATCTTCCACAGGTGTAAGGAGTATAATGATTTAAATTAAGGAAAAACACTGGTCAAGTCATAGGATACATATGCAGGTGAGAGGGATTAAAGGTACACTTTTCACAATGGTTATAGGTCGGTAGCTCAGAAATAATATTCATTATGATGTAGGTTACATTTAGACCTGCCGTTACGTCTTAGAGCATGCCATTAAATAATGATTACATAAGTTATGATTTACATCTATTCAGAAGAAAGGAAAATTATTTGAGTGCACGGCGGTATTCTTGACAAAAATCTATATTATTATATTCGTCGGAACTTACTTGTAAACTATAGCAACCAATACACGTTTAGGGGGACAGACACGAGCGCTCTTACATATATCCATATAATACATTTAATATCATGCTTTTACTTTAACATCATATTCACATACTAAGCACATGTACATTTCGACGTATTCATTTATCTCTATATATATATTTATATTTATATTTAATAAATGCGCACACATTTGAAATAATAACCCCAACAATAATTTCAGAAAAGGTTGCAAACATTGTACAAGAAAAAAAAGCAAATGACTTCCGACATTACATATGAAAAAAGAATTGATTTTTTTTACCTAATACCGCGCGTCTATAAATTTTAACTTTCATATAGTCAATTCGTGCATGAATCGTAAAAAAAAACTTTGTGAGGCAGGCACGTAACACAGAACATTCCTAAAGATATAAATAAATAAACCAAAATACAATTTCTGGGCCCAGGTTAACTACAAGATAAACGAAAACCAAAACGGAAGGAAAGTGACCAATGGATTAAACAAAAACTTAGAGGGACGACGGTGAAAGAACGTAATTGGAGTGTCGTCAAATATAAAGTTTGGCAATATATTCAGTTTGGCAATAGGTCAAAATGTGATGGAGGACCCAAGCACTATCTACTCTATCCATGAATTGTGTCTTGCAACGTCTCAGCTGGTAATTTCAGATCAGAGTTGTACGTTAAATAAATTGTAAGCGACAAGTTCAAAATCGGAGGGGGGGTGAAAATAAAAAAATCTCGAAGAAGGAAGAAAGAGACAAGAGAGAAAAGCGGCGCCAAGGAAGGAGAAAACATTAAAGTACTACTCACTACACAGGAGAGTGATCGAATTTAAATGTATAACAACTCATAGCCAAAAATATTCACATATGTCGAAAGAGGGTGGTTTACTTAAATGCGTAAACTAGGGGGCCCTGCTGCCAAGGATGCAAGTCTGTGTCCATCAGATCCCAATCCCACAAGAGTTTGCTTGTAAGATTGAAATCCGAGCCCTGTATCCGGCCCAGACCAGCAGGATAAAAGGAGAGGGGGAAGGGACCAGGTAACTGCGTCCCCAAGTTTTGAAATCTCTAAATAAGAAAAAAATATTCGACCCCTCAGAAGAAATAAGAAGGTTCAAGGACAGTAAAGAAACTAGAGGAAAAGTAATAGCTAAGATATCCCTAACTAATGATTTGCCAAACTAAAAAAAAATTAAATAAACCGAATTTTGGATCGGTGATTTCAATTACCAAAACATCACCAATAGCTACCCTGCGCAGACATGCCACAGTCTGGGATGTCGTTAATTTCCCTCATCTAATTAAACTAAGAAAAGAAATGAAAATACTTAAGGGGACTAGGGGTCGACATCCGGGTACGCGAAAATAAATTTCAATAACTAATTGTTTTGATTCCGTAACCCTGTCAGAGCTGTCGCCTCCATGAATATTGTAAGCTAGCCCAAGTAAGTAACGTGAAGGAAGAAAAAAATCTCACGGAGCAGGATATTCTATTTTAAAACCGACCCAAAAAAATAAAAGAAAATATAATTCACTACAGCCCCGTTATGTAACAACTATTGTCTTTCCTTAATTGATTATTAAATATGTCCAGTCAGCGATTATATGATGCTACAAATATTATTAAACGAGATTATTATGAACGAATACGACTGCAATAACAAATTAAGTTATTAAGCACTAACATAGTCCGGCAATATCTCACCCACATGTTCGCAGGATGCTCCGGTGTAGGGGCCAGAACCCGAGGTGTTGCTAGCTATACATAATCCTTAAATATATATTCTTTTACCGAAATGTGACTAATCATAAACTGGGCTTATATATATCTATATATATATCTATGTATATGGGTGTCCTCTCATTCATTTCGTTTCACAATATATTCATACTATCATTTTATTCATTTATTACGACGTCGTATTTCATAAACACCCTATTTTTTTAACTACACCCAGACTATATGCACACTTCGTCATATACTTCTAAATCTATAAATCATTGCCAACGTTTCATGTTCCGGCCACCACACAAAACATCCCTCGAACTCAAGACTCCCTTACCACGCAAACAATACTATGTTATACTTCGTAGCTTCATGAAAAAAAATATGTATGTATGTTCACAGAAAGTAGTTTTCCACGATATTATTCAATTTTATAAAATTCTGACAACAATGAAATTATTCTGCAGCCACAGAGGGGAAAAAATGAACATTTAATATAATTTCAAAGCGAAAAACTAGCATCATATCGCCCGACTTCTGTTAAGAATTTACGTATTGTTTATTTACTTAAATATTTCGATTTCTAGACTAAGTAGAATGTTGTAATTTTCAGAAAATATTAATTTTGGATCACTTAACCTAACTGTATATGCATTTGGGCTGGGAATTATATTTACTAGGTTTTATTTCGAAAAGAAAGGTCAATTCCATGGAAACTAAATCACTAAGAACATCGACATAAGAATGACGGTTAGTACTGAAATTTGACACTAGGAGCTAGCGACGATATGATCAACCCTTGAACCACTGAATGTGACCTTGTACACGGAATTTTGATACTATGACACTCTCATTTTCTGATATTACTATAGATCGATATGTTGCGTTTAGCTATTGATCGAATACGAATGATACACTGTCCATACTTCATTATTTCACACACTCTTTCATCACTTAACTACAATTGCTACTACTGATACTACATTACAAACACATACATGCCACATCCATAACTACAAACTACATTAATACATGTTATAATACATATTAATCATTAGTATTTACTCACATAAACAACATTCAGATTTTACCATTTTCTTTAAAATCGGCTCTATCGGTTTACGAAAGGAAATGGAAAGAAAGGAACAGGGCCAATTGGCCCTTGTATTCACTAAATCACATTCTTAATTCAACCTGTTTAGTTAATACCCAAACTATTTATTGAAAATATATATATATAGGCCCCTTTCCTGAAGGGAAAAGAACCTTATGATAACTATACGTTCAACCCATCCCTGCTGGAAGCTGTACCCCCAAGTTGGGAGTAAACAGGAGCCCTCTTGAAACTTTACACGTGCATTATGATCACTATCCTAACTACAACGAAATTAAATACCGCCATGTTACTACTAGATAAGTACAAAAGAAATCACATTCACTACACACACGAACACAAACGGTAGTGGGGCAGGCCTTACGTAACTCTAAAAGGAATAATTATCAGGATAAAAGTATTTTAACGGAGAAAACACTACTCTTCCGAAACTGTTTATGGATCTTTAAGAACAACTAACAAACTGATGCACTTCACTTGGTAGAACCTGTCCATCACTAATTATATCTGCAAAAACATGGCGTCACTGAATTACAATTCCTATTTCAGTTCTTCAGTCCGGTTTTTTACTATGAAATTTAGTGAGTTATGACTCCGAAGCTTCCTGGATGGTATTTATTCAATTATCAAACTAAATTTACCTTGATAATGCAGCTTTTCTAGCTAATTTCTATCTTTTTCTGAGCTGGGAAGATCTGGGTCTGCTGTCTTCAGCAAAATTCTAGGCAGGGAATGGGAATAATCGCGCTCTAACATCATAGCGTGGGTGAATCCTCCAATCAAAACAAAGCATTTTTGGCGGTGGGGCTTTGAAACGAATAAATTTTGGTAAAATCTGGATTGAACTAAATATCAGAAGGACATACATATCTACAAGAGAGGTGAAGGGTGGTCCAGAAAATTCTGCCGAATTTTAGATTGGTTATTTATTCGAAAATGTCCGTCCAATGGTGGACCTATATTTTCAGATAGCACTGACACCGTAAGAATTGTAATAATCCATTTACATATCTATATACAAGACTTATAACTAATTTAATATATAAATAAAGATATCGATTCCCAAAACTATAATTCCTAATGAAGTTTTACAGTTTTCCATGTTAATTTGAAATAGAATAACAAACAAAATTACGAATTATATGAACAGCCAGAAATTTTTTGTTAAACGTCAAGTACAGTCGGTGCAAAAAATTTCGGGCACCCTCCTATTAAAAACATCATCACATTAGACTGTAATGGTATATTACAACTGAATATCGTACTGAGAGACATTGGACATCAGTTTTAGTTTTCACTTGAATAAGTATTAGCATTGGGTACATGAGATTAAAATATGAGAGGGGCCTAGAGGATGCGGAAATATCACAGACGTTTTTATGTTTGAGAGCATTTTTTAATTTTATAAGCCACTGACGGTCTATTTGTTTCTTTATTAGCCCGATAGAAGAAACTATAAAGTAAACTCTGGTTAACAATAGAAAGATTTATGCATAAGAAGTTTCAATTTCGTCCGGTAGATGTTAACCACTGGAGTATTTTTTTCACCATCTAACGGTGAGATGTGTAATTTCTACTACCTTTGTTTCAATAGTAATAAATAGGACATGGATAACTATCGTTAAATTCACCGTTACGCGTGAAGATATTAACGGCTTAACTCCATTAACGAACTCAGGCAAAATAATCGCTCAGGATAGCTATCGTTAAATTCACCGTTATCCTTGAAGATGTTAACGGATTGACTCCATTAACGGACTCGGCCAAAATAATCGCTCAGGATAGCTATCGTTAAATTCACTGTTACCCCAGTAGATGTTAACGGATTGACTTCATTAACGAACTCGGCAAAAATAATCGCTCAGGATAGCTATTGTTAAATTCACTGTTACCCCTGAAGATGTTAACGGATTGACTCCATTAACGAATTCGGCCAAGATAATCACTCAGGATAGCTATCGTTAAATTCACCGTTACCCTTGAAGATGTTAGCGGCTTTACTCCATTAACGAATTCGGCCAAGATAATCGCTCAGGATAGCTATCGTTAAATTCACTGTTATCCCTGAAGATGTTAACGGATTGACTTCATTAACGAACTCGGCCAAAACAATCGCTCAGGATAGCTATCGTTAAATTCACCGTTACCCGTGAAGATGTTAGCGGCTTTACTCCATTAACGAATTCGGCCAAGATAATCGCTCAGGATAGCTATCGTTAAATTCACTGTTATCCCTGAAGATGTTAACGGACTGACTTCATTAACGAACTCGGCCAAAACAATCGCTCAGGATAGCTATTGTTAAATTCACTGTTACCCCTGAAGATATTAACGGCTTAACTCCATTAACGAATTCGGCCAAGATAATCGCTCAGGATAGCTATTGTTATATTCACTGTTATCCCTGAAGATGTTAACGGATTTACTCCATTAACGAATTCGGCCAAGATAATCACTCAGGATAGCTATCGTTAAATTCACCGTTACCCGTGAAGATGTTAGCGGCTTTACTCCATTAACGAATTCGGCCAAGATAATCGCTCAGGATAGCTATTGTTAAATTCACTGTTATCCCTCAAGATATTAACGGCTTAACTCCATTAACGAATTCGGCCAAGATAATCGCTCAGGATAGCTATTGTTAAATTCACTGTTATCCCTGAAGATGTTAACGGATTGACTCCATTAACGAATTCGGCCAAGATAATCACTCAGGATAGCTATCGTTAAATTCACCGTTACCCTTGAAGATGTTAGCGGCTTTACTCCATTAACGAATTCGGCCAAGATAATCGCTCAGGATAGCTATCGTTAAATTCACTGTTATCCCTGAAGATGTTAACGGATTGACTTCATTAACGAACTCGGCCAAAACAATCGCTCAGGATAGCTATCGTTAAATTCACCGTTACCCGTGAAGATGTTAGCGGCTTTACTCCATTAACGAATTCGGCCAAGATAATCGCTCAGGATAGCTATCGTTAAATTCACTGTTATCCCTGAAGATGTTAACGGACTGACTTCATTAACGAACTCGGCCAAAACAATCGCTCAGGATAGCTATTGTTAAATTCACTGTTACCCCTGAAGATATTAACGGCTTAACTCCATTAACGAATTCGGCCAAGATAATCGCTCAGGATAGCTATTGTTAAATTCACTGTTATCCCTGAAGATGTTAACGGATTGACTCCATTAACGAATTCGGCCAAGAAAATCACTCAGGATAGCTATCGTTAAATTCACCGTTACCCGTGAAGATGTTAGCGGCTTTACTCCATTAACGAATTCGGCCAAGATAATCGCTCAGGATAGCTATCGTTAAATTCACTGTTATCCCTGAAGATGTTAACGGATTGACTTCATTAACGAACTCGGCCAAAACAATCGCTCAGGATAGCTATTGTTAAATTCACTGTTACCCCTGAAGATATTAACGGCTTAACTCCATTAACGAATTCGGCCAAGATAATCGCTCAGGATAGCTATTGTTATATTCAGTGTTATCCCTGAAGATGTTAACGGATTTACTCCATTAACGAATTCGGCCAAGATAATCACTCAGGATAGCTATCGTTAAATTCACCGTTACCCGTGAAGATGTTAGCGGCTTTACTCCATTAACGAATTCGGCCAAGATAATCGCTCAGGATAGCTATCGTTAAATTCACTGTTATCCCTGAAGATGTTAACGGACTGACTTCATTAACGAATTCGGCCAAAACAATCGCTCAGGATAGCTATTGTTAAATTCACTGTTACCCCTGAAGATATTAACGGCTTAACTCCATTAACGAATTCGGCCAAGATAATCGCTCAGGATAGCTATCGTCAAATTCACTGTTATCCCTGAAGATGTTAACGGATTGACTCCATTAACGAATTCGGCCAAGAAAATCGCTCAGGATAGCTATTGTTAAATTCACTGTTACCCCTGAAGATATTAACGGCTTAACTCCATTAACGAATTCGGCCAAGATAATCTCTCAGGATAGCTATTGTTAAATTCACCGTTACCTTGAAGGTATTAATGGATTGACTGTGTTAACAGGTTGCACAACGAACTCGGTCCAAAATCATGTCTCTAGCAAACTATTGCAAGAAAATTCGAAAATTCTCTTTGGTTCAAGGATTATCGTGTGGTGTAACGAACGGACGTAGGTAAGCATTACCCATTGAGATATTAACGAATTGATTTTATTATCGAACTTGACCGAGAAAATTTTTCTAGCTACATATTGCATGTTAGAAATTTTATTTTTAATTTTTACTATAATGTCATTTTTAATAGACTAATATTATCATATTTTGTCGCCAATTTCGTATATTTATAATATTTATTTAATACTAGCAAAATTCCAATTTTTCACGAGGAGAATACAGTTCATTTTGGACATAAAGGGCTGAGTCTGGATTTAATCGGCATCGGAAACGTCACTGTTCATCTCAGCGATCCCGAAAACTTTGGATTCGACACTAATATCGGTCATTTTCGATAATTTTTAAATATCTTCCCCTCCCCTAAGTTTCATCGTCAAAGTGATATGGTAAAAAACATTCCAGGCCCGAACACTGATAAATATTTTAGAAATTATTTATTTAGAAACTTCGATAATTATTGAAAAGAAGCGAAGAATATACATAGTCTTGTAATATATGTTTAATTTCCAATTTGTTTTAATGTAACATTGTCGTGGAAATGGGCCTGTAAAACCCTCATTTGCTGAACGTCTGGGGTTGAGACTAAGTAGTTGGTGGTGCTTTAAAATGGAAGAAGTCGTGAGGAATTTCTGTTCTTGTATATATTGTAACATCTTGCTGCTGTTAGCAGAAGTAAGGTTCGTTATACACTTGAAGTGTAATTAGTTATGTCCAAAAGCAAGGATTGGACTGAAATTGTGAAAGAAAATCCAGTATAAAAGACACTGGGGAAAATACCTACACTTGGAACAAACTTAGAACTAACACTTAGAATTAAACAATTGAAAAAAAAATAACTGCAAAAGTACTTCTAATGTTTTGTGAACAGTGAGGCTTGGAGTTCATCAGTGACATGATTTGTTTCATATACTTACTGAAAGTGTTTTTTACAGACATGTTTTTAGGGGAGCAGTGCACCCCGGAGCTCTGACAGTGCCCCCCAGAATACGAAGTCTGTCTCCCCGGAACATAGTTTCTGAAAGAAACACTGCTTATTGATCAGTAAATCTTGGACAGTACCGTAAGCTGGAACATTATTTTGGTTAAAAGATTCTTCAAAATACCTTAAAGGTGGATACAATGTTCTGGTTGTTTTAATAGTGCAGTTCAAATTAGTTTTACTAGGCAGAAGTTGAATTGTGAAAACATGGAAAAGAGAAGGAACATTATTTATTCATGGTTTGTTTTATTTTAGTCTCTCCTTCCATAGAGTAAAATGGCTGTATTTCCGAGGATTGCACAATATATTTACTAGCCTACATATATAAATTATTATTTTGGGCAGATTGAAAGAATGTTAATAAATAAGACATTTATTCCGAAGTTGGGCGTCCGATACTTTTCGAGCAAAATCTTCATAAAAGCTATTAAAATTCATAATTTTTCAATTCCTACGTTCTTAACTGACTTTAGGGTTCCTTTTGTTACATCGTGAGGTAGGGGAGAGGTTAGGTCTGGTTTGCATATACAACAAAGGTGCCCTTTGACGTCAGAACAAAGTTTACTATTTAATTCACACAGTATTGCCGAGCGAGCGTTAGCGAGTTCAGTCTTTTCATTAAACTCTAATTAATATAGTTTTCTTCACTTACCTTAGTATTTCGATTCGTACTGAAAACTATAACTTTCTGCACGTTTCTTCGCTGTCACCTCCTTTCCACACTTCGCACAATTTGTTCTTAGGTTCATTAATTCATGCTCTTCACATAGGTTTAAAATATTTTGCTCGTTATGAACGTATTGCTGCACGAAATTTAACACAGTCAGTTCACATCCTGTGCATCGTTTCCGTATATTTTCCGCCATGTTGATAAATAAATTCTCGTTAGTTTCCCACAATGCAACTATTTTGTTACCTTGCGCGAAATAGTTCTCTCGGCTTGCCAAATAGTCCCATGTTTGTAACCATTTATATATAACAAATAAAGATATTTTTCGAGATCCTTATATATTATCAAGCACACAAACGATCAAATTATCCATATCTTCCCTGTAAATTTCAAATTTTTTGCTGGAAACGGACGCCCAACTTTGGAACTTAACCTATAAGTAAAAATGTTTTTTTTTCTTCAATTCAATTCAAATTTATAGTATTGGCAAAGTTTTTCAAACCAGCTTTGTTCCGTAAAGTAATACGTATTATTGCACATATAGTCACAGCAGATAAATATCAATGGAACAAGTACAGTTTAATGGATACTTTTTACTTTGTTTAAAGAATTGTCCTCTGCTGACGTTCATAAAACTAATTCTCACAAATATTTAGATTTGATCAGTGTTGCCACAGTCCTAGCTCTGGAGTGGGCTGAAAAATAGTACCAAATTGAAACAAAAAGGAATGAATTCATTTTTTGTCAAAAAGCAAAATATTTTTGCCCACGTATGATCATCCCTGATCTAACTTCAGGCCTATACATAAAGTTTGTTACAACGCGTCGATATAGATCTCTAAAACGCAGAAATGTTCGGGTATTTTTATATTCGTCAATATGGCGTCACTAGTAAACAACTTAACCCGGTAAGCTGGCAACTAAGTCAATGTATTTTTCCGTGCTACACAATGCCGTTAGGGGAAAGGTTCCGGGCGCCGAAGTAAGGGGGCGCAAAAATCTGAAGGAAAAAGAAATATATGTATAAAATTGAGGGAAAAAAGTAAGAAAAAGTTTTGAAAATCAAGGAAAACAAGGGTTTACTTTTAAAAATTTTATTACGCTTCGCGCCAAACATAGTGGCGCTTTGCGGCTGGTCAATCGACCTCAGTCACATGTACGGCGGCGCCGTCGTATATTCTCGCCCAGGCGCTGATTTTACACGGTACGGCACTGCTGCTATTATTGTTTTGATGTAGAATCTTTCCAACGACACATAAATTATAGACTTACTTCAGCACCCGCTGTTCTTCTTCAGAATATGCAACACTTGATTCAACGTGTGTGTACTTAAAAAAAAAAAAATCACGCGAAAATTTCCACCACACTGCTTCTTTCTCGTCTCCTTCCTGCGCGATGCGGATACGCCCATCTAGCGTCATTTGTTTCCCGGTAAAGTTCGAATTGCGAATTTTCCACATGAATTTTGTAGCGTTATGCGGTGCAACGTCACAGAATGAATGTTCACCAGCATTTCTTAAGAGTCCAACAAAGTATGAGTAACGTGAACTTTTGAAAATGTGACAATATTTGTTAAATAGTGCTGAATTGGGTAAAATTGTACCAAGTTATTCACAAAGGGGCTGAAAATGCCAGCATGGTACCAACGGGTCAATGAATGACAAAAAAGGCTGAATCTGGTACATTTGTACCAAGTGTGGCAACACTGGATTTTATTACCTGAGTATTTTGATTATGGTACAGATGCATCTTTAGTGACCCAGAAAAGCTGATGAAATTGGAATAATTGTTATAAATAATGAGTTCGTTATTATTATAAGTAGTGAAATGTGAATTATGGAATTTGAATAGCACAAGAAATTTATATTTATGTATGATGCAATAATGTTATATACCGAGTAGAAACCATGCGAAGTTATTACAATATTTTTGATTTGATATGTATATTAGCATTTCATGTACAGAAAATATTAATTTAATATTCCATAAACTATGCATGTAAGCACTTAAGCACGATCTTCTGAGAAAATGTGAAATTTATTTTATTGAAAACGATGGTTACTTAACTATTGAAAACCGATTAAAATGGCGTCTACTAACAAAAGTGTAAATTAATCCATATCAGTTGACAAGAAGTTCAACTTTCTTTAAAAAAAAAAAAAAACTCCCATATATAATTTACTGTAAATAAAGATTAACTCAATTATTTCATAATGTTATTTTCATATTTAAATAGAATATTTCCTTGCATTGTAGAAATTGCTTCGTAAGAACTCTTCAGTGTATTTTCTATTATGATAAATTAGTTTTTTTCCTAGTAACAGAAGTAGGGTTTTCATGTGTAAAAAGACGAACGTGGAACACATCTTTAAAAATTATAATTTGACAGAGTTATAAGAAGTCAGATTTGCAGTTGCGAAAGAAAAATAAACATTAGTTTTTTATTAGTTTTAAGTAGAATTTTGATTTGAGTATTTGTATTAACACATTCCCTAAAAACTGCTAAAATGGCAGTTCTATATTAAATATCCAATTGATATAATTTATTATACATTTATTATTATTACCTAGGTATTATCAACACGTGTACATTTTAAGAAGTAACTTACATGCATAAAAAACAATTCCTAAACTTGTTTTCGTCCAAGGGTTATCGTATGGAATAACGGTAGATCGAGCTGGCCAGTCTACAGACCGATCCAGCGGTTCGGGAAAATTTCGTTCAGTCACTGTCGCTCTGGTAGTGTGACCGTTATTCTTATTTTCACGCTACACGGTATTGCCATATCGAAACCTTTTTGTCGAGAAATACAAGTACTACAATCACTCATACATCATATTCAGAATTATGGGTCAACCTGTATGGCTTTCATCGCCTTCATTAGTGTAAAATTTCCGGAGAAATTATTTCCTCTCTTCTTCTTTAGTTATATCCAACATACTTTTGTCTACGGTTACACATACATTCTACTGTACTCGTGTGAACAACAGTTATTATTATGCTATTTTTATCATTTACAGGTATTACGAAGTTACCATTCTTAAAAAGCAATTCCCTCATTTTAAAATGGAAGGAGAATAGATCCTGGAGCAAGTTTCTCTCTTCTGTGGGTGAAGAATATGGGCCCGTCGCATTGATAACAATTTTCAGCAATTTGGCTATTGTCGTCAATGGAGAAACAGCTATTAGAGAATTTCTCCAGCATGAAGATTCTTCAGGTCGTTTGGGAGTTCCTATTCACGATTTTTTCTACGATGGAGTAGGAGGTGTGTAATCATTTTTATCATTATATTATAATGTTTATGTCTATCTTTTGTACACGACAAAATATTATCTCTCTTTTCTGTAATATATATATATATATATATATATCAGGGATGCAAATAAGCAACAAAATTTTAGTAGCACAAGAAAAAACTACTAGTCCACATCCCACAATAGAAATCATTTACTTACCTTCGATATGATATTAAATACTCGCCCGCACCGATAAACCACTCGCCCCGAGCGAGTGGGCGAGTGGTTATTTGCATCCCTGAATGAACTTGTAATCGAATACTTAATGAATTAACACCGAAACAAAGTGTTGTGACCTCTTTTAGGCAAGTCATTAGACTTTCAAAAAATTACCTCTTTGTATTGAAGTTCTTAAGGTTTTAAACTAAAGAACAACTAAACAAAGTTATTATCTCTAAACAATTTTTGCTGGAATTTGTACTGAAATGTTCCATTAGAATATATTAGTTACAGACATGAGCATCCACACTGATTTTACTCTTATGAGGAGCGCCAAATCCTTAACTTTTCCCCATTTTAAATGTGAGGGAGGACAAAGACACATTTTGGGGTGAGGCACAAGAGAGCTCTAGCTAACACAAGCTATTTTGAGGTTCAAGTTCAGTGAAACCTTGGGTTAAGTCATAGGCTAATTGCCATCGAGATCGAAGGAGAGCTTACTATATATAAAACAACACATGTCGTTCAACCTACACCTGTGTTAGAATGATATATAAACTTACTAAATCGGGAATAAGAGATGACGCTGTAAACGCTAAGTATTGGCTAACGCCTTCGACCTCAAAATAGTCTATGTATTAGCCTTGTCTCTCACTCGCCCTCAAAATAGCCTATCTATTAGCCCTAGCTTTCACTCGTCATCGACTTCAATGGAGCTCTCACTTAGTCTTATTCTCAAAATGTATTTTCGTCCTTGCTCTTACTCGCAATCTACTTCAAAATAGTATATGTGTTAGCCCTATCTTAAAAGATAAATATTTGCTACTTATATTGCTTGGTTCTGAAATCAAATACTTATGAGATTCCTTTGTTGAAAATCCTTAATTGGACATTAAATCTGCTTAATTTTTATGTTTGTATATTAACAGACCTTATAAAACGACGTGTGTCTTGTCTTATTTTCTTCACTATGAACAGTGATAAGTTTTCGCACCAGTTTTTTTTTTTTTTCCACTGAACTGTGCTTCTAATGCTGAATGTTGGATATTTAGTTAAGTTTTTCAGTTTTAATTACTTCCCTTACGGGAGATTATAAAGAAAGACTCGGCCTTAGAATCCTGGAACTGCTTCACTAAATTTGTTTGAAATAAGAATATGTACTAAAATGGCATGTGCCAAGATGGCCGAATTTGCCTGTTTTACATATAATTATCACACTATTAATATGATAACGAAGGATAAGCGGCGCATGAACATATTGAAAATGAAAAACAGTATATTACGATTGTAACAAATAATAAAATTGTCCAAAGTAATGAATTGTAAATAGTAAAAATTGAATAAAAAATGAGAGCAAAGCCTAACACATAAACTACTTGGAGGTCGAAGGCCAGTGAAAACTAGGGCTAACACATATACTATTTTGAGGCCAGTAAGAACTATTTGAGGTTGAAGCCTAGTGAGAGTTATGGCTAACATATAGGCTATTTGAGGTCGATAGCCATTGGAGGCAAGAACGGGGATATGTACTGAGAGCAAGGATAAGTAAGAATTAGGCTAATACAAAGACTATTTTGAGGGTCAGTAAGAGCTAAGGCTAACGCATACACTGTTCTGTGGTCGAAGATGAAACACGGTAATGGCGAGAATACATTTAAATAGCAAGGGTAAGTAAGAGCTGAGCCTAACACATAAACTATTTTGAGATTGATGGCGTGTGAGGACTAGGGCTCATACATATACTATTTCGAGGTCGACGGCGAGTAAGAGCTATTTGAGATTGAGGTATAGTAAGAGCTTGGGTTAACATATAGGCTATTTAAGGTCGATGACTATTGAAAACAAGGGAGAGAATAGGTACGGAGAGCAAAGATAAGTAAGAATAAAACTATTTTGGGTTAAGGGCAAGTAAAAGCTAGGAGTAATAAATTGTTTTCTGAGGGTGAGTGAGAGCTAAGGTTTACACATAAACTATTTTGAGGTCGAAGTCGAAATAAGGCAAAGGCGAGAATTCATTTGGAAAGCAATGGTAAGTAAGAGCTAAGCCTCACACATAAACTGTTTTGAGGTCGATGGCGAGTGAGAGTTAGGCTAACACATATACTATTTTGAGGTCAAAGCCGAGTAAGAGCCATTTGAGGTTGAGGTCTAGTAAGAGCTAGAGGTAACACATATGCTATTTTGAGTGTATATACAAGGACAATTTATCTTGATCATCAGCTATAACAGAAAAACCAAAAGTGGGCGAAAAGCAAAACTTTGCACCAAGCAACTAGTTATAAAGAGGGGGACATCTCTGTTTCTATTAATTAGAAACAGTCAATAAACAATGTTGCCAACCCAATTTTTTTCAAATGGCACTACGTCAGATTATTACACATTTCAAGTAAACGTGTCAAACGAAAACTAAAAATACCATATTTATTATTCAATGTTGCAAACTAAGAATGTTATAGTATCACAAATATTCAAAGTTTAGAAGCCTCTAAAACATACAACACAACGGAAATGGACAGTATAATACACATCGAAAGTACCTTAGCTTTGAACACAATGGTCATGGTATGACTATTTTTGAGTGAATAAAAACGAACTTTCAAGGGTTTAAAAATTTGAATTTTTTGAAATTATTTAAAAAAAATGCCGAGATAAGCATCATATCTAGTTACTTGTATGGTTTGAAATGGATGTGTCAATTATGTTACCGTTTACAGCATTTCGATATCTCGAATCTTTCCCGAAATATGATAAGTATTGATCAAGTTCGCAACACTGCTGAAAATGGCATACTTATGGAAAATATTTAAAATGGTTGTTTTCCTTTTCTTTTGTAGCATTATAGCAATAGTTTTAGTAGACGTAATTTCAAGTTCGCGCAACTATATGATTTAAGCAATGTTGCAAACTTCAGCAATGCTTATCATATCTTCGGAATGGTTTGAGATATCGAAGTGCTGTAAATGACAAAATAATTTAAACATGCATTACATAACATATAAGGGACTAGATGTGATACATATCTCAGCATTTTTTCGTAATAAATCATTTAAAAATTTTTCAATTTCTGGTAACTTCATTCCAATTCATTTGAAACAAATCATACTATGATTATGGTCTCCAATGCTAGGGTATTCTCGATGCGTATTATACTGTTTATCTCCGTTGTGCTTTATGTGTGTAAGAGGATGCCATACTTTTAATGTTTGTGGTACTAGAATATTCTTAGTTTGCAACACTAAATAACAAGTGTAGTATTTTATGTTTGCATTTGACATGTTGAGTTGAAATATATAATAACCTGGCATAATGGCATTTGAAAAAATATATCTTTATATTGGAATGGCAACACTGTTGGGTGTTTTTGGTTAATACATGCAAAGATGTCCCCCTCTTTATAGTTGCTTGGTGCAAAGTTTCGCTTTCCTCCTTTTTTTGGTTTCTCCGTTATAGCGAAGGATCAAGATAAATTGTCCACCCTGTATATTAAGTACAACGAGAAAAAGAAGAACATATTTAAAACGTTCTTACTAAATTATGTAAGTCTACACATTGCAATTGTATAGTATTTTCAAGTTAAATAAACGTTAACATAAAGAATTGTTTGCAGGACTTTGAATAAAGACTTGTATGTCAATAATATCCTAAATACAACACTTTTATAAAATGCTCTAGAAATGAGTTATTTTGTGGACTACAATGAAGAAATGATTTAACACTAAAAGCAGTGGGTCAATTTAATGTTTATGTGATGTTTCTCTTATCGACTATAACACCTTAGTATCTATAAAAGGTTTAACCCTCTCAATTTTTGGAGGAGCGTCCAAGCTTTTAGTATTAATACCATTTCTTTATGTCATCTCTTAAAAACTTTTTAGTGCATTTAATAAAAGCATTTAGTGTTCAACCATAAAAATTTATAGTGCATATAATAAAAGCATTGAGTGCCCAATGCTTTTAATCTTAATCTCACTTCTTCATTTAACTCCTCAAAAAACTTCTTTTTAGTTCATTTAATAAAAGCATTGAGCACCCAACGCTTTTAATCTTAATCTTACTTCTTTATTTTACTCCACAAAAACTTATTTTTAGTGCATTCAATAAAAGCATTGAGCTCACAATGCTTTCTATTCTTAATTCCATTTCTTCATTTTACCTAATAAAAAAACTTTTTACTGCATTTAATGTTAGCATTGTTTACAAAACATTTTTTAAAGGTTACTTACTTGTGGTATATCTATCTTATTAAAACTAATTTGTTTTTTTAGGACTTACTTTTTTAGCTGGACCCAAGTGGAAGTTTCACCGGAGAACGACCTTGAAATGTCTGAGAGACCTAGGTTTTGGGAAAAGCCGAATGGAGCAACTTATGTTATACGAAGCTGAAGAATATCTATCTTATTTACAAAAGTGCAGCAGTGTTTCAGGAAAAGTCATATCGAGAATGAATTATTCGTTTTATGCACCAATTACAAACGTTCTTTGGCAACTTGTTGCCGGTACACGCTTCAATTACGATGACCCGACTTTAAACAAAATGCTTAAACTAATGATTAAATTCAATGAATCTGCATCTAATCTTGCATTTCTTGTAACGTGTCCGCCACTAAGATATATTTTACCAGAAGCAACAGGATACAATACATTGACTGGATTTAGGGACATATTCTCAACTTATATGAAGGTTAGTAAACTGATACTTATTTATAAACTTTTTGACACGCAGAATGCTAAAGCCTGTGACAAACATCTTGGCATTTCAGCTAAACAAATAAAACGCAAGCTGTGGCGTGACGTTGCCAAGTGGTAAAGGGGTGTGACTAGGGCTAAGCAGACAAACTACAGCGCGATCAGGTGAAAGAGGATAGACGTGGATGTGTACAAAATAAACATGGCAATACCGCTTGCCTCTCATTTGCTAGCAGCGTTTAAAGGGAACTTGGCGCGTCGCCTTCAAATACCAAGATGTCACGCCGTTTAGATTAATCAGTTTTAAGTGGTTTAGAGTGAGGACTTGGTTTAACATGTTATAAACATAAAAAAGTCCCTGTAATTGTCACTGAGGAAACCAAAAGTCTTGAAGTATTAGACACTCTACGATTGGGAATTGTATCTAAATGGGTATTGTATGCAACTATTTATTAATAAAATAAGAGGTCATAGCTATTACTAGACAAATAGATAAAATGTGACAGGGAATAATTATGGATGGGTGTGTAACTTCAATACCATTCACTTAACCCTCCTCTAGTATGGTGCATAGGCGGTACGGTTGGGTCGAATTCGACCAAATGTTTATTCACATTTAAAAAGTTAAAAACAGTAGTATAACTTAATCTTATCTACTTTTTAATCTAATTTTATCTACTACTAATCTTATCTTTCTCACTATCTAATCTACTCTTATTTACTACCTAACTAACCTTATTTACTACCTAATCTAATCTTATATGCTATTTAACATAACTGTATCAACTACTACTCCAACTTTTTCTCGCTAAATAGCTTAATCTTATCTACTACCTAATCTAAACTTATGCGTTATCTTCTTGTTCACCTCAACCATAGGTTGGTGGGCAACTTGGAAATTTTAAATTTTTTCTCTCTCTTGGGAGAGCTGTTTTATACTTTGATAAGGCCTCTTCTTCGTAACTGCATCTAGATATTCTATCCTTGGTCTTCCTCTTCCTGGTTTTCCTTCTGCCTTTTCCTCTATTAGCACAGTGTTTCAATCGGAGTGCCGAATAAGATGGTCAAGCATGCTGTTTCTTCTTTTTCCTATTATCTTCAAGATCTGTTGTTCTTCATTAGCATTCTTTAGTACGTCTTCATTCCTTTTCCTTTCGGTCCATGATATTCGCAACATTCTACGCCAACACCACATTTCAAATGCATCCAGCTTGGATATTTAAGCTTTCCTCAATCTCTACGTCTCCGATCCGTAAAGGTCCACGCTCCATACCAGTGTCTAAAAAAAAAAATCGTTTACGAACGTCCAGCGACACATTTCTTGATGTTAGTAGTCCTCTTTCCCTATTGAATGCTTGTTTAGGCTACGCTATTCTGGAACTTACGTCTTTTTCACTTCTTCCATCAAAGCTTTCTCTATATATACAAATGTTATCAGAATTGGTTTGTTTATTCTGATGTGCTGTTCCATGATCAACCCTAGACTCAGTATTGCTTTCCTTGTTCCTAAATAGAAGAACGTCTTAATGTCTTCGATTTTTTCTCCATCTAGCCATAGGTTGTCCCTTCCTGTCCTGCTCTTTTGCACTTTATCACTTTCGTTTTCTTCTTATTTATCTTCATTTTGCATGTTTTTCCCATTTGGTCGTTCAAGTTGGAAGGTGCTTCCTGCACTTCCTCATCGTTCTCCGCTATCAATGCTATGTCATCAGCACTGTCATCAGCAAACTTTATTGTGCTGAAAACCTGGCCATTTACTTTTACGCCTTTCTCTTTTTTATTCAAGAATTCTTTCACAGCCTCTTCGATATAGCCGTTGAACAAAAGAAGTGAAAGTGCACATTCTTGCCTCACTCCTTAATTTATTCTTGCTTCCTTCTGATCTCTTCCTATAACAGCTGTTTTGTTCCTATAAAGTTGGTATATTATTTTTCTGTCTCTGTAATTTACTTTCAGATTCTTCAACGCTCTGTGGATGATATTCCAATCTACGTTGTCAAAAGCTTTCTCTATATCTACAAATGTTATCAGAATTGGTTTGTTTATTCTGATGTGCTGTTCCATGACCAACCGTAGACTCAGTATTGCTTTCCTTGTTTCTCTTTTCCTACTAAATCCAAACTGGTCCTCTGATAACCGTTCTTCAATCTTCCTCTCTATTCGTTGTGCGATAATTTGGCACAGTATTTCTGATGCATGGGAAAGCAAACTTAACGTTCTGTGTTCTTATCTTTTCCGTGCGCCTTTCCTCTTCGGGATATGTACCAATATGCTTTTCTCGAGGTCTCTTAGTATTTTTCCCGAGATGTACATTTCATTAATAAGATTAAATATTTTCTTCTTTGTTGCTGTCCCGAGATTCTTAATCACTTCCGTTTGTATTTGATCTATTCCTGGGGCTTTACCATGTTGGATTTTTTCCAAAGCATTGTCAAATTTGCACTGTAAAATTGATGGTCCTAATTCATTTTCATAGACGTCTTCTTCCTTCTCTATCTCTTCTTCGTTCACTCTATCTCCTTTGTAGAGTTCTTCAACGTATTCCTTCCATCTTTTTGTTATCTGCTCGTCTTCTATTAGCGTTGTTCCGCCCTTGTCTATGATAATGTTTGTGGGTTTCTTTTTCTCACCGAACTGTTTTCTAACCTTTCTATATGCCGTTTATGTGTTGCCTTTGACTATATTTTCCTCAATTTCTTTGCATAAATTGTTAATCCAGGTTTTTCTGGCCTTCTTTACTTCTCTGTTGATGTCATTTCTGCACCTTCTGTATTTCTCTTCTTTGTTTGTTATCTCGAACTGTCTTCTTTGCTCCATCATTTCCAATATTTCTGCTGTTATCCAGGGTTTATATTGGGTTCTCGTTTCTCTTCGTATGTGCTCGTCGGCAGCTTTTCTAATCCCTGCTTTCATGGCTTCCCATTTCGAGTCGATGTCATCACATGCTAAAGCTTCCGTAGACGTCTCTTTGTCTGTCGCATTTTCAAATTCCCTTTTCGTGTTTTCATCTCTTCTTAGCTTGATTGTGTTCCATCTTTTCTTTGGTGCTACCACCCGTTTCCTCTTTAGTCGGAGTTCACTCTTCATCAAAACTGAATTATGGTCTGAGTCAACATCTGCTCCTGGGTAACTCTTACTGTTCTTCACTTGATTTCTAAATGCTTGTCGGACCAGTGTATAGTCTATTTGATATCTTTCTTTGTCTACTGGTCTTGTCCATGTGTGTTTTCTTCTTAGTAATTGTTCGAAGAGTGTTCGTTAACCCTTTCTCACTACCTGACTTAATCTTACATAGTACCTATCCTAACCTTATTTACTACTATCCTAACCTTTCTCACTACCTAACATAACCTTACATACCACCTATCCTAATCTTATTACTACTAGCCTAATCTTTCCCACTACCTAACATAAGGTTATCTACTATCTAACCTAACCTTATATACTACCTGAACTAACCTTACCTACCTAACCTTACGTACTACCTGAGCCAACCTTGTTTGCTACCTAATCTAACATTGTATACTACCTCATCTAATCTTATCTACTACTTAACCTAACCTATACAACGTAGCTTAGCCTACCCAGCTATAGACATATGACTGCAGAAGATTGTAACTAGTTAGTTGGTTTTGTTATTTTTCAACATATTCACAACCAAAACAAATTAGTTATCTATTTTTTTAAAAAAAAAAGCTACTACCATTTTGTCCTGTGCAGGAAAAGATGAGAATATACTACCGTTAGGTCCGTTTTCCACAATTCGAGGGAACAATGTCATGATATAAATTTAAGGAGTAGTTTGTACTGCTTTCATTAGATACAGGGGGGAAGTATGTTCCAATAACTTTTAGAAAATTGTCAAAGAAAATCGGTACCAAGGGAAACCGTGGAAAGTATTTTCTTGAAGTTGTTCTCCATAAGAGTTGAACTTAACACATTCTTTCCTTGGAAGCATCCAAATAAGAAATTAATTCTTGTTGTACTACTGTCTATAAATTTGTGTTGAGGTGGCCCCGCGTAGCGTAGAGGCTAACACTTTCGCCTTCGGTGCGACCGGTCCCGGGTTCGATTCCCAGCGGGGGCATTCGGTCAAAAAAAGTGTAAAACGTTTTTTCAGGCCAGCCACCCTGAATGACGATTTCCTGGATTTTCCTCATTCACACCAGGAAAATACCGGAGTGGTACCTAACTTATAGCTTCCAGGCCGCTTCCTTTCTTCCATTTCCCCGGATAATGTGCTCAAACGTGATGGGCTAAATGGCCATAGATGCCGAGAGCCCAGAAATCTAAATCCTAAATCCTAAATTTGTGTTCAATACAATTTGAAATCTTTAACAATGTCAGCTTTTTGGTATAAAAGTAATTTCATAGTTCTTTTTTCATCACTTTCAGAAAGAAATTGAGGAACATAAACAAGTTTTAGATAAGGATAATCCAAAGGATCTCCTTGATTTCATGCTGATAGCAAAAGAAGAACAGCAAACCTTAAATATATCAGGTAAGATTCATTTAAGAATAATTAATACTAAAGATTCATTTTCATCAATAAATGTGGAGACATAAGTCTCTGAGTGGAACGATACTTACCTTTGATGTGCAAGATCAGCGGTCAATCCTAAATTACTTGATCTTGTATAGCAGAGAACAAAAGATTGTGCATGGCTTTTCTTGGAGTATTACTCTTTATTTTCATTTTATCACCAGTTCATGAATTGCTTAAACATTAATTATCATTATTCTTAAAGAATTTGGTTTACCCCTTTATACATGTCCCTGAGATGATTAAGAATAACTTAAACTAGAAATACGAAATCACTGAACACAACAGCGTTTATTTAAAAATAATAAATGTGTAACAGTTTCGCCAAATGTCTGAACATATTGGCTTCTTCAGACACTGTAACCTTAACAAGATGAAGCCAATATGTTCAGTTAGTTGGCGAAATTGTTACACATCTATTATTTTTAAATAAGCATTGCTTTGTTTAGTGACAAATTAGAAATACAAATCACTGAACAAAGCAATGCTTATTTAAAAATAATAAATGTGTAACAGTTTCGCCAACTAACTGAACATATTGGCTTCATCTTCTAAAGGTTACAGTGTCTGGTGAAGCCAATATGTTCAGTTAGTTGGCGAAACTGTTACACATTTATTATTTTATAAATAAGCATTGCTTTGTTCAGTGATTTGTATTTCTAATTTATCACTAAACAAAGCAATGCTTATTTAAAAATAATAAATGTGTAACAGTTTCGCCAAATAATTGAACATATTGGCTTCATCAGACACTGTAACTTTACCAAGATGAAGCCAATATGTTCAGTTAGTTGGCAAATCTGTTACACATTTATCATTTTTAAATAAGCATTGCTTTGTTCAGTGATTTGTATTTTTAATTTATCACTAAACAAAGCAATGCTTATTTAAAAATAACAAATGTGTAACAGTTTCGCCAAATAACTGAACATATTGGCTTCATCAGACACTGTAACTTTACCAAGATGAAGCCAATATGTTCAGTTAGTTGGCGAAACTGTTACACATTTATTATTTTTAATAAACGCTGTTGTGTTCAATGATTTCGTATTTCTAGTTTATTTAAGAAAGTAAAGCAAGTAAGAATTCCTTGATCGATCATCATAAATTTTGCCCAAGATGTAGAAGGTCAAACGTGACAAATTTAGTTCGTTCATAGAAGCTATATCTTCTTGTTCACCTCAACCATAGGTTGGTGGGCAACGTGGAAATTTTAAAACTTTTCTCTCTCTTGGGAGAGCTGTTTTATACTTTGATAAGGCCTCTTCTTCGTAACTGCATCTAAATATTCTATCCTTGGTCTTCCTCTTTTTGGGTTTCTTCTGCCTTTCCATCTATCAACACGGTGATGCAATCGGAGTGCCGAATAAGATGGCCAAGCATGCTGTTTCTTCTTTTTCCTATTATCTTCATAATCTGTCGTCCTTCATTAGCTTCCTTTAGTACGTCTTCATTCCTTTTCCTTTCGATCCATGATATGCGCCAACGCCACATTTCAGATGCTTCCAGCTTGGATATTTCAGCTTTTCTCAATGTCCATGTCTCTGATCCGTAAAGCGGCACGCTCCATACCAGGGTCTGAATAAATCGTTTACGAACGTCCAACGACACATTTCTTGATGTTAGTAGTCCTCTTTTCCTATTGAATGCTTGTTTAGCCTGCGCTATTCTGGAACGTGTCTCTTTTTCACTTCTTCCGTCCGAGGATATTACACTTCCTAAATAGGGGAACGTCTTAATGTCTTCAATTTTCTCTCTATCTAGCCATAGTTTGTCCCTTCCTGTCCTGCTCTTGTGCATTTTATCACTTTGGTTTTCTTCTTGTTTATCTTCATTTTGCATGTTTACTCCAGTTGGTCGTTCAAGTTTGAAAGTGCTTCCTGCAAGTCCTCATCGTTCTCCGCTATCAATGCTATGTTATCAGCAAATCTTATTGTGCTGAAAACTTGACCATTTACTTTTACACCTTTTTCGTTTTTCTCAAAGAATTCTTTCATAGCTTCTTCTATATGGAGGATCAAACGTAACAAATTTGATTCGTTGATAGTAGAAATATCCAAGTGGGAAATGGTAGAAATCAATCGTTTCCAGTTTTAAAGTTAAACCCACAAACGCCCCTTGTGCCACCAGTGATCCACTTTATTTTTCACTACGTTACATGGGCATTATCATTCAGTTAGCCAAACCCCCGTTGTTCCACTTCAGGCACACTACCCGTTCTCTTGTTGTACGAATTTCGTTTAGTTTTCTTCTCAGGTTTTCGATGTAACACGGTATTGTTCAAGGCAGTTGCTAACGAATAAAACTGGTCTTGGGCGTTTGTGGGTTAATCGCTACAGAGCCAAAATGTCAATAGACGACAAGAAGAGGTTTACTGGGCTCAAGAGCACGTTCCATCTCCATCTTTAACTCTCTACTTAAACCGAAAATGATAGAAATATACTTACAAATTCTGGTTTCAGTGTTGATCTAGATAGGGCAAAAAATGATAAGAGAGTGAGGATCATTGTTTTCTTGGAATGAACTTTACATTCTAAGAGTAGATACCGTCTTTCACCTAAGCCTGTATTTAAGCTGAAAGTGGAAAAAACATCAGTCACTTTCGGATTTAATGTTGATCGTTATAAAGTAAAAACAGTACTAGATAGCGAGAAAAGGTTTTCTACAATATCTTATTTTGAATTCTCCACTAAAACCGGAATTAAAATCTTACAGTTTAATGTCCCATGATTATGCCTTTGGGGCTAAGTAAGGGAGAGGAATGATCAAAGCTAGTGAATTACGATCAGAAAATTAGTGGAATGAAAATGTGGAAGCAAACGTGAGTTCTCCGAGAAAATCCACGGACACGATGTTGTTCACCACAAATTTACTTGGCTAGAGATTGAACCAAGGACCCCACGCAACCATGGTAAGCGCTCTACCACTGAGCCACCATGCTTCCCTTTGATCAAATGGAGAATACCCTCGGATATCAACAGGAATAGCTGATGCATCACAGAATAACCCTAAAATATTTGTTTTGCTTTGAATTGGTATAAATTTATTCATAGACATAGAAAAATTTCTAGTCTCAGTGGTTTGTTAACATATTTTACGTTTTTATACTTTACACAACTTTTTCTTAGAGCGTCTTGTTTCAGGGCGCCGAAAATTTTGTCACCAGAAACTTCGTCACTGGAAAATTCGTCACCAAAATATTACCATATAAGTACTTTCGACACCGAAAATTTTGTCACGATAATTTCATCACCAGTGTCTTTTAGAACACAATACAAGAACAATGAATGAATCGAAAACGTTTTTGAAATCGCTTCCTTTAACCTTCAACTGAAGCTAAACTATATATACCTAGGTATATATAGATTATTAAATAAAGAGTTACATAGATATTGTATTTGAGATAAGAGGAAAAGTTTCCGGTAATTCTATTACAGAAATATTATCATATAGGATTTTTTTTTAGATTTACGTCCCACGGTTATGCTGGCTAGGCTAAAGGAGACGATGATGATGATGAGAAATGAATGAAATGGTGGAATGAAGAAAGTGGGAGGAAACGTTGTAACGGTTATTTTTCACCTTTGCTGAACTAAATACAGACAAAGCAAACGACCCAAACAGCTTACGTTATTTAAATGAAACATGGAAAATCATTCAGTTGGTGTTGAACTCTGCAAATGTCAAGTTTCGAGTACTCGAGGCAGGAGCAAGCAGCAGTAGAAAAAAAAATAGTGCCAGCTTCAGTAAATGTTAAAAGCACAGGCAACATGGGAACTAATGAGTTTATTTATCACTATTTACAAATATTAGGTTTGGCCAATATCAAAATTTCAAAACAGAAAATAGCAAACAAATATGGGAAAATATGCCAAACCGATATGCTATTGAAAAAAGGATATTATACTTCAACTCTGAGTAAACATTGGCAAATAGTTATTTTATATGTGTTAAGAAAACACATTTATGTAAAGGAAGAAAAAAACGTATAAATAATTCTGGAAGTTTCCTTTAAATATAGCCTTAAAGAGCTATCGAGAAGCGAAACATGGATTTTGAACGGCAACTTTTCAATGGCTCCTAAAATAGAAAAAAAAAAGAAAAAATCACGTATATGTTTTAAGGTGAGGCTTCCTTTACTAAGTGTACATCCTCATGCTGAGCAAGACCCAATATTCATATGAAGAACTGTTTCGTGCTGCGGTGCGTCAGTGCAGTGAATTTAGTGAATACCCGCACCCTGTAACTGTAGTTATAGATGTCGAGATAGCGGAAATGCATGCTGTAAAAGCAACTTTTGGAAATTCAAGTCGTGTACAGCGTTTTTTTTTTTTTTTTTTTTTTTTTGTTCACGTGACTCAGTCAACGTAGGGGAAGGCCCAAGAGCTAGGATTTACAGAACGGTACAAGAGCAATGAAAATTTTCGTCTATTTTGCGAGAAAATGAACGGATTGGCATTTCTTCCCATAGCAGATGTGCATCAGAAATACAAGAGGCTTCGGAGGAAGAGCTCGAACATCTGGATTATTTTCATAGTACAGTACTTACGTGCCCGGTACGTATCGCCGTGTTAAAGCTCGGTCTGGGAATATTCGTTTACATAATGTGCCCCCTCTATATCCCCCCCACACTTAAAATATTCACCAAGCCACCATGAACAGCAATTCTAGGACAAATAATATATGTTAATCGTGGAACTAGAAGTTTCATCATCTGATAGGAATGTCCCACCCAACTATTTGGAAGTTTATTCATGGAATTCAACAAGTTGAAGCAACTGTTTCAACTGTGCTTCATCAAGATGCTGTGGGTCAATCACCAAAAAAGGAAACGAGAAGAGTGTTTCAGAGTTTGCAGAAACGGCTCCGTCTTTGTGCATAACACTGGAACTAAATGTTTGAAAAAAAAAATAGTTGTTGATTCCTATAATGTTATGAATACTAGAAAATTAACATGTGAAACATTTATTGCATTATAACAAGTTATATTTTATTTGCTATTTTCTGTTGCGAAATTTTTATATTGGCAAAACTTAATATTTGTAAATAGTGATATATAAATCCATTAGCGGCCCATTTTGCCTGTGCTTTTAACATTTGTTGAAGCTGACATTATGTTCTTTTACTGCTGTTTGTTCTTGCGTCGAGTATCCGAAACTTCGACTTTCCAGAGTCGAACACCAACTGGATTGTTTTCCAAGTTTGATTAAGATAAGGTTAGCTGTTTTGGTCGTTTACTTTGTCTCTACATAATTCAACAAAGGTGAAAAAATGACCATGACAAAATTTTCTACATGCTAGTATTTTGAAAGCAAAATTACAGGTGATGGAATTACTGTGTCAAAATTTCCGGTGACGAAATAACCTTCATGCTAATATTTTGGTGACAAAATTACCAGTGGCGAAATTACCGTGACCAAAATTCCAGTGGCGAAATTTCCTGTGCCGAAATTACCTAAGTCCCTTGTTTCAAACAACAACAATTGAACCATACTGTATGTCCTGTTCTTAGTTGCATGACATTTGATAACCCTGTTAAAACATACATACAGGCATATATATTTGTACAAACCAAAACGTTTTTCAAACAAGTTTTTTAATCTCTTACTCTTTTGTATGTTTCAATTACTCTTTCTAGATCATCTAGTAATATGAATGACGCACTTTGCGTCATGAATCTAAATTTGTATGCACACAAATATAGTAAATGTTTAAAAATAAAATGTAATATTGCACTAATATTTTGACAAACATTCTATAATACTTGCAGATATGATTGATATTGGTATAGACCTGTTTGTTGCTGGCGCAGACACGTCAAGCAATACATTGGCTTTTGCTACTCTCTTTATGCTTTGGTACCCAGACGTCCAGCGAAAGGTACAGGAAGAAATTGATTCTGTCATTGGAAGAGATCGGCTTCCCACCGGCAGGGACATGGATAAGTATGATATTTAATTTCTTTTAGTAATATTATAAACCGTATTTTATAGATAGTTAAAAAGAAATCTTTCAATTATTGTTCATGGTTATTTCAATAACAGGTTCATTAATTAAATCAGTGTTTTGCTTCCTAACCTTTTGTGTGTGACGACATACTTTACCCATCTTATCATGACACATTTATGTTTGACAAAGTTGTTAGGTTGGGGGGCATCGTAGTCTCGTGGTTAAAGTACTTGGCTCGTGTATGCGTGGTCCCGGGTTCAGTTCCCGGCCGGTGCATCCCAATTTTCGGCGTCCACGCAGCATCTGAAGGCAAACTAAGTAGTCACCTGAAAATAAGATATGACTGCCACCAGGTCTGTAACCGGGTTTCTCAACCTGGGGGGGGGTCACAAGAAGGTTTCATGTGTGTCGCGAAGATAAGCGGAAGAGATAAATATAATTAGAATATAATACATGAAAATGTTTTAAAAATATTATTAAAAATGTTGTTCTAATAGCCATATTTTTTATTTTTGTACATATCGTTGAGAACAACAAAGAATAGGTCAACTAAACATTTTCAACAGGTGCAGAGTTGTTTAAATATCAATTTAAATGAAAGAGGTACGATATGAAACTAATGAAAACTGCATATTGAAATACCAGAAAAATACAAACGCAACAAAACCTACATATTGAAATATATTTAAAATTAAAAGCGAGATACATAAGCATGGTGTGATTTCCGCAGCATGCCCGGTTCAATTTTCGTGAAGCACATTATCAAGTCATTTAAAATATTCAATAACGGTTTTTAACAACTGTCCAAGTTTCTTTTTAATAAAAGTTAGGAATCGTTTTACTTCTTTATCGTATGACCCAAAATTAAGGGAGTTATACCGCCTTATGCAGAGTCGTTTTGACGTTTGATTAGCGTCATACCAAAGGCCTGACTACTACAAGAAACATATGTTAGTCGAATTCTTTAGTATGGCACTCACCACGCGTCAGAACGTCTCTGCATAAGGCCAATAAAGTTTTAAGATTTTGAAACAGTATGACATATCGTATTTGATATATTTGTAATTTGTAATTTGAATGAACTGACCAAATTCGATTTTAATCCATTCGCTTTTAGGGAAGTTACTATAGCACTATATACAAGAAATGGATTCTACTATTATATAAGTATATGGATATCGTGAGATCTCCCAATATCATCATAAATATTCTGCCCTTACTGGCAGATCACTTGCAGCAGCTGAGAAGCTTCCGTGCTCCACGGTCCTCCGCTAACCCCTTCGTCTTCGCGTATGATCTTTCTGTTTTTATACAATCCATTAATTGTAGTCTCCTTCGCCCCCTCCGTTTCCTTCCCGCCACTATACCCGCTAGGACGTCCCTGATGATACAATTTCTTCTTAGGCAATGTTCCAACCAGTTTCTCTCCCTCTTCTTAACAATATCTAAAAGTGTTCTTTTCTCCCCCCACCATTTCTAACACCCTCTTATTCGTTTTCCGCTCTATCCAACTAATTCTTTCCATTCTTCTCTACACCCACATTTCGAAGGCTTTCAGTCGTTTCTCATCACTTTTACGTAATGTACACGTTTCCGCCCCATACAGTACAATACTCCACACGAAGCACTTTATGAGTCTTTTTCTCAACTCTTTATTCAAGGTCCCACAAAACAGACTTTTCTTCCTCCTAAAGGCTTCTTTCGCCATTCCTATCCTTGCTTTTATTTCACGTTCGCACTTCATGTCATTACTAAGAATACTATTCAGATATCGAAAACTATTCACTTATTTTATTTGGTCCCCTCCCACTTTTATATTTTACACAGACCTCTTCATTCCAATCACCATGGTTATTGTCTTTCTAACATTTATTTTCATCTCATATTCTTCAAAGCCCATCCTCAGTTTTTCTAACATTTTATTGATTTCCTTTACAGATTGCGCAATAAACCCCATATCGTATGCAAATCTTATGCATCTAATCATTCTACCTTCTACCAAAATGCCGTCATCATCATGTAAACTCTTTTTCACTATCTCTTCTAGATAGACATTAAATAGTGTTGGCGAGAGGCAGCATCCTTGTCGAACTCCCCTTCCAATTGCACTCTCTTCCGTCAGTTCTTTTCCCCTATCCTAACACTTACTTGTTGGTTCAAGTTTCTTATGAGTCTTCGATCTTTCCATTACAATCCTATCTTCTTTAGAACTCCCAACAATAATTCCCAATTCACGCGGTCAAAAGCCTTTTCTAGATCAATAAATACAACATACACCTCTTTCCTTTTTTCTATAAATCTTTCACCGATCGCCCTTAATAATCCAATAGCGTCTCTTGTGCCCTTACCTCTTCTGAACCCGAACTGCGATCTCCCAATAGGTATATAAAAAAAATCCCACACAAAATTTTTACAAACCAGAATTTAATCAGGGTCGCTGGCAAGAGGATGTAATAAAATATGGCCATGATAGAAGTTTGTTTGAGAACCACTGGTTTAGAAAGCTCCTGACGCGCCTGTTGGGGACAGAGCGTCACAGCACGCTAACAACGTGTTCACCGCTAGGTTGGACGTTGTTCAGCTTGTCGTTGGCAGATGGCGCTGGAGCAGGCTTAGGCTCACAAAATGAGCTGTTACGCGAAGTGGTTTGGTTTTGGTTTTAAGTTGTTAGGTTAGAATTGCACATCGTTGCTGTCCCATTCAAAAATATCTAAAACGTGTCGTATACGATACAATCTAAAAATCTTCTGGGTGGCATAATATTTATTTTTTAAATTCAAAAAATTTCGAGACACATCTCATGGGCTACATAACACACCGGTTGAGAAAACATGGATGAAGTCTGTATGGTTTGAAGATTACATGATTCTTATTAAGGAATCTGGAAAGAAAATTAATAACAGCTCGAAAACTTGAAAAAAAGTTGCTAAGAAGGTCAAATTAAAATTTACTTTGGAGAGATACAAACAATGGTGATTGGAACAAAGCATCTGGAATCAATTACGTATTGGTGTAAGTGAAGAGAAATTACAACAACTGACTAATTTTTATAACGTGCTTACCAAAGGTAATCGTTAACCTGGTTCGGCTAATAATTTAAGTCAAGTTTTTGTGGTAGTAATTATTCACACCTCAAAATATCTTCTGTGAGTACGTTTACTTGTATTCTCACCTTTTATACTGAAATTACAAAACGGTGATACGTATTAAACAGTTTTATTCGTTGATTCTCTATGAACGAATATGCACATAGACTGTCTTCCAATCGTACATGTTTGTTAGGTAACTATAAACAACTACATAGCAACTAATTACACAATAATGTATATTTCTTACATATATTAAAAACATTCTTCTTTTGTTATTTTTAAATTAACACTATATCAGGTATAGTGCTTGTGTATGAGCACTTTCTGCCCAAGGTACAGGTAATTATTAAACGATACAAAGTATCTCGTTGTATTTTTGATCCTATATAATATATATTACGTGTGAAAATTTCAACTGCGAACATGAAATGAAAGGAAGAAAAGAGATTAGGATAGATAGATTTAGAAAGAAGCAAAGTGATTGTCAAGGGCGCCGATCCGCGGAGGCCTGGGGCCGGGAGTCCGGCCCCCTCAATGTCCATGTGAGCCCCCGAATTATACTTATGAATATAGAATATTTGGCATAATTTGAATTCAATTTGTTTTAATGCTTTCTGCAACCAAACACACATCTGAATGAGTCCCCCCAAAGTTACACGAAATCGGCGCCTTTGGTAATTGTGTTGGTGTTTGGATAAATATTAAAGAAAAAGAGTCATAAAATGTTTTATGTGGAATGTTTTACTCTACGTGGAAAAAAAAGTTGGCAAAAGCAACCAAAAAGTTCCTTGAGGTTTATGTAATATATCTTTGGAGAATGAACGAGAAAGCTAGTTGGATCGAACAGAAAATGGATGAAGAAATATTGGAAATAAAAGGGAACCAAATAAAAATTTTAGAAATAATTGGAAAGACAGAAATAAACTGATCGGAACATATTGGCTGAGGAGAAATTGTGTCCTGAGAGAGGTAATACAGAGCACTGCGGAAGGGAAAAGAGGAAGAGGTGAAAAAGGTAAGAATTGGTAGGTAGAAATAAAACATAAAATAAAAAGAAGTTAAATGGAGAGAAAGAGATTAGTTTAAAATTGTAGCGCATAGAAGATATCGGTTTGTGGCAAGTGATGTACCAAAAATGGCAAAATACCTATGATAATGATAATGATGGTGATGCAATGGACTAACAGTGAAGTAATTTACTTATTTATTGTACATTCTGAGATAGAGAAGGTATAAAGCTTTTCTAGTTACTAGCACTAACATGTTTAATTCAAGCATCAGAGATATTACATACCAGAAATATTGTAGATTAACAGAGTTTTTGTTCATGTCGCCCGCACATCACTAACTATTCTTACGCAATCACTCTCACTTTATTCTCATTAGCTTTTCTCATCCTCAACGGTTGCCTTTGACCTCACCCTCAGATATTTTATTGTCCTCGTTCCTACACCTTCCGTTCTATCCCTCTCATGTCAGGATGAGAATAACGTGACGATCGCTTTCATGCGAAACACCAAAACTACCATCCCTCTTTATTAATTTTGTGGATTTTTTTTTTGTCTCTGTTGACAACAGATTTCGTGAAATAACAAAATAAATTGTACACGATTGCGAATCTGAAGCATTAATAAGCTCATCTGCAATCTGAAGACCACATCAAGTTTTAACTTAACTCATTAACCAATTAACTCATTTAATACGTCTAAGACATTTCGCACCGAATACTATATTATGGATGTTCCTCATGTGCAGAGCAGCGTAACTGTATTACCATAGACAAACCAGAGGGCGGTGGAAGTAAACCGGAGTTGTACCTTTCCATTCCAATTGACAAAAGTAGCCGAGCATAAGTACTGCCCATTTTAGCTTTAGAACCATGTATAATTTAAATACAAAGAAAATCTAAGTATAGCAAAGACTTATTATTGTTATTTTTAAGTTTTACGTCCCACGATTACACAGCGAGGCTGAGAGCGACGATACTGATAAGATGGATGACAATGGTGTACAGATGAAAGTGGGAGAAAATGGAATAACCTCGACAAAACTACGTACACGGTGTTTGTCTACTATAAAGCTCATTTCGTGGAGCTGGAATCAAATGAGGTACCGCATGCACTAGAGGTGAATGCTTACCATTAGTAAGTCATCGTGGCTACTTATTATCGCTAATAATGTATTACAGTTGCGGCAATATTACTGCCTTTATCTTCATTGCCGAAGCTGTAATAAAGATTAGAAACAATAAGTTTCAGATTTTAATTTTACTTCATAAATAACCGTATCAATACTTAAACGTGCTCTTTTCTTTCACTATTTTTGTTAATTATTCATTCGAGATTACAATACAAATTGTTCTACTATGTTACTAGGATTTTTTCTATATTTGACAGTATTTAATATGTAAAATGTGTTATTGTACTAGACATGTTTAAATTATGTCAGAAGCTAATTTAGATAAGCAAATAATAGTAGCGTGTAGTTTATGTGCGAACAGGATTCATGAAAAAAGTCTATTTATAAAAAACCGTCACTTCCACGTTGTATTCCGAGGCTAAGGAAGAAGGTGATGGAATGAATGGATAAGATAGATTAGAGTGGTGGAATGAAAATGGGGAGAGACACGAGAACCTCTAGAAAACCCATGCACACAGCGTTTGTTCATCAGAAAGCCCATCTGCTGGATTCATAAAAGTTGCACAGTGCTTGGACGTAAAGAGTGTGATATGTATTGCGTATGTATTAAATATAAACATACAAATGTCAAAACTGTTCAGGGATATCAGTATACTGGTTACTGGTAAAGAATATCAGGATACATATTAGTGATAAGAAATAAATTTTGATCCAATAAGTAAAAATTAAGCTTCAGAAGACAACACAGACGCAATCTTAAATAGAAATAGTATAAGTTGATGGTTAGGATATGTATCGTGTCTAAATGGTCACGATACGCCTCTTTAACTCGGAAAATCCGGGCTCGACTCGCGATAGGTGCTCATGTGTTTCGTGTACTACGTTAATATACAGGGTGTAACATAAATGCATGGCCAAAAGTGACAAGGTGATTGCAGACATCCAAATAAATAAAAATATTCCTATACACATGGGTCCGATGCCGCTTCGTTTCCGAGATACAGGGTGTTCAAATGTCGAGTCCCTCCAATGACTCACTATGGGAAAGTGAATGGAAATGTTCATCACAGGAATAATACAATCAAGTGGAATTATGTATATCAAATATATTTACACTAACATAGAGAATGAAACTAATTAACCTTTGAGTTTATTGGATTGTCAGTGTTACCAACCTGGTACAAAGTGTTATGTTTGCAAATAGCACTTGACGTCCACACGTTAGCATATGAATCCTGACAACAAAATGTTCCTAACATGGGGTAGATTCCGCTTCATTTTCGAAAGATAAGGCGTCCAAGTGTGAAGTCAATTAAAGCCTCACAATGGTTCATAGATCACAACTATTGCATGTTTGCAAAGATAAATAATTGAGAAAGGTATTCGATGGAGGCCACAGCGTTTGTTTATACCACACATAAACTTCGGAAGACAGTATTCTATGTTTAGGAATGTTTTGATATCAGCAATCATATGCTAACGTATGGACGACTAATACTGTTTGAAAACATAATTCTTTGCACCAGATTGGCAAAACTAACAACCCAAAATCCTCAAATGTATATAATTTTCATTCCCTATGTTAGTGCAAAAGTATTTGCACAGGCATAATGTCACTTGATTGTATTGTTCCTGTAATATTGAACATTTCCATTCACTTTCCGATAGTGACCCACTGTAGAGACTCGGCATTTGAACATCCTGTATCTCGGAAACGAATCGGTATCGGACCCAAGTTTATAGGAACAATTTTACTTATTTGGATATTCACAATCATCTCGTCACTTTTGATCATGCGTTTATGTTACACCCCATATATATATATATATATATATATATATATATATATATATATATATATATATATATATATATATATATATATATATGCACATCTTATATATCCATCTAATTGATTGGTTTAGAATTTAACATCACTTGCAGTTCCAAGACTGTGTAAGATTTGAGCCTACAGCTTAAATTCCCTTCGTGACAAGGTCAGGAAAGTGACCCACACGGTTGTGCCACTTTCGTAATCCTTTTGCTTTGTGAACACTATCGGGATGATTTTTTCTATCCCGAATATGGTTGGATCATAGTTTACCATCTTGTATTTTTTTTCCTGAGTATCGAATTTTCCTCTCAAATTTGAGCCCAAAGTCAAAACTTCCCGAATTTTTGAATCTCGAATTTTCTTTTTCGCTTTTTTCAGTAGAACTTCTTCGTTTTAGAGAGATCTATTTAGGAGTTGTCAGTTATATATCTGACATGGATACCTAATTTTTAGAACAATTTGAGCAACTCATAATCAGTGTTGCCAATTAGAGAAATTAAAATTTTCCTATTTTTCGGTCAAAAATTCGAAATTTTCGAAATTTATGTTTATAAATCCATACCTATACGTACCAACACAAGTCAACTTATGCCAGTCGAACGCCGGTCCTTACTGAACAAAAGGAAGTAAAGATTGTTATAATTGGATAATTAGGAGGCGCATAAAAATTCGAATTTAGGTTCTACTTCTTGATGTTTTACTTCTCAGTTTTCCATAATCTATATATTTTTTAATTACAAATTTTGTTTCCTAGATATCGACACGATATTTGCAGGGTATATTAGAGGTGTAGCAAAGTTTACTGTACGATAGTTTGAGTCTGGTAGCAATTGTTCCAGTCACATAAAATCTTAATTTCCGATTTTAGGTGAAAAATTCGGAAAATATTCCATTTTTCCTCTATAAATTTCCCTCTTGTTGGCTAAATTGAAACAAACGTCCAGTATCTGAAGTCCTTGTCTTTGGCCAACGCAACGCACTATAGAAAATTTCAATAGGATAAATAGGGAAGCTGCAGAATCTGCATAACTGTTACTTCTTGCTTCTGAGGCGGGAAAAGTGTCAAAATTTCTTGTGTACGATGAGAGAATTTTTTTTCTTTCCGCCTTTGTATGGTAGCCAATGACTTCACGTTTTCACTGTATCTTGTCAATACACCAAAGAATTTTTCTAAGTGACCTTGGACCCATTTGGCGACGGTGGTACCAGCTCCAAAAAATCTTAAAATTCGGTTAGGGAATTTTTGTGAATTTTCACCCCTACATTTTCATTCATAATTTCCCTCCCGTTCACAACACTGTAATCAAACTTACGTCATGGACTGGCTACATCCTTCTTTTAAAAAGCAAGGTCCTACCCATATCAATCGAGTAGACAATCTTTGAGCTATAACTCAAATACTGAAAGTCTACGCAAACGCCAAAAATGACCCTGTCTCCAAAGAGTTAACGTGGTATTCGAACCGCATGAGTTCCAATCGGAAATCGAAGCCCCGTACCCTAACCATACATCCAAGAGGGAATACCTAATATTAGAAAGCATATTAAACTTTAAACCATGAATCAACCAATACAAATTGTTCTACGTTACGTGGTGCAGAGAAAAATAATGTAATATATATATATATATATATATATATATATATATATATATATATATATATATATATATATATATATATATATATATATAAAGTAATTAAAAAAGTGAAAATTATGAGTTACTAAAAGCGCAAAATACGTATACCAGTAAAACAAGTAAGCATAAAACTGTGAGTTAATATCAACTGGATAAAGATAGTAAATGCTTGCGGGAGGAATGTTCATCACACAATACAAGAGACGAATATAAAATCAGCAATGAAGGTCAGTGATGTGTTTGGTAGCGGTTCTTTACAAGACAAAAGTGAAAGTGGTAGTGAACAGAAAATGGTAAGCAAATACCCAAAGCGAATTAATATCCAAAAGAAACAAACAAAAACAACCCGTAAATTAGGTTTCCATAACAGAAATCGCACCAACTTATTATAAGACGGAGAAAATACAGATAACTAGAACGATAATAAAATCATTCTAACGCGTGCTACAAATTTCAAAGTGAAATAACTTAGTACCTATAAACTTTTTTATGATTGGGAGCAGAGCGTAGCTCATCTGACATTTGTAACACATTGTATTAAGAAAACTCAAGGATGAATTTTACTAATCTTCTTAGGATAAGAAATGGAATAATCAGTTTCCTTTGGATATTTAGAACAACGCACCGCAAGCCATCAGGACTCGAATTGGTTTTAATTATAATCAGTTGAGAATGCTCCAAGAGCATTGCCAGAACGAAATTAAAAAGAATAGAGAGATGGAACGGGAAGGATAACAATGATTGTTTCTACATGTAAATCATTTTCTTCTGTTTCTCGCAACAATTTGCTAAATATCATCTCTCTATGACTTACGGTTCCCGAGATATGGCTCCTTAAATCTCCCGAAATTCGAAATTTTTTGGCCAATATTTGGGGAATGGTGGCCAGTTGGCCAGTAGCAAATTGATCAGTGGCCACCGGCTACTATTTGGTACCAAAATGTTCACCATCCTCTTAGATGTTGATCAACACCAATATGATCTCTCTGTGACTTACGATTCCCGAAATGCGTGTGGCTCCTTAAATCTCGCGAAATCGTAACTATTTTTGGCCAATATCACGGGAACTGTAAGCCATAGGGAGATGATATTGGTGTTAATCAATACCTAAGAGGATGGTAAACATTTTTGTACCAATATTAATTCGTGGCCAATTTTCAACTGGTTGCTATTTAGTACCAAAATGTTCACAATTCTATTAGGTATTAATCAGCACCAATATGATCTCTCTATAGCTTACGGTTCCCCAGATATGGCTCTTTAGATCTCTAGAAATCGGCCATTTTTTGGCCAATATCTTGGAAACTTTAGGAGTGACTTCAAAAATGTAATCACTTTCTCATATACGTTTTCATGCTCTATCGAATCCAGGGTTCAAAATAGAAAAAGTCGCAAATAACACACAGACAGATATAGAAAATTCAGTGACGAACTTTTTAAGTTCGTTGAAAATATATTAAATCGTAATGGCACAAAAACTTAACTATTATGATTATCCAATATCGTAAATAGATGTAGCCTAATATTCACTGGTAGTTCAGCTTTGATGATCTCTAATCGATATCTTTTCACTATGCGATGTTAATTCCAACTTTCGAGTCCACCCTTCGTCCTCAACCAGCACAATCTTTTTCTGGGATTCGGACGCTTCTTGGTTGTAGCGTAGAGCTTAGCTCAGGTCTCCTTATGAAATACCTTACTTTGTCATTTCCGTATAGAAAACTTCCTATAACTGTGGTATGGATACCTATGTTATCTGTTTTTATTTTCTTAAACAAATAGTTTGATTATCGCTTCCTTGTTTTACAATAAACAAAATAAATTTTACAAAATACTTTACAATCCTGTATAGTTGCTTGTTTATACTGTGGTTCAATCCAAATACTTTTTGTATTGTATTAACAAACTAACTAACTCTATGACCTATGGAAACCGGAAGTTCAATGCCGCGTTCACAAAACCTCTCTATTGACTTCTGTTCCTCGTCAATTGGATTCAGTTTCTACTTTGTATTCCTATTTCAGTGAAATCCATCTTAATATTATCCTCCCACTGCGCCTGGGTCTTCCTAATGGGCATTTTCCGATTTGGATTTTCAGTTAAACTTCGAGGGTGAGAGTTTCTTTCATTCTGAAATCATGACCTGCCCACATGAGCTTCCTAGACTTTATTATTTTTGCTTTTGAATTATGATTATGATGATGATGATGATGATGATTATTATTATTATTATTATTATTATTATTATTATTATTATTATTATTATTATTATTATTATTATTATTATTATTATTATTATTATTATTATTATTATTATTATAAGCGTGTTGTGAAATATTCATTTTAAGGTTGAAGAGTGAAAAATTAGGGACAGTTATTCTTAATAGTTTTGAAGAAAATATGATGTACAAGAAAGTGTGTTTAGTAGTGTGCTTAATTTAAATGTGTGATCCGAAGTGTGTTGCTTAATAAATTTGTGGTGATAAAGATATAAAAGAAGATAAATAAGTTTTCTTTTCGTAGTTTTAAAGAATAATATGTTAATCATCATTGTATTAATGTTGATTTTATTGGTATTTTTGTTGCAATGCGTAACTTCCAATACTTATTTTATTTCAGTTCATTTAATTTAATTGTACATTTTTTTAAAGCAAAAAATTATTGAAATAAGTTAATTTTTCTTTTGAATAATTTTATTGCATTTTTCATTACTTTGAAACATATTTGAGTGCATATTTTGGCACTTTTAGTACATGTACGTAAATATATTAGGCCTTATGCAGAGTCGTTCTGACGTGTGATTAGTGCCATACTAAACAGTTCGACTAACATGTGTTTCCTGCAGTAATCTGTCCTTTAGTATGACGCTAATCATTTGTCAAAACGACTCTGCATAAGCCAGATTGTGTTTATCGTTTATCATAATCGTTAACTTCTTTCAGATTACTGTATACAAGAGCGACTCTTCTTGAGGTATTCAGATTGCGTCCACTGGTCCCTGTAGTTCCTCGCATGGCCAGTAAAGATACCTATATTATGAACTATAAAGTTCCTAAGGTGAGTAAAATTTACATTTAATCTATAGAGTTTTTTCGTTCACTGAAAAGAATTACGAGATGTAAGAAATAATTAAAAAATTAACCATTTTCATGGCCCAAAGCAAAACATGAAATTTTGTAGAACCTAACAATAGATAAATAAAGTATAAATAGAGAAAATCGATACTAACAAACTGTCAAATCTTAATTAGTGTACTGAGTACGAAAATGGGAATATTGGAAAATGTAGAAACTAGGGATGGGCAAAACCGGTTTTTATAAAAGCCGGAAACTGGTTTCTAGAAAAAACGAAATCCGAAAAACTGACATTTCGGTTTTCTCCAGAACCGGTTCGTTTCCTTGAAACCGGTTTCGGTTTTCTCCGTTATAGTTGAGTAATAAGTGTACAACGAAACTATTCTGGTCAGAAATAAAACCAGTTTTGGAAAAACTGAAACCGGTTTCGATGGAAAACTGAGTTGATTTTGAAGAAAACCAAAACCGGTCTCGATGAAAAACTGAACTTTTTTGGAGAAAACCATAATCGGTTTTGAAAACCGAAACCGAATTCGCTGAAAACCCGAACCTGCTTTGGAGAAAACCGGTTTCCGCGAAAACCCGTTTTTTTAATTTTCAAATGCCAGTTTCGGTTTTCCTAAAAAAAAAAAAAAACTTGTTTCCGTGCCAACCATTAGTACAAATATGAAAAATCAATATATGGAAATATTGATACGTCGATCAAGGGGACATTCTATACCAATATTTAATAAATTTGTCTTCAAGTACTAAGAAATAAACTTTCAATAAACGTTTACATATTACAATTAACCAATATATCATAGGTTTTGATGTCGTAATGGAATTAAAACAAATTCTCACTTGTAATTATCAATCAAATATACAAAAGTTCTTCCTATTTTGTACAGATTGACATACACAAATTCATTATCAATAATCCGGTTTCTTCAGATTTCTGGCATGGACTTTTAAGCGTATTTTCAAATTTACCGCCTTGGCGCGCCACTGTTTTCTGAAGACACCGTTTATGGTTTGATCATGCATTTCCTACTAAATATCCCCATTAGTTAAACTAAAATTTTGTAGAACTGTTTTATATACTTAGTAAACATAAAAAATTCGTTTATATCTAATTTATTTTTTAAAAAGTTGTTTCCTTTAAGGGACTGCAAATGTACTTTTCTGTTAAATATATACATCAATATATAAATATATACATAACCGATCAAAATCCTCGTGTAAGATTCAAGGTTGCTTTATTTTTGAATATCAATATGTAGTACATTTTATGTTCATGAACATCCATTTGTTAATATTAATTATTTTACGGTTACACCAAATGACCGATTATTCTTCTTCTACGTTCTTTTGTGTTTCTTTGAATATACACATCATTCACGATACAGACACACAAATTAAAAAGAAAATTTGAGCAACAGAGCACAGAATTCAAGAATATAAGAGCTGATCTGCTTCGACTATCACAAAAAAGTAAAAGTAAATTTAAGAGCTAAGATTATTATGGTGGAAAACATTAGTAATGCATTTAATGTGCACTTATCATGAATCGAACTTAAGACCTCATGTACCAAAGATGAGCGAGTTACCACTACACCAGAGAGAAAGGCTGAACATTAGTAATACACACACACACATATATATATATGTAGGGTGTTTCAAAACAACACAAACAACGTTAGGGAGGTGATTCTTGACACCAGTATAAGACAAAAAGTATAGACCAATCTAGGTGACAAGTGCTTCCCTTCGGAGTTATAGGCTGCCGAAAACATGAAAAAAATGAACTTTAAAGATTCATAGCTCCAATGCTATGGAACCTACCTAGTAGGGTCAAGACTTCACTTAGGAACTAATATGTTTCCTATTCAAAAATCCTCGTTTCATAATACTAAGGTACTCACAAAACAATTTTTATACTATTTAGAGGGAGTTGGCTACAGGCATATAATTTGAAGTACTCGCCAACTGCCTCTATAAAAATTGTTGCGAAAGTACCGCAGGGTTGCGAAACATTGATATTTGTATAGTACACATACATGTTCCTAAGTGAAATCTTGGCCCGACTACGGTAGGACCCACAGGTTTGGAGCTATGAATCTTTAAATTTCATTTTTTCAAGTTTTCGGCAGCCTATAACTCCGAAAGGAAGCATTTGTGCACCCAGGTTGATCTATGGTTTTTGTCTTATCTTGGTGTTAGGAATCACCTCCCAAATTTTGTCGGTGATGTTTTGAAAAACCCTGTTTAAATTTTATGACCTGGAACTCAATTAACACCTAACATTTTCACAGCATTTCAAATACTAATAATAAAACGATATTTAGCAACAATATGAATATGAAATATTAAGGATATAAGTAATCTCCCTTGTGTTGTTCAGTCGTTAGTTAAGTTGTTGGAACTGATTTTTAAAGAATAAGCTTGGACACATAATAAACAAGTCACCATTGGAAACAATTTCCCACTAACTTTCAACAATGTTCGCACTTGATAACACTTGTAGCAAATGAATTCTTTATCATCGGCGTCGCTCAAGCCAATGCATTCGTAGTGTACCCATACACCACATCCTTTACAGCTTTGCATATCACCGATCACACACAATGAACGTCACATAATGAACGATACCACGATTCCTCGAACGCTCAGAACCGGACAAAAATATGCTTAGAATATACCCAAAAACAGTGGTATGAGCCATTCGCGTGCATTACAAATAGGAGCTTACATTACGAAAGACACTAACGCACAACTCGAACCTGTGAATCCCCATAGTCAACAACTAGGCCCGAATACGATAGACTGCCGCATTATAGGGGCTGGCACTGGCCAAGAAAGAATAACAGACTAACACACATTAAAGTTGCTAGTTTCTATGTATTTAACAATGCATGCATGTTTTGTAGGATAATGAGTGCCAGTAGATTTTTGATGGGCCTTATTTACCAACCATGTACTCGCCATTTTATAAATCATCTTCAAATATGTTTCAAACTATAATAAAATAACTACTATCCCAAATACTAAACAGTTATGATCATCACCAATATACAAGATATTTCCTGTTAGCTTTATTCTACACAGAAAAAATGGACTTACTTTGCCCCCCTAAATTATATCAACACATGGAAACTGGCTTCTCGATGCTTGAATACTGCCAGCATTCCGTGTAAACATGCGCAAGACGACGAACTCTCTCAAGCAAACATTTTGTGAGTAATCGCTACTTGTGATGTTCAGATTTCTCCTACAGTGCTTCTACCCTTTGAAATTTTGCACTTGTCCTTATTTCCTTCTGGGCCTTATTTGCCGCAAGTACCTTAAATTATTTTTAATATTATTAAAGCATTCTGCCATTATTGACAGGCAAACTGCCTCAACTGAGAAGCTTCCATGCTCCACGGTCTTCAGCTAACCTCTTCGTCTTCATGTATGGTTTCTCTGTTTTGATACCATCCATCATGTACTCTTCTTCGTTCCTGCCATCATACCCGCTAGCACATCCCTCATGATACAGTTCCTTCTTAACCAATATTTCATCAGTTTCTCTTCCTATTCTCAATAATCGTTCTTTTCTTCCCCACCACTTCTAACACCCTTTGATTGTTTTCCGCTCACTCCAGCTAATTATCTCCGTTCTTATCCACACTCACATTTCGGAAGCTTCCAGTCGTTTTACAACACTTGTGCTTAATTTTGTTATTATAAAGAATAAATATTTATTATTATGAAATATTGGGAAGAAACATTTCTATGGCGTTCTGGATCAGTCATTGTCTCATCTCTGCCTATTCTTTGAATTAAGTAGTATTTTTAATATGATATTAATTCAAGTATATACACTTTCTTTCTTTCAGGGAGCAACTATATTGTGCAACGTGATGGGTTTACAGAATGATCCATGCGTTGGAAAAGATCCTGAATTGTTCAGACCTGAGAGATACTTAGAAGGCAACACATTGCCCAACAATGGAATGATGTTTATCTTTGGCACAGGTAATATATCACATACTATTGTTTATTGTATACGTTTCTAATGCTATAGTGAAAATGGTTTCGATTCTTATAGTTAGTATTCAGTACAGGGTAGAAAAAAATCATGATATTTTTTTTTAAAAAAATCATTTTTGATGATTTTTTTTTATTTAAATCGATTTTTTTTATTTAAATCAAATCTTTCTCCTAGTAAATTACAGGTCGCGAACTGAAGAAAAAGCATTAGGAATTAGTATTAAATGCTAATTATGCTATCTAAGTGAAAGTATTATGGTTGAATTTTGAATTAATCCCCAATTGTTAACCTACGGTGTATATCAATCCCAAAATAATGTTTCTTAATCCTTTTATATTATGGTTTATTTATAAAGGTAAATTATAGACTTTCAGTCAAGCAGCTACATCATCATCCCTATTTATCCTAGGATCATGGTTCATATCTCATTCTCTTCAGAATAGAACGTCCTTTGAAACGGTAATATTCACATTTCCCTATGATGTCCCTGAAGCGAGAAATTGTGAGAAAATTGGATTTTTCTGATTTTTTTTTTCAAATTTTGATCCCCTCTGGACTCCCTTGTGTTAACACACATATCTCAAAATCAACTGGGAAATACTAAATATGTGTATAAAATCTCAAGCTGTCTTGAATAGCAATGGCGGGGAAAATATTTAACAATGAGCTAAGAACATCCCGACAATGCCCCAGATAACCCGCATGTAATGTAAACATTTCATGAGACATCCCTATTTATCCTAGGGTCGTGATTTGTACATTATTCTCTTCATATAAAAAAGATTTTCGATCGTACCATTCAAATGTCTCCATCGTGTATCTGGGGCGGAAAAGTCACGATAAAAGGGATTTTCTGTTCAAAATATACTTTTTTACTTTTTGCTCCTCTGGACCAACCCCCTGTTTTAAGGTAGAGATCTAAAACACTGAAAAATACTAAGGGGTTCATTGGATAAATGTGCAAAATTTCAATCTTCTAGATGCAAAAGTAAGCCCGCGAAAAATAATATCCCCAAATACCCCAGATTATCCTATAAAATAGGATCTCAGGTAACAATTTCCTGAAACATCCCTATTTATCCTAGATCATGGTTCGTACATCATTCTCTGCAGAATAGAACAGTCTTTCAAACGGTACAATTCATATGTCTCCATCTGATCTCGAAAAAAGCTATTATGTTAAAAATATCTTTTTTTTTTTTTTTTTTTTTACATTTTCCCCTCTGGACCCCACTGTTTTCACACAGAAATCTGAAAACATCTAAAAAATACTAAGGGGTGCACTGAAAGAGTGTGCAAAGTTTCAGTCTTTTGAATGCAAAATGTAAGCTCGCCAAAAAATAAGAATAATAGGCATAACAAAAATATCTTTTTAAATTTATATCACACACTATGCCTCGACGCAGAAAAGCTCGAGTCTTGAAAAAAAAAACGAAATAAAAAGGTTTATTGATACTTTTTAATCGAATAATGAAGATTCGATTTTTAATAGAATAAAAATAGGTAATATAATTTAAAGGTTAAGCATTAAGGAAAAAGTATAGCAACATTTATCAAAATGACACTTTTTTCACAAAAGTTACTGATATTTGGTAGGGGCATATTTTTTTTTTTTAATGGAACTTGCTTGAGGCACGAAATACATAAATTTCGCCTAAAGGTATAAATCTTAAAAAAAAAAATCGGAGAGGGGATAGGACCCCTCTAAATACGCCCTATTATATGGGAACAAACAAGCAGACGCACACACGAAAAAATTTTCGTCTTAAATGTCGGTGGTGATTTCGCCGTTGGAATAGTTAACGATTTAAAAACGCAAACTCATTGTTACGAAGAGAAGAAAGCAGGATTGCTCCGCTACCCGTTCAAAACGGGATTTTCCCTAATCATCCTGTGTATGACACTTGTTTTCATACTATGCTGTACATACTGTACATTTGAGTCTCATTGTACAGTGAAATCTGTCTTTAGCGGAATCGAGCGGGACTTGCAAGAATTTCCATTAAAGTCAGGTTTCCGCTTAGTGAAGGTAGACCCTTCCTTTTTTTTTAAAAAAAAATACATGCTTATAAAGGAGCATACTGAGAAAAGATATTGCTGTACGTACATTGTTCGATTACAGTACTTCTTTCTTCTACGAATAAATACACAAAAAAATTAAAATGAATACAAAATATACTATGCACACGTTTTCTTTATTTTTCTAATAGCCAAGCAGGGTTTTCTGTGTACATTGCTGCTTGGCTGCTTGACTTTCCGCATACACTTTAGCCTGAGAAATTATACTAAGTGAATCAGAATCATTTTTCTGTAAGGCAAATTTTTGCATTAAAACTTTTGAGAGCATCTTGATATGTGTTTATTCTACACTCTTCTTCGAACTCGGTATCGTATTCCTCTTCTTCCTCTATCTCGTTTTCTTCTTTCCGACATTCCGTATGATTCTTGATTTAGTTGCGAGGATTAAAAACAATTTGTGGGGGTGAATATGAGTAGTGGTTGGGGAAGGTAAACATTGTCCAGAAATATTTAACAAAAGAACGAACATTTTATCGCAGACAGTGTAATGTATATGTCTCACAAAATGTCTAAACATCTTCTAAACGCTGTAGTCCGGAATTCAGAATTTTCCGTTAAATGTTTATTTTTATTTCCGTTGTCCGCGTAACACAGTTTCCGCTTAGTGAAGGGACTTTTACACGTTTTGTTCTCCAAAATTCATGGGACCGTGAAATTTTTCCGTTCAAGACAGTTTTCCGTTTAATAAAGGGTCCGTTGAAGGCAGGTTTTACTGTATTATGATTAGACTTCGGAATTTTAGGCACCAAAAAGTTTAATTTTAGGCGCCTAAAATAGGTACTAAAAATAGGAAAATAGGCGCTAAAAATTAAAAATAGGCTCTAAAAATAATAGTATAAATTATTACATACCCCTTTTTATTAACATCTTTTGTTTTCAGTGAATCAGGTGATTCATTCAGTACACAACTTGCTCATTCGTAATTTTGGAAACAGTAAATTACCAACAGTTTCTCAAAGTTTTCGACTGTCAATCTCTCTCTTTTGTCTGTAAGGATCATCTTTGCTGCCGAAAACGATCTTTCCACTGAGACAGATGTTACAGGAGCATACTTAAATTTCGATACATTTTTCATTTCCACTTCGTCGGGGATGGTTTCATCCTCTCCCATCAAAACTTTCCCTATACGAACCAACACAAGAAATCCCTCATTCTTCTTCACTACACTTTCCCACTTACACTGCACTTTTTCCCCAACTTTCCCCGTAGCACTTTGGATTTTCTTTTCGGCTTCGTTAACTACTGACACCTGTTCACTAAGTGGCTTTCCCGTAGCTTCCAACTTAGTGATCGTCGTAGGTAAGAATGAAAAATTTGACTTGATATATACAAGATCTCTTTTGAGAATGGGATCTTTGAAAAGTTCCTTCAAAACTGAAACACTTGCAATGTTTTCCACACCAGGAAGTTCGCCAACAACACCAGCAATAGCGTCCAAGTTCTCTGCGTAATACAAAGCTGCTTCAAGCCATGTTCCCCAGCGCGTTAGGACAGGTTGTGGAGGAAGAGAAATGCCAGGCAGTTTTTCTTTAAAGACAGCGATTCTCGATGGGGCTTTGCAAAAAGTTTTTTTCATGTTAGAAATGAGGGCATTGACTTGAGGAAATTCGTTCCTGATTGTTTCAGAAATTCTATGAAAAGCATGTGCTACACAGGTAACATGGATGAGGTTGGGGTAGAAAGGTTTTAGGTTCTTAAACGCAGCAATCATGTAAGAAGCTGCATCTGTGCAAAGAAGAAGAATTTTAGAATCATCCACACCACTAGGATACAGAAGTTGCAAACTTTTGTTCACGGTGTAAGCAATTGTCTGGGCACTCACTTTCTTAATTTCCTTGCTACTTAACAAGTGAGGAGTTGAAGGTCCATCTTCATCAAGTTTTCCTACAACAACATTCACTATGTATCTATTGCATGCATCAGTAGTCTCATCGACGCCTACCCAAATGCTGGAATCGCCAATATCCTTTCTGATTGTATCAAGTGTATTGTTGTATTCAGAATCCAAACACGTTTTCCTGAGTGTTGACTCACACGGTATCGATTGCTGGCACCACTTCTGTAAAAACTGTCGGAATGTTTCATTTTGAAGTGTGTTCCATGGGATGTTGGCAGCGACAAGGGCTCTAGCAAGATCCGCATTAAATGTGTTCGCAGTTCCAGATTCAGATCCAGATCCAAAAGGCTGAGTTAACTGTGTCTGTTTCTGTTGTTTCTTCGCTTTAGATTTGGCAAGATGTCCAGCACCATCAATGTGTTGCTTTAAGTGGCACTTCTTTTCCTGAGAAACCTTAAAAAAAAAAAAAAAAAAAAAAAACGCTTAGAAATATATTTTCAAATGCTTCTTACAAAACTAGTGAAGATGGTGGCGTTTTAACTTTAATTTCGGTTTCAAATTCTCTAATTTTCTTCGTGTACATTGCGACTAGTATTTTCAAACGGGTCAGTTCGG